>NC_072737.1:36148855-36748855 GCF_026930045.1 Uloborus diversus | reverse complement strand
TGTTTTACCCACTGAATCATTTTAAGATACTTTTCCTAAATCATCATTCTGTGTATTGTAGTAAGTTACCGTCCTAAGCCAAGGCTAAGGCAGAATTACTTAAAATATACCGCCAGCTCAGTTATTCCATCCAAGGACTGCAGTTTCGTGCTTTTTAGCACTCATCAGCCCGGAATAGGAATCACATGAGCTGGAGGCGAAAAATCTCTTAAGGGAGCCAAGAGAACCCAATTGCTGCGGTCACTCATCTGGTGTGCTAATTCTGCATTAGCTACCAGTTTGTTTGGCTCTCTTGGCTCCCTTAAGAAGTTTTTTGCCTCCAGTTCCTGTGATTCCTATTCCGGGCTGATGAGTGTTAAAAAGTACGGAACTGCAGTCCTCGGATGGAATAACTTCGCTGGTGGTGTATTTTAAGCATCATTCTGTGTAATAATATGAAGTTTTCAGGAAAATGGTACTTTTTTAAACCCAAACTGTTATATCTAGAAGTGTTGGTTATACCTAGGGTTATACCTACTAGAAGTGTTGGTAGTAGTTGTCGTTCCGACCACTTTGTGGAAAAAAAAACTATGCAAATACATTTAGTGATGTTGGAAGTAGAGCAGAAGCTCAAATATTGGAACGTAGTGTTTCAAGAACTTGAAGCATTCAAAATGTTTTTGTGCATAAAAAAGAAGAGCATTAGCCGCTTGATTCTGAAGTTCAAATGAAACTGCACTGGTTATTTTAAGGGGTTTTATTTCCTTGAATAATTCATTATATATCCTTAAAATCTCTGCATCCTTTAAATAAACTGTATTTATAATAATATGTTTATTTTAAACTAATTTTTACAAATATATATTTATAGTGGTACCCGCACGGCAATGCCCGTAGTTGAAAATTTAAAGGTCATTCGGTTCGCCTGTATATTTACAAATAATGGGTGACGAATTTCTCGCCAATTGGCTATGTTCATTCGCTCTCCCATTCCACGTCATAATAATTTCGTAATTTACTCGTCCATCTTACAATAATTTTGCTCCGGAAAATGCTCTTAAAATTGAAATAGAGAAAGAATAAAATCGAATTTTCAAAAAATCGCTTCGAAGTGCACACCCCCATGCTACAAACTAACTTTCCGCCAAATTCCATGAAAATCGGCCGATTGGTCTACGCGTTATGCGCGTCACAGACAACCTACAGACATCCAGACAGAGAGACTTTCCGCTTTATTATTAGTAAAAATTGCGTAAGTAACTAGGCAGATTTCTTTTCAGAGGGACAAAATGACCCCCGCCGTAATTCTGGACATACAAAGATCACTGTAGTTCAAGTGTAAAGTTTTACAAAGTTACGAGTCATATTATTTTTGTTTCATTATGTTTTAACAAAACTAACTGCTCTGAAATACATTTAACTGATCACCTATTCACAAATCCATAATAATCCTTTGTATTTAGTACCAAAGCATGTTTTGAAATACAAAAAAAAAAAAAAAAATTGCAAATACGTTTGAAAATTACATTTCCATATATTCAAAACCAATAGTGAAGGCTATTTTTTCAAATTGTAAAATTACCCTATTGTGACATGAGCATTACGCTTTTTTACCCACAACCAGTTATTTATTCTATTGAACTTCATATGACTAATGTGTAACTTGTCTTTTGAATAAAGTTATGCCTTATTCAGGCGGTATCTATTGTTGAATATAAATTATATAAAGGGAACAAATAGTTGTATTAAAAGTAGTATAAGAACTTTTACCGTTTAATTTACATTTTTAATTATATTGCTATTATTCCTGCTATTACTTGTTGCGAGGACTGACACGAAAACGTAGCGTATATTAATGCTTCATTCTGAATTTAGAAATGGATGCACAATGTTTCGGTACAGAATAAGCGTTCTTTAATGAAACTTTGAAAAAAAAAAGGTTTAACTCATCAATAAGGGTGAATAAGAATAAGTATGGATTTTAGATAAATAAGGCAAATAATTGAAATCTGCACGATCTGATAGTCCGTTAAATATTTTCTAAGAGCTAAAATCTGTAAATCGTAGCTAAAATCTGTTTTGAATGGAGTGCTGGTTTTGAGTTTAGCTGATGAGCAAACAAACAAGGAATGTTCTTCTGCAACGAATATTGTAGAAAACTACCTCTCTCTCTCTCTACTCTGCAATGTAGACTAATATGAACTACAATATATCTACTTATATCTGCATCATGTGACTACGATATCTCTAGCAAAAATTTAAACATTTGCTTTGAGCTGTCTAATTACTTCAAATAAGTACTCTTTTACTAATGGACTTTATATCTCGCAACTGAAGTATTGAAAAAAAGATTTACTAAGCAAAAAGCCATCCATTTCATGGACTTGGCTCTTGCTAATCGCGCATAAAATAGATTTATGAAAGAATAAAAACTCTAGCGCATCAGTCATACTTTTTTAGTAATAACTGTCGCCAATAACGTAGAAACAGTTTTCTGTAAGAAAAGAAAGCGATTACATAAATTACGTTTGGCATGATTTTTGCTCGTGCTAATGCAGCATAAAATAGTTACCTGTAAGGCAGAAAAAGGAATTATCTTGAGTTTTTTTTTTAGTAATGATTTTGACTCTTGCTTATGAAATATAGAATAGTTTTATACAATAATAAAACCCGTAGCGATTGTTTTGACTCTTGTTAATTAAGTATAAAAGTGTTCTGCAAGAAAAAACAAAGAAAGGAAAACGATCAAACGAAGCACTCTTTTAGTAATGTGTTTGTCTCCTGCTTATTAAAAAAATAGTTTTCTGCAAGAAAAAAAATGGTCACAATAAGCGCTCTTTTAGTAATGCATAGGTTTGGCTCCTGCTAATGAAATATAAAAGTTTCCTGCACGGAAAAGAAAAGGAAACCGATCAAACAAAGCACTTTTTAGAAATGTGCTTGTCTCCTGCTTATTTAACGAAATAGCTTTCTGCAAGAAAAGCAATGGTTACAATAAGCACTCTTTTAGTAATGCATCGATTTAGCTATTGCTAATGAAATATAAAAGTTTTCTGCAAGGAAAAGAAAAGGAAACCGATCAAACAAAGCACTTTTTAGAAATGTGTTTGTTTCCTGCTTATTTAACGAAATAGTTTCATGCAAGAAAAGCAATGGTCACAATAAGCGCTCTTTTAGTAATGCATCGATTTGGCTCTTGGTAATGAAATATAAAAGTTTTCTGCACGGAAAAGAAGGAAACCGATCAAACAAAGCACTTTTTTAGTAATGTATTTATCCCTTTTTTTATTTGACAAAATTGTTTTCTACGAGAAAAAGCATGGTCACAATATGCACTCTTTTAATAATGAATAGATTTGGCTCTGCCTAGTGAAGTGTGCAATACATTTTTTCAAAAGCGGAAAAAACGATTGTTGAAGGTTCTTTTAGTAATAGATCTGGTCTATGTGAATGTAACAAACGATACAACCATCCTTTTTAGGAAAAAAAGAAAGAGAGATACCATTTCAATATTTTTTTTATTTTTTATTTATTTATTTATTTATTTATTTATTTTTTTTTTTTTTGAGAACTGGAGAAAAGTGTGACTTTGTAAAATGATTCCACAAGGAAACCTACATAACTTGAACTTATATCCAAAAGATTTTAGTGGATATGGATGTCTATGGAAAGTTTCATACTTAATGAGCCTTGATGTTATACATCTTAAAAGTAAACACAACAAGTGTGAAAAACACGGATTATGCTGCATTAAGTATATTTTCTTCGTAGCCTATCTATGCATTTTTTGTATGGCTGTCAGACTCATAGTCTTTCTCCAAGGTTCGTTAACATTTTTTCGATGCACTGTGTTTCTCAGTACATTATCGCTACTATTATGGCTAACTATGAATAAAAAACGAGCTGTTATAAATTCTTTCTTACAACTGACGAAAAATCCAGCTAACTTTCCTGTTAAATTCGACAAATCATATGTCTTTAATACTATGATATGTGTTTTGATGGTATCATTAGCTATTTTTACAACCGTGCGGGTTTTTGTTGATCATTCTGACTTTGAAACACAAATTAACTTTTCACTTGGAAAAAGAATACCATCCCGCATAATTATAAGCAGTATTTATGTGTTGCCTGCAATTGTATACTGTACAATTGTTCTGATATTTCCAATATTCATTTCAATGTTACTTTTTGCTTTGTATTATCATTGTAGACATTTATTGGACAAGTTTGAGAAACATTTCCAACTTGCAGATCAGGAAAAGAAATTACTTTTGGTGAATACATATTTCACAACTGCTGGAGTAATTCAAGATTTAACTCACGCTCTTTCGCTTCCAACTTTTTTAGTTTATATAATTTCCTGTTTGCAACTGATGAATATTTTTGTTGCATTTAGGCTAGCAGAAGAAGCCCTTAGTCTCACAAATATTCTTTATCTCGTTTACATCAGTGTTATATTTTTTTGCATCGTAATAGCCCTAGTGCTTACAACTTCCGATATCACGGTAAAAATGGAAAAACTTCAGAACATTTTTCAAAAGACATATGCAGGAATCCTTTGCACTCCACTGGCAGATCGTTACAATTTAAAAATTCTTTAAACACCAATGAACATCAAGCCTGTAGTCATATCAGTATCCAAAGAGTTGATGTTGAATATCAGATTACTGTCCCAACTTGCAGTTTTACTGATATTCAGTCAGTATGTCATCAGTGCAGATGAAAGTGAAAATATCCTATACTTTTAATGTAGTATAGGATACTTTTTGCTTTGTATTATCATTGTAGACATTTATTAGACAAGTATGAGAAACATTTCCATCTTGCAGATCAGGAAAGGAAACTACTTTCGGTGAATACATATTTCACAACTGCTCTAGTAATTCAAGATTTAACTAACGCTCTTTCATTTCCTACTTTTTTAGTTTATATATTTCCTGCTTGCAACTGACGAATATTTTTGTTGCATTTCGGCTAGCGGAAGAAGCTATTAGGCTCACAAATATTCTTTACCTCGTTTACATCAGCGTTATATTTTTTTGCATCGTAATAGCTCTAGTGCTTACAACTTTCGATATCACGGTGAAATTGGAAAAACTTCAGAACATTTTTCAAAGAACATATGAGACAGTGAGAAGCAAAGGGATGCAAGTGGACATTTTCAAGTTTTGAGTAAAACGCGTATGATTAGGTCCTAGGTAGGCTTTCATTAAAATTTTTTTCTAAATCATGCTGTATTGCAGCAACTATTAGGTTACTAGTACCATCTCTTGCCCCAAGACAGAGGAGAGGTTCTCCTTCCATGTGTACTGGTTATCTCCAAAATTTTGATTTTTCCACTTACATCCCTTTGGTTCTCACTGCCTCATATGCAGATATTCTTTGCACCTCACTGGCAGAACGATACAATTTAGAAATTCTAAATGCAGCAACGAACATGAAGCCTGTAGTGATATCAGCATCCAAAGATTTGATGTTGAACAACATCAGATTACTGTTACAACTTGCAATTTTATTGATATACAGTTGGTATGTCATCAGTGCAAATGAAAGGAAAACTATCCTTTCACTGTAAAGATTTTGATATTGGTATGTTTAAAAAATAAAATGGCTTGTGTACCAATACATAAATGGTCTAAATTATCTAAAACTGAAGCTTTCAAGGAAAGTGCAGTTTTTTTAAAACTTAATATCTGAATTAATCGTAATCTACCTAGCTTGAAGTACTGTAGCCGTGGCCCATTAAGGATATTCACCACAGTATGGTGATCTTATATCAATTACATGGACGTATTATCAATTATATGGATCTTGATTGGCCGGATCGGTCTCTCTTAGGAGAAGCCTAAATGGCTTTGCTTTCGGGGCGGCTCTGAGATCTGTAAACAGACCCCTGAGCATTATTTGTATTTGTTTACGCTCAAGTTCTTGTGGGCACGCACATTTACATGCAATATTCCAGACAGCCCGGTTATGACATCTTGAGACTGCAGTTTCGATCTTATTAGTCAGGAAAGGTGAATAACCGAGCTGGAGGCAGATGTCAACTCTTTGAAGCTAACAGTGACAACGAACTGGTAGATAAAGTGAATTTACCTCACCAGCAAGTGTTCGTAGCAAGGTGCAGTTCGACTCGTGAATTGAAAGCAAAGCTTGGGGTTTTGGCAGTTTACTTTGATTTAAGTTGGTATTTAGCAATTATACAACTAAATACCCAAGCTTTGCTTTCAATTCATGAATTGAACCGCACCTTGCTACGGACACTCGCTGGTGAGATAAATTCACTTTATCTACCTGTTTGTTGAGACTCTCAGCAAAGAGATGACATCTGCCTCCAGCTCGATTATTCACTATTCCTGACTGAGGAGTTCTAATAAGAAAGAAAATGCAGTCTCAGGATGCGATAACTGGGCTGTCTGGTATACAGCGTGTAGTTATGCCTAAGACCTGTCTTCTGGCTTAGGGGCGGGAGTTTAATTCTAAACTCGCACATTTAACTCAATCATCTGGACGTAGTGATAACTGTTTTGTTTCAACTTCCATATCAGACCAGTCATTTGACAAATCGGGGGGGGGGGGGATGATGCATTTCTACTTGCATTTTGTTTTTTGTTTTTCCTATAAAATGCTTTAAACTCATACCTTTTGCCCCCCCCTCCCCCCGGAGAACTTTGAAATAACAGGCATGGTCAAAGTATTGATTTTATATCTTTATTTCTATGTTAAGACAATTCCAGGCTATTTCACTATTAACCACGATTTCCTATCTATTTCTGTTTACATAATGACCATTAAATAGCCATGAGCAATCAAGATATTCATTTGTTGCTTATTTCTTGTCACTTGCTTCACGTTTTTCCCCGTTTCTCAATCTAAAGTCTTTCTAGTTTACGGACACCGAGTCATGAAACACATATTGTGCGGACAATCTTTGCATAGGACAGCTATAAAACGAACGGGAAAATTCTGGTTACCCTTAATGATGAAATTTACATATTTCAGAAGCAATGAAAATTTGGATTTGTATCATATTTTTTTAGTTTTGCCGGAAGAGAAACTGTCATCTCTGTTCTCTGAATGCTGGAGCTGTTTATTTGTTTCAATCAGGCACAGATCCTGGGGTAGGCGAGAGGTGACCTGTGTCACCGCCAAGGGCGGCAGATTTTAGAGGCGGTAACATGATAGAAAAACGAAAGGAGGCAAAAAATAAATAAAGGAAAAACTCAAATTGTTTCCTTAGTCTTTTTTTATTTGCAGCTGAAATTACAGCATTATACTTAAGAGTATGCTTGATGATTTAAGAAAAAGACCAGGGGCAGCAGTACTTGTAAACATCGCCTGGAGCGGCAAAACTACTGCAGCCAGCCCAGGTTTCAATTCTGCTTTAACGCCTATGGAGTGCCAACGTGTCGTGTGAAGCAGGGCCTGATTATAGCACAGGCCAACTAGGCCTGAGCCTGGGGCCCCATCTTCCTCAAATTTCCTAAAGAATTATGCATAATAATAAAAAAAAATAAAAATAACTTATTAATCGCAAAAAATTTACTCAGAGGAGAATTTTTATTCATTCTGCTATTAGCGAATTTATCATGTCACAACTATGAGGGGCCCTGAAGGGATTCATAAATGCACATGGTTAATGATTTACGTAATTCTGGGATAGACAAAGAGGCCCCAATAATGAATTCTGACGGGGACCAAACCCGTAACCACCGTATCCCGCTATAGAGTCTTCAGGGGGCCTCGAAATTATTGGGGGCCTAGGGCCTCACTTTTAGTTAGTCGGGCCCTGGTGTGAAGCGTTTAGTGTATTCATTTAATGAGTCAGCAAACAGGGGTAATTGAAACCTTGACCGACAATTGAATGCGCAATTGAAAATTTTCGGAGGGAATATTTGCAAGGGTATTTTTCTCTTTATGAGGAATCGCTGACGTGCTTGGAAGGAGTCTTTATGGTATTTAAAGGGGAAGCACCAAAAGCCGTGAACCATTGCTCTTTTGGGGGGGGGGGGGGGTCACAAGCTTCTGTTTTATTTTCTTCATTTTATAACTTTCCATGACCTACTTTTCCCAACAACTTCAGCACTGAAGTCTTTTTCCGTTTCAGCTCAGTAATTACTAACAATTTCTGATTTCTGGATCATTAATTACTAACAATTTCTGATTTCTAGACTGTAACAAAAATTTGCTAACGTTATGTCTGACTTTCAAAACGTCTAACGTTTGTCAACGTCTTTCAAAAAGTACTCATTGTCTATGATAGACTGCTGCTGCCATCTGTTGCTAGTAATATAAACTTAAAAGGCCAATTTATTGCATTCAATTAAGAAATATATTTTAACATAATTATTGAGACCTTGAAATTGAGGAAAAAAAATCAAGTTCGCCTTTAGGTTTAAAATATCAGTCTAATAATTGCTTGTTCAAACACCGTTCATGACTTAAAGCACAATTTTTCATTTCCAAGCGCTCAGTTTTATTTCATCTAATGTAGCTTGCTGCTGCCATCTGTTAATGTCAAAATAAACATAACCTAAATTTTAATTAAAGCCTGAAAATTCAAAAACAGGAATATAACGTCTTTTGCAGTGCCGCAGGCAGGGAAGTTTGGGGGCCAAAGCCCCTAATCTTCCCCCCAGAATCCTTAGTTTTTGAAGCATATTGCCTGTCTTAATGCAGTAGTTTGTATACACATAGGGGCGAAAATAACCAAAAAACTCTTCCAGAAGATAATTTTTGGCTGCGCTACTTTGCTGGATTTTTAAGGATTTTTCATTTTATTTTTTATTTTTGGATAAAAGCAATAGATTAACAAAAGTCTTTTCGATTTTTTCTGATTACTGGTTGAAACTGCACATTAAGAATGAAACGTTATCAAAATATTTGAAAAAGGGTATTGGAAACGATATAACGCGATAATGTGCTAACTTTTGATTAAGTCATTTCAATACTAGTCATTTCCGTTTGTAAAGCATTCAGTGTATTCGCTTTACGATTGCTAGATAGAGAGTTACATGTTTCATTGCGATTGCTAAAAAACATTTTCATTATTTATTTCATATTAGCTTATGGGAGCAATTTCTATTTGATGAATCAGGTTCATGAAAGCTAATTTTTTGAGGAGAAAAAAAAATATCGCGTCTTTGGTAAGAAACATTATTTGCTTTGCTTTTTTGCATACAAAAATACGGTGTTTGTTAATTTTTATTTATTGAGCAATCACGAATTGCTTATTGTTTTCATTTGACATTTGAATGACGTTCCTATGATTTTATTTTCCCCCCGCCTCCTTCTGCAGCACAAAACGTCGACCGGTCCCTCCCGATGCTGCTCCTCTAGCGCAAACCGTCTCCAGATTGCTTCTACATCCTACACACACACACACACACACACAAGCATACATACACACAGGCATGCCTACTCACATGAATGCCTACACACTGTCGAATATATATACACACACACTCGCGTGCACATACGCACACACAAACGCGCGCGCAAATACACACACGCGCACCGCACACGCCTACACAAAAACACACAAGCTCGAAAAACATAATTTGAATTTAAAATGAAAAAATTTCAAATTTTCTTTATCTTTTCTTTTTTTCTTACCTTTGCTCTCTCTCTCTCTCTCTATCTATCTATCTATCTATATCTCTCTATCTATCTATCTATCTATATCTCTCTATCTATCTATATATCTATATCTCTCTATCTATCTATCTATCTATCTATATCTCTCTATCTACCTATCTATCTATCTATCTATATATATAACTATATCTCTCTATCTATCTATCTTTTTTTTTCTTTTGCAATTTCTTTCGCATTGGATCTGCATTCTTGTACTTGCTATTGTTTCTGTATAGCTTTCGAATATTATTTCACTTCAAACACTTGGATACAATAATCATATATGAGGACCTGCTGAATCATATTTAACTTAAGACTTTCGTACACTAAAGGCAATAGATAAATTCATTCATATCAGGTTTTTCATTTTCATTGTGTCTTTTTTAAAATAAAATGTTCTTTGTTTTTCTACGCAGACTTCGATATAATCTTTAATTTCGTATTACATTTACGCGTATTTCTATCTGCATAGAATATTTGTTTTTGGAGATTGTTCCAATCCATGTATTATGTTTTAACTTTTAAAATATTGCGATGTATTGTTGTTTTGCATGACATTTATTACGTATATAGAATCTGAAAATATGGACTGAAATTGGTTCAAATCTATAACATTTAGGAGCACGAAGTACGATAATTAACTATGGAGTATAGAAATTCAGGAAAAAAAAAGAAAACGTTTCTATTTTTGTTTTTTTATTTATATTTTATTAAACGTTTCAATACCTGGCTATAATCCTTGGTAACCAAAATTTTATTTTGTGAAAGCAAATTCAATTTTATTTTTTATTTATTTTATCTTCCACTTTAGATACCCCAATGGTTACATTTCAATGCAAACTTTCCCTTTTTGAGACATATTCGAAAATATATTTTCATGAAAATTTGGTAGGTACCTAGGCTCTAGGAAATTTTTACGGCTTTTACTTACTTGAGCCGGAATTAGCTGTAATAAAAACCGTTGAAATTTTTCATGAAATTCATAGACGAATTTTCAAAGCTTTTTATTTGTCATTACAAAAAAAAGTAATTTCTAAACATATACACAACATAGATTAATTTACATACCTCAGAATGTTCAACATTTTGATATGTTGCATTTCGTGTTTGCTAGTTTAAAATTTTCGAAAATAGGACAGTAAAAATGCATCAGTGACTTGACTGTCAATTCAGACCGCCTATGTTAAGCATCAGGGCTGTGTATCTTTCGGAAGAAACTAGTTTCTTCTAGGACAGTGGAAGAAATGGACGGAACCAGATGAAACCAACCGAAATCAAAACAATTGTTAAAAGTTTAAAATAAATTAAATTAGCATAAATTCGTGTAATAATTATATCAAATGTAAAGAGCGTGGATTAGATCATTAGCATTTGAAAAGTCGTTTTGGAAAAATATATACTGCTTTTAATCACAAACTTTTAGTTTCACAGGTATTTACTGGAAATGTTTTTTAGTTTCTCCCAATAAAACTACCAAATAATTATTACAAAAATACATTACTAAAATACAAAGTTATTTTAGTATTACTTTAAAGAAGCATATATGATAGAGTTATTAAATAATTTTTAGTCGATAGATATTTCTTTAACTATTTTATAATGAAGTTTTTAAGTAAGCTGGTAATGAGCTATGAAAACTTAAATTTCATATACTTGCAGAAGGGTCTTTCCTCAAAAACGCATTTACTTTATCACACAAAATTGAAACTTGTATGATAAATTCTTAAAATAAGTTTCTTCCCTTTCTTCCGCTTGCAAGAAGCGTATTTTTTACCGCTGGTTTTTCCCATGTTTTTTTCCGTTTTCAGAAAAACTAGACAACTCTGCTAAGCAATATTTCAAAGCCAACCCTGCTAATCAGTTCTGTGTTGCGTGTTCATTTCTTTAAAGAATTTCTTTCACGTACCAGTCCAAAGTATTTTTACATAAGCTCTGGAATCATATTTTCAGACTTAAAACAACATTTAAGCACAGTTTTTGCAAGCTTATTCGTCATGAGATTGTTGCAGTATGGAAATGAAAACGCTGTCGCAAACAGTTTATGGTACTATATACAATAATGGTACAAAAACACACAAAATGTTTCTGAAGAAAAAATACGTATTTTCTTCTGCTTGCACAACGAGCTGACTTTTGAAACCTTGTTGAAACAGATTTTCGACTTCATGCTTGTTTGCACTTTGGCTCCGAAACGAAGGAATAAGCACCTGTCCTGTTAAGACACCTGCAGGGTCAAACAATAAGTCAAGCGCCAAACTTGCATCATTTTCTGCATTATATGGCAGCTTCATACGGTGGGGGTGGTTCTGTATCCTTTATTGATAAAAGAACATTATATCAGAAACAAGAAAAATGCAAATGTAAAGCAAAAAAAAAAAAAAAAATCATTTAAATACAAAACAAAAACAAAACAGTAGAACCTCTGTAATCAAGCTAACTAGGAGGGGGGGGGGGTGAGTTCGGTCCATCAAATCTTTCGGTTTATAGAACACAATATGGTTTTTACATGTTTTGTACATAACAGTTGGAACGTGGCTTCAGTGGATCGTAAGGTTTACAGAATAAAATGTTTCTCAATGCAAATATCAAAAATATTACAATTGGAAAAAATTATACTGCTAGCCTGGAAATCAAGAGGCCCGTTAAGTTTTTTTAAATTGAAATCAAGATGTATTTCATCACGGCGGTGTTCGAATTAGGATGGAATACGCGGGACCAATAGCTAGAATGAAAGCGAAGCTTTACGAGTAAGCGTTAAGATTAACGGAAAACAGAAAGCGGCATAAGGCCCTGCGACGTCAGAGGAGGTGGATTTTTAAAATTTAAAAATCAGTATTTGATTTTCAGATTTTGGATTTGGTGAATTTTAAAGTTTCATAACTGTCTTAAGAGGGAGGAATTTGTAAACTTTCCAGCACTGGAAAGCCAATGAGAAATAATTGAATCCTGAGTCCTGATCAGTTTTCTGTAAATGGTGGATTCATTTTTTTCCCGAAAAGCAGTACCGGAACATCGTTCCGATACCAACTTCTCCCATGGTTTTAGGATCTTGGAAAAATTTTTGAGCCCAAGCTCCGTTTTTGTAAAAAGAATCATTAGCTGTAAGGGGTAATCTGTACAAACCATTATATCAGTATGTCAATGTCAAGGATTGACAAAACTTACATCCAGAACAATGACTTCTGGTGTCCTTGCCTCCATCGCAATGCGCAATGGTGGCGCTGGTCGTGGAGGACATGACACCAGGCAAGGGGTTGCTTTTGGAGTCATTCGTCGACTTCTTTCGTCCACGATGACTTCGTTACGACGTGTTATCCGTGGGTGCCTGATCCTGGAGCTTAGGAGAGCCCTCTGGGAGCCCTGTTCTCGCCTTCCGTTAACTTGCCTGCATGGCCATTCGCGATTTGACGATCTCGGAATGCCTAACCTGGCACATCGGCGATCCTCGAGCAACAGACGCCACCTGTTAAAAGGAAGTGATAGAGCTAAATTAAAGTACGTCGAAATTGCATAAAATACCACAGAAAATTAATGTGAAACAACATTTGCTGCGAGAAAATCGACAACGCCAATCTCGTATGATTATACGCCTTGTAAAAGTTCCCTTGAGTAATCATTTGGCTTTGAATATCCTCGGCAAAAATTAAAATTCCTAGTGCAATTCCACATCGAAGAGAACTTAGATGGCTCCATCTGGTGGGAAACTGGACGTCAAAACTCTATGTGCCATTGAATTCCGCGCCTTACTGGTGGCATATGAAAGTCTAGATGCCATATTGGCGGATCGCACTAGGATCGCATAAGGCTAAAAGCCTCTAATAATAACAGCTATATTCGGAAGAAAAAAAAACATTAATTACGAAATCCGTGTTATTCAGGAGGCGGTCAAAGCTATGTTTAATTGACTCATGTTGCTGAAATGTCTCAGAGTACAAATTTTAGTTGCTTCATAAAAGGCAAGTTCTTTGGCAGCGCTTTTCTCCTACAGTCTAGGTGCCGAAATTAAAAGATTTTTCACATGATCAAACCTTTCTGGCTTACTTGAGAAACTGAGATGGAATGGCGGTTACTCCCCGTTACACCCAAAAGGTCTATATTTCAACTTGCTGACATTCAATTCTGCACAATTTTTGAAGAGCTTGGAGTCTAATATTTAAAACCGAGTAATCTTGTTGATATTACTGGCATTAACGTGTCGATACTAATGTTTAAGCTTTTAAACGTAGCAAACATGGGCGTTATAGTCAGTGGCGGATCCAGACGATAGAATTAGCACGAGGACAGTTTTTAGAATTTATGTTTTTCCAAAGATGGTGTATCAAATTACAGTAGAACGTCGTTTATCCGGCCCTCGTTCATCCAGATCATATTTGTTGACTTTAAAAACATTTTATCTTTTCATAAATAACAATTTAAATTATGATAGCAAGAACGTAAAAATAAATAAGCCAAACATTCGATTTTTATTTCTTACATATCCTGTACAGATTTAAAACAAAATTACGATTATTTTAAAAAGACTCTGAGAGAATTTCAAAATTAGTCAAAACTACAATTTTAGACAATTTTTGGTAGCATTAGTGGAAGGGATGGAGCTGGAGTTTTCTCTCGAAATTTTAATCCTTATAGCAAAATTTTAATACTAATGTAAAAAAGCTTTTTCGAAATTTTAGAGTGTGTCGCTTGACTGGTTTTTAAAATAAACGGTTCAATTTCAAGTTATCCTTTAGGACAAAAAGCTTTGGGGACTCTCTCACGGAAAGCTCTAAAAACCATATTTCAAGTTAGCTTGTACACCTTAAGAGAATGTAGATGGTACGTGCTCTCTTTCTCTTCTCCTTCGAAAATTTTCCGACAACGAGTTTTAAAAACGTAATTTGAGGCTACCTTTGGTCGTGTTAAGAAAATGGTTAATTAGCAGGGTTTTCTGAAACTTTTCAATATTCAAATGTGAAAAGCATAATTATATTGTAGGCTATAGCTTAGAGAGGATACCCTAATGTCACTAAATGCAAAGTCCTCCGAAAATTATCTGAAATTGACTCCCTAAAAACGTCACTTCAGATTTATTTGGTAATGATAGGAAAAAGACGGACGGGGATTCAGGGTTTCTATCTTAAATCTTTTTCAAAATTGTGTGTAGTCCATTCAGGGCTGACGTTGGAAAGGAAAATTTAAGGCCTCTCCCCCGTAAGTTTTTCGAAACTGATGTTTTTGAAATGCATTTTTAGGCCATCTCTGGAGACTAGGTATGCAAGGGGATTTAGAGATGTCCCTCGGAGAGTTTTGAAAACTGAAATCAGTGACGATAATGTTTGCCTCTTTTCAGGGAGTTCAGTGAAAAAAAGACGCATTATTGGCTCGGATTTGGGTAGAAATACTTTTGTAAAACTTCTACGAAAGCGTTCTAAACGAATTCCGCGCCAATTGCCCTTTCTTATAAAACCAAAAAGAAGAAAACATTCTCAAAGTCATAACCCAACTTATCAGAGCCACAGACCGTGGTCCATCCAGGATGTATTTGAATGACGCTTGGCTGACATGTCGCAGGCTTTTTCAAAGTACAAATGACTTCTAAGGTGTCAGAACCACAAGGATCATGATCTTAATCTTCAATGGATAAGATACCAACCTCCTATTTGTTGTTATTGCTTCTGCACTGGTTGTTCTCTCCATTGGTTTTTAAAGAACTTTTCATACGACTATCCAGTTTAAGATCATGACCAACAATACGGTACAGACATTTTCTTCGAATTCATTTGAGCTTTGGATAAGATTGAAACCAGTGTTGGGCATCAACTAAAAAAATCAACTAAATTTGTAATTGATTGATTAGTTGACTAAAGTAATCTGACTCCCATTTAGTTCAGACTAATATTTTTAAAATTTAATTCAATTGCAGACGAAGATTAACGTTAGTTTAAACTAACTCGTTAGTTGCTCAAAAAAACTAATTTAGTTCAGATTGATTTAGTTCAGATTAAATTAATCAGATTGAATTTAGTCAGACTAAAAGTAATCAGATTAAAAGTAATCAAATTGATTTCATTACATTTTTAATTCAGATTAAATTCGTAAAATATAAATGTCACATGAACAGAGCCACATTTGTATTTCTACGTGTATGTACATATTTATGCAAGCATGCACGAGTAAATACGTATATAAACGTCTTATCCCGCGTATGTTCGTGTACGGAGGTATATATGAATTTTTAAGTGAATATACATATTTATGTGTGCATATACGAGTAAATACGTGTATATACGAGTATGTACGTGTAAACAAGAGAATATGCATATGGATACGTGTAACCCCGAGTATACTCGTGTACAGAGGTAAATTTGCTTTTAATTGTGTATACACATACTTATGCGTACACAAAAGCGAAAATACGTTTATATACGTGTATACATGAGAAAAGGCGTATAGATACGTGTTACCCCGAGTATACTCGTGTAAAGAGGTACATTTGTATTTCGACGTGTATATACATATTCAAACATGCATATACGAGAAAGTACTTGTACATACAAGTATGTTCGTGTACACGCGAGAATATGCGTATAGATATGTGTTACCCCGAGTATACTCGTGTAAAAAGCTACATTTGTATTTGTACGTGTATATAGATATGTACGAGTGCATAAACGAGAAGGTACGTGTATATAAAAGTATGTTCATGTACACACGAGAATATATGTAAACATACGTGTTACCCCGAGTATACTCGTGCACAGAGGTAAATTTCTATTTAAACGTGTATACACACATTGATGCATGTATATACGAGAAAATACGTGTATATACGAGTAAGTACGTGTACACACGACAATAGGTATATAGATACTTGTTTAACCCGAGTATACTCGTGTACGATGGCACATTTGTATTTCTACGTGTATATGCATATTTATGCGTTTATAAACGAGTAAATACGTGTATATACGAGTATGTACGTGTACACATGAAAATATGCGTATAGATACGTGTTACCCCGAGTATACTCGTGTAAAGAGGTACATTTGTATTTCGACGTGTATATACATATTCAAGCATGCATATACGAGAAAGCACGTGTACATACAAGTATGTTCGTGTACACACGAGAATATGCGTATAGATATGTGTTACCCCGAGTATACTTGTGTAAAAAGCTACATTTGTATTTGTACGTGTATATAGATATTTATGCGTGCATAAACGAGAAGGTACGTGTATATACAAGTATGTTCATGTACACACGAGAATATATGTAAACATACGTGTTACCCCGAGTATATTCGTGCACAGAGGTAAATTTCTATTTAAACGTGCATACACACATTGATGCATGCATATACGAGAAAATACGTGTATATACGAGTAAGTACGTGTACACACGACAATAGGTATATAGATACTTGTTTCACCCGAGTATACTCGTGTACGATGGCACATTTGTATTTCTACGTGTATGTACATATTTATGCAAGCATGCACGAGTAAATACGTGTATATACGACTATGTGCGTGACAATACGTATATAAACGTGTTATCCCGCGTATGTTCGTGTACGGAGGTATATATGAATTTTTAAGTGAATATACATATTTATGTGTGCATATACGAGTAAATACGTGTATATACGAGTATGTACGTGTAAACAAGAGAATATGCATATGGATACGTGTAACCCCGAGTATACTCGTGTACAGAGGTAAATTTGCTTTTAATTGTGTATACACATACTTATGCGTACACACAAGCGAAAATACGTTTATATACGTGTATACATGAGAATATGCGTATAGATACGTGTTACCCCGAGTATACTCGTGTAAAGAGGTACATTTGTATTTCGACGTGTATATACATATTCAAACATGCATATACGAGAAAGTACTTGTACATACAAGTATGTTCGTGTACACACGAGAATATGCGTATAGATATGTGTTACCCCGAGTATACTCGTGTAAAAAGCTACATTTGTATTTGTACGTGTATATAGATATGTATGCGTGCATAAACGAGAAGGTACGTGTATATAAAAGTATGTTCATGTACACACGAGAATATATGTAAACATACGTGTTACCCCGAGTATACTCGTGCACAGAGGTAAATTTTTATTTAAACGTGTTTACACTATGCATATGGATACGTGTAACCCCGAGTATACTCGTGTACAGAGGTAAATTTGCTTTTAATTGTGTATACACATACTTATGCGTACACAAGCGAAAATACGTTTATATACGTGTATACATGAGAATATGCGTATAGATACGTGTTACCCAGAGTATACTCGTGTAAAGAGGTACATTTGTATTTCGACGTGTATATACATATTCAAACATGCATATACGAGAAAGTACTTGTACATACAAGTATGTTCGTGTACACACGAGAATATGCGTATAGATATGTGTTACCCCGAGTATACTCGTGTAAAAAGCTACATTTGTATTTGTACGTGTATATAGATATGTATGCGTGCATAAACGAGAAGGTACGTGTATATAAAAGTATGTTCATGAACACACGAGAATATATGTAAACATACGTGTTACCCCGAGTATACTCGTGCACAGAGGTAAATTTTTATTTAAACGTGTATACACACATTGATGCATGCATATACGAGAAAATACGTGTATATACGAGTAAGTACGTGTACACACGACAATAGGTATATAGATACTTGTTTAACCCGAGTATACTCGTGTACGATGGCACATTTGTATTTCTAC
This sequence comes from Uloborus diversus, assembly GCF_026930045.1. Classification (NCBI taxonomy): domain Eukaryota; kingdom Metazoa; phylum Arthropoda; class Arachnida; order Araneae; family Uloboridae; genus Uloborus; species Uloborus diversus. The sequence goes on along the minus strand of NC_072737.1, from coordinate 36,730,501 downwards.
GTGTATATGCATATTTATGCGTTTATAAACGAGTAAATACGTGTATACACGAGTATGTACGTGTACACATGAATATATGCGTATAGATACGTGTTACCCCGAGTATACTCGTGTAAAGAGGTACATTTGTATTTCGACGTGTATATACATATTCAAGCATGCATATACGAGAAAGCACGTGTACATACAAGAATGTTCGTGTACACACGAGAATATGCGTATAGATATGTGTTACCCCGAGTATACTCGTGTAAAAAGCTACATTTGTATTTGTACGTGTATATAGATATTTATGCGTGCATAAACGAGAAGGTACGTGTATATACAAGTATGTTCATGTACACACGAGAATATATGTAAACATACGTGTTACCCCGAGTATATTCGTGCACAGAGGTAAATTTCTATTTAAACGTGCATACACACATTGATGCATGCATATACGAGAAAATACGTGTATATACGAGTAAGTACGTGTACACACGACAATAGGTATATAGATACTTGTTTCACCCGAGTATACTCGTGTACGATGGCACATTTGTATTTCTACGTGTATATGCATATTTATGCGTTTATAAACGGGGAAATACGTGTATATACGAGTATGTACGTGTACACACGATAATATGCGTATAGATACGTGTTACCCCGAGTATAATCGTGGAAAGAGGTACATTTGTATTTCTACGTGCTCATGCCTATTTAAGCTTGCATATACGGGAAAGTATTTGTATATACAAGTATGTTCGTGTACACACGAGAATATGCGTGTTAACCCGAGTATACTCGTGCAGAGAGGAGAATTTGTATTTAAGATTGTACATACGATTTTATGCGAGCATATACGAGAAAAGACAAGTATGTACGAGTATGTTCGTGTACACAAGGGAATATGCGAATAGATACGTATAACCCGAGCATACTCGTGTACAGAGGTACATTTGTATTTGTACGTTAATACGTTAAAAAACATATTTATGCTCGCATACACTTGTATATACGAGTAAAAACATGTATTAACGAGTAGTTTTGTACATATCCGTATATATACGTGTTATCCCGAATATTCGTTTATACTGGAAATTTTGTATTTCTACGTGTATATACCTATAAGTACGTGTAAACACAAGTAAATACGTGTATATACGAGTAGATAAGTGTAAACCCATTTTTTTTTTTTTTTTTGCATTTCTACCTGTTATCCCGAGTATATTCGTGGACGGAGGTATGTGTAATTTCTAAGTGTATGTACAAATTTATTTGTGCATACACGAGTAAATACGTGATTACACGGTATGTACGTGTACACAAAAAATACGCGTATGGATACGTGTTAATCCGAGTATACTCGTGCACAGAGGTATATATATATATATATATATATATATATATATATATATATATATATATTCATGCATATACGAGAAAATACGTGTATATTCGAGTAAGTTCATGTACACACGAGAATAGAGGTATATATTCCTTTTTAGCCCGAGTAGTGTACAATGGTACATTTGAATTTCTATGTGTATATGCATATTTATGCGCTTATACATAGGTAAATGCATGTATATACGATTATGTATGTGAACACACGAGAGTATATGCGTATAGAAACTTGTTACGCCGACTATACTTGTGCACAGAGAAATTTGCTTTTAAACGTGTATATACATATTTATGTGTGCATATAAGAGAATACGAGTATGTACGTGTTCACACGAGAATATGCGTGTAGATAAATGTTACACCGAGTATACTCGTGTGTAGAGGTACATTTGTATTTAAGATTGTACATACATTTTTATGCGTGCATACATGAAAAAATACAAGAACATACGGTGTAGATTTATTTCAATCTCTCTAGATTTAGTATAAAGTTTAATCTGACGAAGTTTAATCTGCTTACTTTAGTTGACTAAATCAATCTGATTAAATTAGTTTGACTAAATCAATCTGATTAAATTAGTTTGACTAAATCAATCTGATTAAATTAGTCTGAACTAAATCAATCTGAACTAAATTAGTTTTTTTCCCTACAACTAACCAAGTTAGTTTAAACTAACGTTAATCGTCGTCTGCAATTGAAAAAATCAGATTAAATATAATCTGAACTAAATGTGAGTCAGATTATTTTAGTCGATTGAGGATTTAGTTGATTAATGCACAACACTGGTTTCAACGCATATTCTCGTGCGTACACGTACATACTCGTATATACGTGTCTTTTCTCTTACATGCACGCATAAATACAAATTTTCCTCTGTGCACGAGTATACTCAGGTTAACACGCATCTATACGCATATTCTCATGTGTACACGAACATACTTGTATATACACGTACTTTCTCGTATATGCAAGCTTAAATACGTATCTACACGTAGAAATACAAATGTAGCTCTTTACACGAGTATACTCGGGATAACACGTATGTTTACATATATTCTCGCGTGTACACGAACATACTTGTATAAATACGTACCTTCTCGTTTATGCACGCATAAATATCTATATACACGTACAAATACAAATGCAGCTCTTTACACGAGTATACTCGGGGTAACACGTATCTATACGCATATTCTCATGTGTACACGTACATACACGTATTTTCGCTTGTGTGCACGCATAAGTATGTATATACACAATTAAAAGGAAATTTACCTCTGTACACGAGTATACTCGGGGTAACACGTATCTATACGCATACTATCGTGTGTACTCGTACATAATCGTATATATATGTATTTACTCCTTTATAAACGCATAGATATGCATACACACGTAGAAATACAAATGTGCCTTCGTACACGAGTATACTCGAGTTAAACACTTATTTGTCGTGTGTACACGTACTTACTCGTATATACACGTATTTTCTCTTATATGCATGCATCTATATGTGTATACACGTTTAAATAGAAAATTTACCTCTGTACACGAGTATATTTGGGGTAACACTTATGTTTACATATATTCTCGTGTGTACATGAACGTACTTGTATATACACGTACCTTCTCCTATATGCACGCACAAATATGTATATACACGTACAAATACAAATGTACCCCTTTACACGAGTATACTCGGGGTAACAAATATCTATACGCATATTCTCGTGTGTACACGAACATACTTGTATATACACGTACTTTCTCGTATATGCACGCTTAAATATGTATGGACACGTAGAAATACAAATGTACCTCTTTACACGAGTATACTCGGGTAAAACGTATCTATACGCATATTCTCATGTGTACACGTACATACACGTATTTTCGCTTGCGTGCACGCATAAGTATGTGTTTTCACAATTAAAAGCAAATTTACCTCTGTACACAAGTATACTCGGGGTAACACGTATCTATACCCATACTATCGTGTGTACTCGTACATAATCGTATATATGTATTTACTCGTTTATAAACCCATAAATATGCATACACACATAGAAATACAAATGTGCCTTCATACACGAGTATACTCGGGTTAAACACTTATTTGTCGTGTTTACATGTACTTACTCGTATATACACGTATTTTCTCTTATATGCATGCATCTGTATATTTATACACGTTTAAATAGAAATTTACCTCTGTACACGAGTATACTCGGGGTAACACGTATGTTTACATATATTCTCGTGTGTACATGAACGTACTTGTATATACACGTACCTTCTCCTATATGCACGCACAAATATGTATATACACGTACAAATACAAATGTACCTCTTTACACGAGTATACTCGGGGTAACAAATATCTATACGCATATTCTCGTGTGTACACGAACATACTTGTATCTACACGTACTTTCTCGTATATGCACGCTTAAATACGCATGAACACGTAGAAATACAAATGTACCACTTTACACGAGTATACTCGGGGTAAAACGTATCTATACGCATATTCTCATGTGTACACGTACATACACGTATTTTCGCTTGCGTGCACGCATAAGTATGTGTTTTTACAATTAAAAGCAAATTTACCTCTGTACACGAGTATACTCGGGTAACACGTATCTATACGCATACTATCGTGTGTACTCGTGCATAATCGTATATATATGTATTTACTCGTTTATAAACGCATAGATATGCATACACACGTAGAAATACAAATGGGCCTTCGTACACGAGTATACTCGGGTTAAACACTTATTTGTCGTGTGTACACGTACTTACTCGTATATACACGTATTTCCTCTTATATGCATGCATCTTTATGTATATACACGTTTAAATAGAAATTTACCTCTGTACACGAGTATACTCGGGGTAACACGTATGTTTACATATATTCTCGTGTGTACATGAACGTACTTGTATATACACGTACCTTCTCCTATATGCACGCACAAATATGTATATACACGTCCAAATACAAATGTACCTCTTTACACGAGTATACTCGGGGTAACAAATATCTATACGCATATTCTCGTGTGTACACGAACATACTTGTATATACACGTACTTTCTCGTATATGCACGCTTAAATATGCATGAACACGTAGAAATACAAATGTACCTCTTTACACGAGTATACTCGGGGTAAAACGTATCTATACGCATATTCTCATGTGTACACGTACATACACGTATTTTCGCTTGCGTGCACGCATAAGTATGTGTTTTCGCAATTAAAAGCAAATTTACCTCTGTACACGAGTATACTCGTGGTAACACGTATCTATACGCATACTATCGTGTGTACTCTTACATAATCGTATATATGTATCTACTCGTTTATAAACCCATAAATATGCATACACACGCAGAAATACAAATGTGCCTTCGTACACGAGTATACCCGGGTTAAACACTTATTTGTCGTGTTTACATGTACTTACTCGTATATACACGTATTTTCTCTTATATGCATGCCTCTATATATTTATACACGTTTAAATAGAAATTTACCTCTGTACACGAGTATACTCGGAGTAACACGTATGTTTACATATATTCTCGTGTGTACATGAACGTACTTGTATATACACGTACCTTCTCCTATATGCACGCACAAATATGTATATACACGTTCAAATACAAATGTACCTCTTTACACGAGTATACTCGGGGTAACAAATATCTATACGCATATTCTCGTGTGTACACGAACATACTTGTATATACACGTACTTTTTCGTATATGCACGCTTAAATATGCATGAACACGTAGAAATACAAATGTACCTCTTTACACGAGTATACTCGGGGTAAAACATATCTATACGCATATCCTCATGTGTACACGTGCATACACGTATTTTCGCTTGCGTGCACGCATAAGTATGTGTTTTCACAATTAAAAGCAAATTTACCTCTGTACACGAGTATACTCGGGGTAACATGTATCTATACGCATACTAACGTGTGCACTCGTACATAATCGTATATATGTATTTACTCGTGTATGCACACATAAATATGTACATTCACTTAAAAATTCAAATATACCTCCGTACACGAACATACGCGGGATAACACGTTTATATACATATATTTACGCACATAGTCGTATATACACGTATTAACTCGTGTATGCTTGCCTAAATATGTACATACACGTAGAAATACAAATGTGTCTCTGTTCATGTGACATTTATATTTTACAAATTTAATCTGAATTAAAAATTTAATCAAATCTATATATATAATTCTCTTACGTGCCGGCAAATGAAGGGGTGAATTTCTAAACCTCTGTTGGCAACACTTCGCCGATAAATCATGTAAACAAACTTCTACGTTGTTTTGAAATCTTGAATCACAGAATACTCAACGAACTTTTTTTTTTTTTTTGAGATGAGTTTGAGTCGGGCTGTGGCCCATTTCAACCTTAATCAGCAAAGAAAAGCTCAAAGAAGGCAGGAAACCGTTCTTGAATCCAATTTAAGACGAGCCATTTCCAGAGTTGTATTCTCTGATTCGCTGCCGATAATTTTTAGCGGCTGGGGAATTTTCAGTCAGCAGTTCCTTCAACAGATCAGGTGCGTCACACAATGCCGGTAACCGCACCTTTCCGTCATGGCAACATTTAGTATATTTATTTGCAGTATTACGCTCTTTCTGCCAATAAAGAGCACCACAAAATTCGCATTCTTCACACATTGCTCCACAATCATGTTCATCGGCAATGTTGTTTTGAACGCGTAGGCGCTTTGAGCGTCGTCTATTCTCTGCTTCAGTACGACAGTTCAGTTCAAAATGAATAACCGAGAAAGAATTTACTTTATTCCTTTTATTCTCAGCTGAAAGGTTTCGCCAAATTTGTTTAGGGTTATAGTAGTTTTAGTATTGTGCAAGCAAAGTAGCCTTGGCGAGTTTTCGCGTTTTTAGTTGAACCATTTTTTGTTCGTGACGTGGCAAGGATTCAGAATAACAACAAGAAGGACAAACGTTTGAGAAAATATGTTTGGTGCTCTCTGAGCCTGTTTTTAGTCATGGCCAGCTCTATGTGGCATTATCAAGAACAAGATCTTTTGAAGCAGTGTCAGTTGTGGCTCCCAAACGGGACATTTTTAATTGTGTATATGAGGAAGTTTTCTCAGATTAGAATATATAAGAGTGTAAATATGTAAATATATAAGAGTGTAAATAATGTAAATACATCCCTCGGGGGAGCCTGTAACCCCTAGAGGGCGCGTCCCCAGGTGGCGGATAGGGGAATGCCTTCATTGGTTTTCCAATGGGTGGTAGAAGGGAAATAAAATACCTTCCGCGGACCAACAGGTAGAAGTGCAATCTCTCCAAAGCAATGACAGACACTTTTGTATCTATAATGGTAAAGTTGTGCACATTGCCAAGGCAGTCATCTTACATACAGCAAAGTTAAACTGTCGAAAATCTGGCTAAAGCAGACACATTAACATTATGAACGTAATTTTCATATTGGTTAAATGGATGGTGACCTAAATGCAATTACCAACTTTAATTTTTACGGAAAATTTTAGCTAGGCTAATGTATTGGCATACAGCGAGCGAGCGAAGCGAGCATGGATCGCGAAGCGATCCACAGGGAACTGCGTAAGCAGTTCCGGGGGTTGGCGAGCGATAGCGAGCAGGGGGCGATAGCCCCCTAGTTAATTTGATTACTTTTAATCTGATTACTTTTAATCTGACTAAATTCAATTTGATTAATTTAATCTGAACTAAATCAATCTGAACTAAATTAGTTTTTTTAATCAACTAACGCGTTAGTTTAAACTAACGTTAATCTTCGTCTGCAAGTGAATTAAATTTTTAAAATATTAGTCGGAACTAAATGTGAGTCAGATTACTTTAGTCGATTGAGGATTTAGTTGATTAATGCCCAACACTGATTGAAACATCCTGAATTGACCACGGCCCAAGGGCGGAACCAGAATTTTTTCAAGGGAGGGGCGATTGATTTTATTACTTACTTTCTACTATGCATACTGATTTGAAAATATTGATCACAAAGGTTTTGGACTTTAATTCAGAAACAGATCCGAGATAAGAGTCCCAAACTCAAACCTCTCTTCTCCCAGCATTAATGAAACTCGTCCAAATTTACGTTTTTTGAAATTAATTTTCGAAAAATTACCGTTGGAGAGTTCCTCAAGGGAGGGGAGATCGCCTCCATCGCCCTTCCCTTGCATTCGTCCCTGCCTACAAGCCTGTAAATAAATTATATTGTTGACGCGGGCCACGAAAATATCGTTTTTTACAATAATTATTCAAATAGTCAATTACAGATTTATAATCACTAACTGAAGACGACACGGTCTTATTTGTTATTGATATTACTTACAACCAGTATAGTGCAAAGACGACTGCAAACAGTACTGCAAAGCTGATCACCACTATAATAATGATTACCGTCTCTATAGCGACGGGCATCACAATGGATACTGCACATCCTATGATTCACACTTCTCTCTGAAAGAAAAATAATGAGACACAATGAATGGTTAGTCTCAAAAAAGAGAAAATAGTGCTTAAGATATCTTCTTCATTACGAAGTATTTTTATAATAATGTTAAAAGATTGTGGACTGTTGTGCCGTCGTCTGAGTGCAGCATTTGCTGTCTGAGTGTGCACTCAGACCACGGCATAACAGCTCGGAATCTTTTAATATTATTGATAACGACTGTGAAAGCCTTATTTTTATAATGTTTAACCGGAATATTTTTCAGGTTTAAAAACGTTAACTAAACAGTAAAAAATGAATGATTGACTATACAGAAGGTCCGAAAAGTCATTGACTCATTTAAAAAATATATAGAAAATAAACAAATTGTCGTATGATTATACTAGAGCCGCTATATATACAGGCCGACGCATCAGCTTAAATTTTGCCATTTTGAATCGGATTTTTCATTGTTGCGGAGCTAGGGTTACCAGAGCAAAGTTTCGGGTTTTGCCAAATTGGCCAAAATTAATATTTTATTCAATAAACAATTCACGTGCCTCTAATAATTGCTCGCAGTGAGAAATCACCAAACGCGATAATCTGCGAGAAAAGACAACCACTTAAACACACGCTCCGATCCAAAATGGCTGAACTTAAGCTGATGCGTCGGCTCATAGCCTTAGATTATGCGGTTTGCACAAGAATACGTCACAGGTTTGCTATTTTTTTTATTTTATATCATACATTAGAAAGTGCGTACTATGGTACTGTAAATGAATATTATTGCTTTCTAAGCACTCAGTCAAAATAAATTGTTTGTCTTACTTCGCGAAGAGGAGGATAATATCGATGACAAGACACAATCATTATTTTGCGATCCCCCAGTACGTTTTCGCATTATTTTTTTCCCCTAAAACTTTGAAAACTTTCAGATAATCAACAATTTGGGCAGTTCGAGTTCGGATGATTGAAGTTCTACTGCACGTCACTTCCGTCGCAAAAAAGTTTGACGATCAGAATTTCAAAGCCCTCGCACACAAAGTTTCATTTAAAAAAAAAGAAATGATGTTCCTTGGTGAAAAAAAAAAAATAATTATATGGTGGACAAACGGGATTGGAGTTAGTGGCGTGATGAATTATACCCCTTGGCACACCTTTTCCTAGTCCGGAATGCAGCAACCGCAGATCCCATCAACAAAGATGACTCACCGGTGCGCAACTGGTGGGAAATGGAAAGTGGGCTCTCGTGCATGGTAACGCATTATGATGGCCCTTTGTGTTAAGCAGAACCTTTGGTCAATTAAGATGTCCCGAAGATGATAACGCTCTTTCAGGATCTTATTTAACAATCACAGTGAAAGGTTTTTATTTCTTATTTGTTTTCCTTTCTGACATTGTAGCATCAATGAGCTGACCGACTCAATTTAAGGTGTGCTTCGTGGCACACTTGGGTCATTTGGCAGTGGTGGATTTGCAGGGTTGGGGGGCCCGCCCCTTTGCCTATCACAGAATTAAATAAAATATTTACCATGTTCAATTTTTAATCTCCTGCGGGGCCCATGCGATCGTACTCCTCTCAATGGCGACATGGTTAATCCGCCACTGTCATTTTGTCTGTAAACCTAACCTGGCAGCGTCGTAATGTTGTAATTATGATCTACACAGCCCTCACAATTCTGTCAGGTTAGGTTTGCCCCGATTATGATCAGGAAAAATTTTCAGTTTTCTCGTCAGATTCATTCTTTAATTGAAGATGAATTGAGAGATAAAATTTTGTACACTGTATCCAAAACTATACTCTCTCAGAATAACTGTGCTGTTAAAAATAGACTTATATGCACCTTACTCAACAAAAATAAATGGTAAACAGCCTTTTGGATTACGAAAAAAAATAAAATACAAGAAGTTCTGTCTAGAACTAGACGAGCCTACTTTCCCGTATACCCACACTACTTTCTAGTACCTGATCAATATTCTCAAAAATAGCTAAAATCGCAAATTTTTTTAACATATTTTTTTAAATATTTTATGCTGATTTCTAGGAATAAAATATTCCTTACTTTTCTTTAAAAAACGAACAAATAAAATAGCAGCACCTTTTAAACAAAGCAGCTAATACACTTCTTTCCATTAAAAAAATCTTTAACAGCTTTCAAAACGAAGAAATAATAATAATACGTTCATTAAAATAAATACATAATATAAAAAAAAATCGTCGTTTCCCCTGTTGCCAAAAATAATTTTTTAAACGAATTAATGCACTTACCAAAATAAATAAAAACAATAAAATGTCAACTTAAAGAAATAATTTTCATTGTCAAAAAAAAAAAAAAAATCGTCTGCGCATATCTTTAACATAAATGACTTCGAGTTTATTCGCCGAAAACTGAATACCTAAATTAAAACTTTAGCGTGAAAATAAAAACAAGTCATATCAACAATAATTATCTCACAGTTAAAACCACAGCAGCGGAGTCGGAGTCAGAGTCAATCTCATTTTGGGATAAAAGAGTCGGAGTCGAATATCCAAGAATCGGAGTCAGTCATTAGTCCTCCGTGTATAAATGTTTGCCAAAGCTATGAAGTCAGAGTCGAAGTCGAGGAGTCGGAGTCCGATTAATTATCGGGCACAGGAGTCAGAGTCGGAGTCAGGTGCCCCTAAATTCTCGGAGTCGGAGTCGGGAGTAGGTCGTCAAGAGCTATTTCCAACAAAGTTTGTTTGAAGTAAATCCGCCTTTAAGTTCGGAATTTTTATTGACTTTCAGTTTCCAGTTAGGCGGTAATGTTAAGAGATTTGAATTGTTCAAAATTGAACGAAAACTTGTTCAAATCAAAAAGATATTTTCGATACATGTTTTTCATCAAAAGCTTTTCCCTACAAAGTTTGTTTGGAGCCACTTCGCTTCTAAGTTCAGGATTTATTTTTGATTTGAATTTCCCGGTAGGCGCTAATGTTAAGTTTTTTTGAACTGTTCAAAATTGAACGAAAAATTGTTCAAATCAAAAAATGAATTATGGGAATGAGATGTCCTCGTCGAGATCTTTCTAACAAAAAAAAATTGTTCGAATCGGACTATTCATTCAAAAGTTATTAGGGGAGGGGGACAGACAGACAGACCAACAGACAGACCGACAGACAGACATTTTTCCCCATCTCAATACCCTACTTTCCAATTTTTAATTTTTCAATATTTATCTAACTATTTTATTTATTTTTTACTTTTTTTTGTTTTTCGTGATATTTTTAAGATGTATTGAGCCTTCTTTCATGCTTTTTTCTTCTTTCTCTGATTTTTACTGGGAAAGTAGGCTAAAAAACTGATTATCCAGTAGGCTTTAACTTGTAAATCAATGTGTGTTCAGTGTCACAAAAATGTTCTGTTCAGGGAACGATGGATGCTTGCCATTGAAAATATTCTTAAAAATAAATCTTTATTTTCAAGCGACACGTCAAAAAGGTCATGTTTAGGGCATCATTATTGGTCTCTTTGCAAAGACTTTACTTGTAATTTAAAATAGTAATCAAGATGAGAAAAGCAGTGTTCAAAACCACCAGATATCATTAAATGATGCGAACAATCTCCAGCAAAAGCGTTAGATCATTTTAATGTTTAATTTATAAACCAATAACCACCAGCAAGACTAATTTTTTCATCTGTTTTAGTCTTTTTGTACCATTTCACCTATACCATTCTGACCTAGTACCTTAATGCCGGGTCGTTCCACGGAAAATGGTTATTTTATCCCGCATGTGACGCTCCATATATTTAATTAAAATTGAAAACTTGGAAAGAAGTGAACAAAATGTTGTCGTCTAAAAAATCCCAAATTTTTTGATTTCTTCTTCTTTTTGTCTTAGTTACTTTTTAAAATTATTAGTTTTGTTATGAAATAGATGAGCTGTCACATGTGGGACAAAAATTGATACTTTTTCGTGGAATGAACAGATACATAATATTTTTCAACGAATAAAGTATTATTTCTCAACAAATGAGGTATGTTTCTTTTACATTGAAACCTTAGCTTTCAAAACCTATAATTTGTCCGGCCGTTGCTATATTAATAGAGCAAAAATATGAACTAATTAACTCAGAAAATTACAAGATATTGACTTTAGATATCCCGCACGTGACGCATGCAAATGAATTAAATTTTAAACAACAAAATTATTTAACACACACACACACACACACACACATATATATATATATATATATATATATATATATATATATATATATATATATATATATATATATATATATATTGTTAACAGATCCAGTGCGACTTCCAACTTTCTTGAAAGGACAACACAGTTCTTGAGGTAAACACAGGAAATTTATTTACACTATGTACAGGAAAGATCGGTAACAACTGCTAAATTAATCATCCGCAATTAAGCAAATATCAATCAACACCGTAAACTCAACGGTTACACACGTATTTAAAACCAAATACGTAAAACAACACAGCAAAATGCCTCGCAATAAACAGAGCTAATACACTCTCAGTACAAATTCTCAATCGAAACTAACTTTTTATCATGCGTAACGGCTTTTTATACACACCGAAAGAGAACTCTAATATATTCCACAAGATTCCCGAAAATCGTAGACCGTTATTTTATTTCTTTTCCATTCTCAAATTTTATCATTCAGAAATGAGGGGACGTATACTTCAGCCGAATGTACGGGGTCTGTATATTCATTACAAGAAACTATTTACAGGTTTTGTAACAATATATATATATATACAGTGAAACCTCCCTTAACGGACACTCCCGAATAACGGACACTCCGAATAACGGACAGTTATTTCACAAAAAATTTCCCTTGCGATCGTAGCACTTCCGTTTTTTTTCTTCTTTTCACAGAATATCTTAGTAACTGCTTGCCTTACAAAACTTTTCATCCTCCACAACAGATATTCCACCCCCCCCCCCCCCCATTTCCTTATCACTGTTTCTTGGAATTAAAAGGGTGGTAATTGGCAGAGGCAGCAATTGGGGCTTAAAAGTTGGGGGCAGAAAAAAGAACGAACTAAAAGGCATGGTACTTTTTGCGGGCAGCAAAAAGAAAAAGAAAAAAAAAAAGTCATAATTTTGTAACGGCTAGTTTTGAGAGTATTGAAGCAGATAAGTGAAAACTGATGTCAGTCTAACAATTAACGTTCGTTTTTCTTAAGATTTTAATGAATTTTGTACACAATAACTATTCAAAAGTTAAGATAAAAAAGAGGAAACTGGGCGGTTTTTCTAACTGGGGCTCTCGGGAGATGCAATTGAGCCGATCGGCGCCGGTAGTAGTCGGCTTTATGGCGTCGTGGTTTCGTTGGGTTGTTTAATTTTTAGACATGAAAAAGATTTGCCCATATTCAAGGTCATATTGCCAACTGTCAATCATGCAATAGTGATACTTGAGATAAAATAAATAAATTAACCATAAAAAGTGTGGGGGGGGAGGGGTTGCTCCGCCGAATCGCCGCCATTGGTAATGCAATGGAGATGTCAAACTGTTTTAACTGATTACTTTAATTGATTAAATGCTTTTTAAGACAAGTGTGTGCTGTCAGTATACCTTTATTAAGAAAAAACAGATTAATTACACTTGACGTAAAATGTAGCAAACCTTTCGCAATTGTTTCGATTGTGTTCTACAAAGGGAACAACAGCCCATTTTGAAAAAGGTAAATTAAGTAGTTCATCCTAATAGCGGGCACCTCCCAATAACGTACAAAACTTCTGATCCCTTGACTGTCCGCTATTCGGAAGTCTCACTGTATATATATATATATATATATATATATTGAGCATCTTTGTATCAAATGTAAAGATTAAAAAATGTGCTTTCTCCTGTTTAGTTAAAATATTAAGATCTACAAAAAAATATTGGTGAAATTATTGAGTCTGATTGCTCCTTACGTAACTGAGGAATGGTTCTGCAATGGTATTCTGTTGGCAATATTCCAAACAAGCGTAATTAAATCGGCTACAGAATTGGAAATCACCTATTCTGCCATATCCCAAAAACAGACACAAAAGATTCTTTTTGTATCTTTCACACGTTCGACAAAGTGAGAAAGACCTACGAAAAAGAAATAAAAAGCTACCATCACCTTGAAAGAAACTTAACAAGTGCACCAACTACAAATGAAGTCAATAAACATTGAGTAATGGTTCAAGTCAAACTTCAAATGGATACATAAAAGGAAGACAACGTGCCAGATATAAAAAGCTACAATGGGCCCGAAAGCTTTGAAAAGAGAAGGGGGAATGGCGTGGGTGGCGGAAAAGTGGCTTTTTGGAATAATGCAATTCCAAGGCCAGGCATTAGATTACATGATAACCAAGGTTGATTCGAAAAAGTGAGAACTATAATACAATGGAAATACCGGATTGAGCTGATCATTTTACAACATACAGTATTGTTCAGAAACTAACTTTATGAAAAATAACAAGCTTAGTTGTGTTCTGAACAAGCTTTGAATTTAATGCGGCAGGTCCAATAATAAATGTATTGTGAAATGTTAAGTACTGTGATTGCTTTAGAATTTTACTTTTGATTAGTTGATGTAGTGAATTGATTATATGTCCTACCTCCCGTTTTAGAATGCCAAAAGTCTCGCTTAAGTTCTAAAACTCATCCATAACGCCAGAGACGGCGATTGGGGTTTATAAGTGGCGAGGTGAAAAAAAAAGATAACTATAAGCCATAGGTCTTTTAGCAAAAGCAAAAAAAAAAAAAAAAAAGAGGAAGAGAGAGAAAAAAAATTACAAAATTTTGTTAGGGCTGGTTTTGAGAGCAGATCAAATGCAATTGATGTAAACCTAACAACTTAACTCACGTTTTTCTCAAGATTTTGATGAATTATGCACACAATAACTTTTTCGAAGATACACTTGGAACATGAATTGAGGCAGTGAGAAGAAAAGGGATGTAAGGGGCAAAATTAAAAATTTGAAGATAACCAGTACAAAAAGTAGGTGAACCTCTCCTCTGTCTTGGGGCAAGACATAGTGCTAGTAGCCCTGGTAGGTGCTGCTATACAACATGATTTAGAAAAGCTTTTCAATGAAAGCCTACCTAGGACCTTATCTTTAAACACGCTTTACTGAAAACTCGAAAAGGTTCACTTGCATCCCTTTGCTTCTCACAGCCTCAATTAAACTTCCATTATTTACCCCAACGTTTTTTGAAAAGTCACCAACACTTGATAATAATTTCATTGAACAAGAATGGCCTGTTTAACTGAAACGATTTGATTTCCTAATATCCAAACAATGAATACATAAACTAAAAGTTACTGCTTGTGCTCAGTAATGTTTCGTAAACAGATATACAGACTAAAACAAATACTAATTACACAGTCCAGTCACATTAATGTGACCACCACGTACTTTCCACGTCAGAATTAAATAACCAATCACAGAAGGCAGGTGGTAGCACAGTGCAGTTGAGCGTATATAAAGGGTGTGTGAGGGCTTCGGAAAACATTTCAATCGTTGGCGTAATGCAGAAACGAAGCGATTTATCCGACGTCCAAAAGGGCATGATCATTGGCTTCCGGGCCAAGGGTGGAAGCATTTCCGAAACGGCTGAGTTTGTGAACTGTTTGCGTGCCGCCGTGGTAAAAGTGTACCGTGCATGGCAAAATGGGACTGTCCAAAATCAGCGACGTGGCAAATGTGGTGCACCACGGGCCATAGATGACAGAGGCGAACAACGGTTGCGGAGATGCGTTCGGGCAGATAGGCGGGCTACCGTTGAGCAACTGACCACCAAAATGAACCAAGGGGCTACCAAAAGTGTCTCCCAAACTACTATTCAGCGAACATTGCTGCGTCTGGGCCTCCGAAGCAGACGCCTGGTTCGTGCACCTATGCTGACTGCTGGTCATCGACGACGAAGGCTAGAATTTGCACGCCAGTACAGCAGCTGGACGTCCACTGAGTGGCGGCAGGTAGCGTTTTCAGATAAATCGCGTTTTATGCTCCATCGGACGGATGGACGTTGGCGTATAAGGCGTGAAACCTCTGAAAGGAACCACGCTGCAACCATTGCCGGAACGGTCTAAGCTGGAGGCGGGAGCATTATGGTCTAGGGAATGTTTTCCTGGCGTTCTCTGGGTTCACTGATCATTGTGGAAGGCACGATGGATCAATACAAGTACGCATCTGTCCTTGCGGACCATGTCCACCCCTACATGCACATTGTTTTTCCTCAGGATGATGGCATCTTCCAGCAGGACAATGCGAGGTGCCATACAGCTGCCAGTGTACGTGCGTGGTTCGAAGAGCACCAGGATGAGTTTACCGTCCTCCCCTGGCCAGCAAACTCATCTGACTTAAACCCAATCGAGCATCTGTGGGACCATCTCGATCGAGTTGTTCGCGCCATGGATCCTCAACCGCGTAATCTAGCGCAGCTGGCCACGGCATTAGAGTCGGCATGGCTCAACGTCCCAGAGAACACCTTCAGGGACCTAAGTGACTCTCTTCCTGCACGTCTCGCAGCAGTTCGCTCTGCGAAAGGTGGTTATTCTGGCTTTTGACAGATGGTCACATTAATGTGACTGGACTGTGTATGTTCTGAAAATTTTAACATTTCTGCTTTTTTAATAATTTCTAGTTTTGGTCCACAAATTGGAAGATAAAATAAATTCACCATAAAAAGTGGGGGGGTTGCCCCCTTTTCTCCCCCTCCCTCGAATAGACACCATTGCATAAAGCTGTCTAGGAGTAGCTATTGGCTACCAGAGTCACAAAAGATGATAGCGACAGTTAACTTTTGGTAGTAACTTTAAAAAAAAACCAAAAAAAGGTATTTAGTACATATGCCGCGCAAAAAAGTAAATAAACAAATAAATAAAAAATAACCTTTCGGGAGTTCACTCCGAATTACGTTGCAAAGGTTGGGTCGACTGATGCACTGAATGTCTCAGGATTGGAAGCGTGTAATCATAACTCAATAGACGATATGTTTTTCAATAAATAAAGAAACACATGGTCGCGCGACTATGACTTGAGTTTTTGGCAGCCATTTTCAATGAAGTGGTCGCTCTTTGGTGATTGGCAACCGATAATCTAAAGCTTAGCTCAGCCACCACACGATCAAATTTAAGCGGCTGTTTTTAAACCCTAAAAGTTAGTTCAGTAATGAAAATATGTCAACAACTTGGAAACAATTATGAATCTTAAAATAAGTCACTACGAGAAGAGTAAAATGATATTTATGTGTGTTTCTGCAACTGGTGGCTAAGTTCTGTGTGTCATATGGTAAAAAGAATAAGTACATTGTAAAAATGGTTAATCTCCATATGAATGATTTTCTTTTGCCGTTTGCTCTATTATAAGCACTTCGCAAATTTTACCTTGAGGGAAAAATTCAAGTGTTCAGCTACTAGTGACCTTGTCAGCTCTGGGTATAGTGCATGTGATTCTGTTTCAGCTCTGGCTTAGAGGTAGCAACTTACTGCTATACCAACAAGTATGGTCCTATCGCACTTCGTGATTGCAAAAAACATAATTTGAGAATTCAAGATCTCAAAATACAAACTATTTTTTCCTTACATTTACTTTTACTTCCGTAAAAAAACAGATGCCACACATGAATAAAAAAAGGAATGGCCTTTCTGATTTTGCATTATGTTATTCAGGACATAAGTAAAAACTTAAACAATTACTGACGCTGAACGTAGTATGCACATTACTTTTATTGCAATATATGACACTATACTCCTACAGAACTTTTTGAGTCTAATTGTGCTTTCAGTTCTCTTGTTTCCCCTCATACATTTTTCTTTTTGAAAAATTTGAAACATAATGTCAAATTGCTTTCATAAATTTTACCTCCAAGAAAAAGATAATCACGCTTCTCTAAAGCGTAGTTTCTTGTTCAAGACAAATGTAATTTTAATTCAAAAAGTATTTTTTAACCGATTAATATGTTTCCTTTTGTGCTTTTTAAAGTTAATCTTCGCTGTTGATCTATGAAAACAGAAATGCTGCTGCTCCATCCGGTTGTATAACGGACTATTTTCACCCTAAACTCTCGCATTCGCTAAACATGTGTTAAAATGATCTCAAATGGTAAGTATAAACTAAAGACTCATTTTTACTACTTTTAGTTTTGTCTATTTAATTCTGGCGTCTTCACATTTCCAGTTTTTTTTTTTTTTTTTTTTTTCAGTCCGTTAAGAAACGTAGATCGGATTTTCGCTTAGGGTCGACGAGAGGCCATACCAGCCGGATCAGAAACTAGGGGCCCGCTTTGGATTTAAGAGTAGTATAAATTTTATAAGTTTTAATGGAGGAGGGGGGGGGGGGTGGAGACTGAACTGACAAGGAACCCGCCTTGGCTCTCGGCGGCCTGGTTTCACTGTCTATCGTTATAGACAGTGAGCACACTGTCTATCGTCTGCAGGTTAAAGCAGGAAAGTATTCAATACTGTGTGTTTTGAGGGGAGAGGGATCTTTTTTATTATTTGAATCAGGGATAAAGGGGAGAGTCATGGAGGGCATGATCCTCCCTCTCCCCTAAACCGTCGATAAGATTATCCGTCCACCATTGGGTTTAAATACTTCGTTAGTAGAATGTAAACGATTTTAGTAATCTTTTAAGTTCATCAATTATTTTTAGGTGTAGGGGAAAAGGGGGCATATGTTGAGAATTTTTTTCAATTCTTTATTTTTCAAAAAATACTATCAATTTCTCAACTCAAAAGTGTCTTTATGATTGAATAAACTTTTCTTTGTGCCATGGATTATTTTGAAATTTTTTTTAAAAATTATTTCTATACTTCATGGTATTTTTAAGAAACGTCTTCAGCTGTTCAATTTCAGTTGTTTAATTTCAATTGTTTAATTTTCTACTACAGGCAAAGCCGTGCGGGTACCACTAATGTTTAATAAAATCATTACTAAGTGTTTGTGACACCTCAAAATGCTTCGGAGTTAATAGTGTAAGTTTAATTCGTGTCTAAGTGTTTTTATCGGTAAAAGTTACCGTGTTCAAAATTCATCAAAATCTGAAGAAAAGTTGAGAGTTAATTTGTTAGACTTGCATCAATTTCCACTTATCTGTTTCAGTATTTTCAAAACCAGCCCTAACAAAATTTTGTACTTTTTTTTTTCTGCTGCCGCTAAAAATCTCATGGCTTTTAGTTGTCTTTTATCCCCCCCCCCTTCTATTAATAAGCCCCAATTGCCGCCCTTGTTTGCTAGAATGCTATTAGCTTGTAGTTTTTGAATTACATCAAGTATTAATACTTTGTACACGCATAACCAATCCCATAAGTGAGCTTGTTATACTGAGATAACACTCAAAATAAGTGAATGAGTGTTTTTAGTCACATTTAGCAGTTAAATAGCTATGATAAAGAAAAATAAAACAAATTTTAGAAAAATTGAATTATAATAATTTGGATCAACACTTACCTAGATTGTTAAGATTCCCCACGGTAATTGTTTTACCCTACACTTGTGGTGCTTTGTGTTCAACTCTTGTAATATGACTTATAGAAAAGATAAACAAACATGCGCAGTTGAAAGACTGCAAAAATACAACAAAAAGAGGAGTCGGTAGCACTCATGTTCTTTCCTTGGTTAATGACATATGACTGCACAGCTGCGCATCTGGGAAACATGCGAACTTCGTCTTTTGAATTTGAATAGCTATTAAACCTCCGACTGCGTCAAGGTAAAAAGTGCCTGCCGGGTGCAAAAGAAAAGCCTCAGCTATTTCCTTCTGTCTTCTTTTTCTTTTTATCAAATTTCACGCTATACTTATTGGGTTAATAATAGTAGTCTCAAAAAATATTAGGTTAAGTATTGAAAATTTGTTTTGGTAGAATCGCTACGGTGTCTTTCTCTTGCAGTAAGAAAGAATAACGTTTATACGAGTAGATGATGTATCTGTTTGTAAATAGTAAGTTGCCATGGTTTTTGAGTCTATTTTGCTGAAAATCTTGACTTTCCACGATAATTTTCAATCATAGGCAAAATCCATGCCTTACCACGATTTTTTCACTTAACGAATATTAAGGTGCGTGGATAGGATACCCAAGGTGACAATTTATTTTTTTTTTCCTCAAAATGGGACATTTGCCAATTTTAGACATCGGCACGTGTATATTAAAAAAAAAAAAAAAATTTAATTATAATTATTGCAGAAAAAATCCCCTAAGTGTGGCAAATCTTCCCATAACCTATTTCTTTATTTTGTTCTCTTTTCTGTGAACCGCATATAAAATAAATGCTGAAAATATACATTCAAAATGGAATCTTTCTCATAATGCATCCCTTGTCCCTCTTAAATAATTCGTAATTTTCTCATAACTTCAAGTTATTCATAAAATAACTACCTACAGTATCTCATTTGTTAATAAATATTATTTATTGAGCAATGAAAGATGCAACGTAAAAAAACTCTTCGCTCATAAACGAGCATAAAACTGGATGTAAGGTGAAACAATGAGGAAAAAGAGCTCCGATGACACAAACAAGATTAATATTTAACCTTGGCACAGATCAATTCCAAATGACTTCTTTTGAAGTTTATTTTCTTATAGGCGTAGGCGAGCAAAATTCTTTGCCAAATTATATAATCACAGTTATTTATTGTCCTTCCATGACAAAAGTATCCAACACATAACATTTGGCATGCAACTCGTTAAATCTAGCAGCTAATGTACCGAAATTATAATTTGTCTGCGTTGACGATCGTCATTCGGATGGCTAGCTGCATGTACGAAACATTTATTTAGGCTGACAAAAAGACATTAGGAAAATACGCTAAAACATTTTTGACAGTTCTACCGGTACCCACGGGCGCCCATATAAGGGCCAAGAGGGGCCCAAGGCCCCCCCCCCCTAGAAATGAGAACTTCCTTGCTTTTAGTGCTTTTTTCTTTGCAAAAATGTATAAAAATTTCTTTTCCAGCCATTAATGAATAACGTATTAAAAATGTCAAATTTTAATATGTCTAATCTGTACTGAAATCGGTTTCTATGGGGAAAATATTCTGCCATGGGGAAAATATTCTTAACCATGTGGAAAATTTTTGAGCCCCCCCCCCCCCCCTCCCTTAAAATTTTGCATATAGGTGCCCTAGCGCGGGATCATTCCGTAGGCTTGCCAGACGTCCCGGTTTGATCGGGACAATCCCGATTTTTAGACAAAATCCCGGTGTCCCGGGCCGGTTTACTTCACGTCCCGGAAAAAGAAAAATTTGATTACAAATGACCAAAAAGGTCCAAAAACAATTAACTATCATTTAGGATAATTACTTTATCATTTGTAACATTGACTTGTAAAATTAATACCAGATTAGCTTGTGAGGATTTTTACAACAAGATTAAAACCAAAAAAGTCCTATAAAATGAAGTTTTCCCAAACATTGTTCACTTTTTCATTCCTCATTCAAAATGTTTTTTCTTCCCAAAATAAATTGCAAATATTTATATCGAACATGTGAAATATTCAAGTTTTATCTGTTTATGTGAATTTTTACTATCTCTGTTTTAGGTTCATAATTAGTAACCATTAATTCATAGCATTGAGAATAAACTGCCCTACAAAACACTCCAAAAATCAGTCACAGGTGTGTACTCTTTTGAATACTAGCAACGCTAGGGGGGAGGGGGAGCATTCCTGTATTCCTATGTCCCGGTCTTGGTTGAACATTTCAGAAATCTGGCAAGCCTAGTCAACGAGCGCTCTTTTTGAAGGCGTAACTTGTCTTCCCATTCAAAGTCTTATTCGTTTTTTTTTTTTTTTTTTTTAAGAGTGTATAAATTTGAGAACAGGATCAGAGGTCAAATTATGGAATCCAGATGGCATAGAAAATTTGATATTTTAACTACTGTCAGAATAACTTCGAGAGCACATTTTTAATGGAAGTTCCCCCGGTTCCTTAAGACCGATGTTGTTTCAAAAACTACAGAGGATTTCTGCCTATAACTTACACTTAGGGAAATAATCTCCCATTGAAGCACATTACTAACGAAAAAAAAAAACTTGACATTTGTGCGACCAAAACTCAAGGAGATATTCGAGTTCAAAGTTTTAAGGGACCACACAGACATTTTTAACTCATTTTTATTTTATTTTCAAACTTTCAATATCTTAACTCTGCACATAGTTTTGAACATTTTTGCAATAAGAAGTATGCATCTAGGACTACCAGTTGCGAAAATAGAGGTTTTTGCAGATTAAACTGGAACAGCCTGTATATATGAGGGAAATTTCTGAATATTGACAAAAATTTCAAGCATCGCCGACTGCGTGTCAATACTTAGTAATTGTTCTCAAAATTGAACTATACTTTTTAAATTCTAGAGGACTCGGCGCCCTGCTCGCTGTCGCTCAAAAACCCCCAAAGATCGCTTTTCAATCTAAATTGATTTGCAAAGATTCCATTCGTCTTTTCGGAAAGAATCAGATGGAAAAATGGATTACGAGTTCCGTTTCGAACAAATTGAAAATCCCCCTCTCCCTCCCATAGAAAACGGAATATAAGTAAAGAGCTTATAACAAGAACGCAACCTCGCTCCCACCCAGATACAAAAAGAATTTGACAGAAATATGCATGACCGAGACATTTAAAAAAAAAGAAAGAAAGAAAGAAAAAGTGCATCTCTTTCCTGGATGACTAACGTTACCCAACTTTACCAACTAACTTTTACCAACTTGCATAGCTATAGGTGCCAAGTGGCTCCTGAGCATTGCAAAACGGCAGTTTTGTACGTTCGAAAAGTGGTTTTCAAATTCGTGGTCTCTAGTAATATATTTCGCTTTTTAACTCCGGGTTTGAATTGAGTTGAGCCTGGGACTTTTCCCAAAAATAGATACCCTTATATCTGCTTTTCTAACAAATTGAGAACATTGGAGCAAAATTTATTTAATGCAGAAAGAAAATCTCTTTCCAACGACATCGAATGTTAAAGGGTGTGGGAAATCTTTAATCCCTTTAATAGGCAATTAAAATGAAATTTTGGCTAAAAAAATAATGACAAAAATTCTAGTTCGATTTCTTTTAAACCCAGGTGCAAACCCCCAGGGATCGAAGTCATTTTGAACAAAATTTTAAAGTTGTCTGCTATGGGGTCTTCTAGAAGCTAGCCCACCACAAACATCCTTTCAAAATTTCTTCAAAGTTATTTTTTTTACTAACCTAATTTTTTGCCTATGCTTTATTAATTCTGACTGTTGCTATAACAATATATTTACATAATACGATAAAGAATCTTAGCTAATATTTATTATTTAGGCACATGCAATGCAACCACACAAAACATAGCTGCTTATGACGGTTTTACAGAACTAAACGTGTAGAAAACAACTGATTCGGTATTTTATGAGAATAGACGAAGACAACGAAGAAAACACAAGTGGCACAAAAAAAATATAAAATAAAATAAATAAATAAATAAATAAATAAAACTTTCATCAAAATAGTTATGACTAAGGGCTAGAAAAAAAATGTACAATGTTCAGATGCGTGCATAATGATAAGATGTTTTAAATCAATGCGACCAATCTCGACGCATCATGTCATTCAAACAATGAATTCGTTTTAAGTTTTATGCTTTAAGGTTTCAGTTTTCAAGATTTTTTCCCTTTTTCTTTTTTTTCCTTTTTTTCCTTTACCATTCACAAATAATAAATGAACAAAATTACCGATTTTTTGGGGGGCTTTTAGTACTTTTAACTTTAGAACTCTTCAGTTTCCGAAAAGCAAAACCGCGCGATTTCGACAATTATATTGCAACAGAGTTTCAATAAGTTAGAGTAAGCTAATTTTTTGGAAGTTAGCCTATCTGAAAGTGTCTCGACAGAGAGGAAAGAAATTGCTTAAAACTTGAAAAATAATGAATGAAATTTAGATATACACAAAAAAAAAATTGATAAATAATCATTTTGAAAACGTGCCAAATGTCCCACGTAATGATTTCTTCCCCATTAACACTTTCAGGTCTGAGTTATTTCGACCGCATATCTCCCTCCAGGCTGGTGTTTTTTAGCGCTTTGCATGGATTTTTTAAAAAATACTTGGAAGATGTGTATTTTAGTAATTTTTATTGCATTACATACTTCAAGATATTTTTTTTTCGTAATGAAGGAAGTATTTGAATAAAATAATGATCAATTTGTCGAAAAAAACACGTTTTAAACTAAAAAAAAGAGTTCCGAAAAGGAAAACATCATTTAAAACCATAAAAGTTTACCCAGACTAAATTAAAAACCAACCTAAATCTTGAACAAATATCTGAAAATAGGTTTTATTCGTAAATAAACATTATTTAATAAAATTTGCTTTTGTATAGTACATTTCAAAGCACAAACTCGAATTTAAACCCCTATTCTATCACGTTTCATGTTATTATTTCTGCTTGGTGCTGCCATCTATATATATATATATATATATATATATATATATATATATATATATATATATATATATATATATATATATATATATTGAAAGTAAAAGGTTCGTAAAGAGTTAAAAAAAGCTAGAAAGGTATAGAACTCGTACTTTTATAGATAAGGGAGTGAAAATTTGACCCCGAGAGAATCTCGGGCTTAGTTAACTTCTCCGAAAATGGCAATCCGAGTGACACTCGGGCATAGACCTCAAAGTGTTATCTGTATAAACAAGAAAAATGTTGAGAGAGAAAATTGCAATGAAAGTATGCCTGCAATCGAAAGTCTGTGGGGCTGTGGTGTAGCCAGGGAAGGGAGCCAGGGAACACGCCCCTCCTCCCGAAATGCTGCGCCAATTTTTCACTTCTGGCGTCCAATCGCCAAGAGGGAATAAGGTGAAAGATGACTTCGTAACAAAGGTGGAAAGGAGGGTCAAATATGTTGAGAAATATGTGTGACATCATTTATGGTCAACCCCTAACAAGCAAGACACTATTGCAACCTTTTTTCACGGTTACTCTTTAAAAATTTCGAATTTGGATTTTGGGTAACGGCACCAGTAACAGAGATGCTTAATACATCGTTCTCAGGTTAACTCCAGTTTCTGAGTCTTTTAACGCGTTTAGACTTTTTAAACTATTTTTCTTTCATGCAACTACATCTCATCTAACGTTTGGCTGCTTCTGGATCCTCTGAATTAGTTAATTATATTCTTATTTGCTCAATTTCGAAAAAAGATTCGACTTCCCAGCAACAGACACCGAAAAATCTTATGATACCCAGTAACAGATAGGATGAGGAGAGGATGAGTAATGGACAAAATCCCCTTTTTCTCTTCAAAATGTGCAAAAGTTCATTATTTTTAAAACGAGGGGTGCCCACAGGGAGGGATTATGGCGCAAGTTGCGCCTTCAAAATTTTGGGGGTGATTTTAAATTTTGTTTAATTTAATTATTTAAATTCACTTATTGATTTATTTTTAAATCAAATTATTTATTTTACTTTATTTTATTCTGTTCATATTTTATTTCATTTATTTATTAGTTGCTGTTTGTGTGTATGTATGTTATTGGTGTAGTGCAGAACTTTCTAATAAAATAATAATTAGAAATAAATAAATAAATAAATATAAAAATAAATAAATAAATAAATAAATATATATATATATATATATATATATATATATATATATATATATATATATATATAAATTTATTAATTAAAAAAATTTAAAAATAAATTTATAGAAATTTTTTTTAAATAAATCAAATAAAAAAAGAAAGCTGAAAAATAAAAAAAAGAAAGGGGGTTGAGAAAAAAAATTGGGAGGGGGGAGATTTGCGCCAATGAACTTGAGGGGGATGGGCACCCCTGTTTAAAACTAAAGCCTTATTAAAGTCAAGTGAACTTGAAACACCAGCTGACCTCGTGGTGGCTGTTCATAATCATACACTACTGCCTTGTAAATACTAACTGGCTGATTCAGTTCACTAGATGGTTGCACCGTATTCATGAGCCACAGCAACATCAGTTTTGCCAGTCTAAAATTATTATTATTTAAATCCAAACTAATGACTGTCTGTTACTGGACGACCCTTGTCTGTTACCGGTGCCGTTACCCTATAGTCTTCTGTTTCTGATCTACAATTCTATCAACATCTAATATTTATTTACGTTGCATTATTTTTACATGCTTCAGAGCTCTCTGATAATACCACAGAAACATGTCAAGAACATAAAACTTAGCATGTGTTCACTGAGCTAAACCGATCAGTCGGAAAAGTCAACCTTAATTGCGCGTCGGTCAAATTTCAAGCTTTGCAGCTGGTAGACATTTCCCCGTCAGAAAAAAACCAACTAAAAAAACAGAACTGTCAAAATACAATCCCACAACTCATACGAACGCGTAGCGGAACTCTTGCATAAACCATCCAGAACAAATGTTCAAAAAAATATATGTGTGAGACAAAGATTGCAAAATGTTTAACTTTTCCAGGACACCGTGAATGCTTTTTCAGGGACTACTTGGACACGTTTTCCCAATTAGAGCTCTTTTCATCTTTTGTTTCATTCTTTTTGTCTTTACTTTATGACATTTCCGTGAGACAATAAGTCCTTTTCTCTTTTTAACTGCAGACAATCTAGGGTGAACTTCGTTGGCTGGACTACTGTATCACATCGCGGAAACGCATGTTTTGTTTATTTTTGTCTAAGTGCATTCATGTTATATAAATGAAGCGTAATCTACGAGTAAACGAATTACTGCTAGGGGCACTAAGGAGAGCTGCATTCCATTGTTCTCTCTCATTAAACTTATTCGGCTACTACAAAAGAATCACTCATTTCAAAACCCGATTTGTTCAAAAATATTATACTTACAAGTATGATTGATGTATGAAAATAACCACAAATTATTCAAGTTTTATGTTCACTCTACAATGAGACAGTGAGAATCAAAGGGATTAAGTGGTAATATTAAAAATTTGGAGATAATCAGAACAAATGGTAGGTGAACCACTCCACTATCTTGGGGCGAGATATGGAAGTAGTAGCCCTGGTAGGTGCTGTTATACAGCAGAATTTAGAAAAACTTTCCAATGGAACTGGGGAAGTCTAACTAGGACCTTATCTTTAAACGTGTTTCACTCAAAACTTTAAAATGTCCACTAACATCTCTTTGCTTCTCATTGCCTAAAATATTCTTTGTGTGCCCCTTGGTCGGCACACGTCCAATTGTAATTCTATTGAATCCACACCTTTTGTAGCATGTTAATGTCCCATGTCACCGGATTTAACACCATGTGATTTCTCCCTTTGGGGATACATTAAAGACATTGTTTATGTACCCCAACTACCAAAAGCGATAGATAAGCTGATAAAAATGGATCAGTGAGGCATTCATGAGCATTGATATGATCACGCTACGAAATGAAGGAATTGATCGTGGGATGAATTGAACTATCGCCTGGACGTGTGTAGTGTGACCAAAAGGGCACACATAGAACATTATAGAGCGAGCATAAAACTTGGGTAGTTTGTGGTTATTTTCATACATCAATTATATTTGTAAGTATGATTCTTTTGAATAAATCAGCTGTTGAAAATTAATGATTATTTTGTAGTAACTATATTTCCAATGCGTTTGTCCCCTGGTTAGGGGCATTCATTCACTGAATTGCTGCAACGAGGGACTTTTCTCTCTTTTTTTTTTCTTTCATTATATTCCTTTAAAAAACCTGACGCAGAACAGTAAAATTTCTCATTTTTTCAAATCAAATTCATTAACTAAAAGGTTTTCTCTGCCATGGGCCAAAGGCCTAGTCTTTAATGATATAGGCATGAAATCACATCCACTAATATTTAATTACATAACATTTTATGTATTTAACAGAATGACAAATACGATTTGCATACATAAAACTATGATTATATTATTATCCATTTTTTTTTTATTGTATCGTTGCACGGGATAGTGTGAGGAAATTTTAGCTGGCTATTTTCGATTTCATTTGGTTAGAAATAAATATTCCAAGTGTTCTAGTTATTATGCAGGCTTCGAAGAAATTTCCCGTAGTACTAGTTTTTACGGGCTTTGACATGGAGTGAAATTCGAAACGGTACGTAAACTATTTTAATTATTTAAAAAGTGAAGCAACTTTCGACAAATTATGACTCTCAATTTAAATTTTTATGTATTTATTAATTTCTTTATTTATTTATTGTATGAAAGAGCATTTTTATGCAAGTTTATGTCTTGAAATTGAAAACGCTTTAAAAATTTTTACATTTGAAAAACCTTCTTGTGCGAGTGCATAAGTGCTTCGTGTTTTGTGCTTTTACTATAGTTGGGGCTAACCTAACATGGGACATCATTGAAAGCAGATCCTAATACAGCATCACGACGCCACCAGGTTAGGTTTGCCCTGACTATAGCTTTTTTTTTTTTTTTTTTTGTCGTACACTACGAACCAGCTTAACTGCTTGTCATTCCCGACGAACGACCTTCTTAACTGAGTTGAATTATAGTCCGTTTTTCACAAGGAGGCACTTGACTCCTCCCTCGTCACGTGGTATCCGATGATTCTATTTCGCTGTTTCCGACAGAAGGTATACTCGGATCATAGCATTTTTTTTTGTAAAAGCAGCAGTTTTTAAAATGTAAGAACAACTAAAATGCCAACAAATAAATGAAGCAAGTGATGTGAAGGACACTAAGATTTTTTTGCACATTAAAATTCATGAGGATGTTTGGTTGTCTCCCTTTGGATTGCGTACCGATCACCCCAGCGTAAAATGGAACACCGCGATCGAGAGGGTGTGGCGAAGTGCCTTCTCCTGAAAAACGGACAATACCTGAACAGAAAATGTTCCTTCAAATTTCATTCCATTATTTAGTTAGATTAGCGAGTTCTATTAAAAATAATAATAATATTCCTTGAAAAAACTCTTACTCTTCCTTCTGGAAAGTTATACATTTCCCTTTCTTAATTGCTGAAAATCGAAAACTATGAACATCAAAGGACCACCCATACCTCGAACCAACAACAAAAAGAAATTTTTCCTCTCGCCACAACCTTAATGATTGAAAAAAAAAAACTTTTATCCTCTTGGTAGGCAAGCATTGGGAGGAGGAATGCTTTCTAAGCATAGAAACAGGTTTTCTAGTTTTAAATTTAAGATCAGGTTTGCTTTTTTCAACAAAGACACGAATAAATTTATTTTAACTTGCCATTGTGATAAGAAAGATCTACGAAATTATAGTGAATAAAAATGCCGGGTAGCTTTTCTTTCGAGGGGGATACCCAAAAGGTACGAATCTCAAAGCAATACAGCGACAATAAAAAAAATCTTTTTGCAAGAATGGGGTGGTTTCTTTCAGACAAAAGTACTACTTTTAGTCACAATAATAATAGAATAAGCAAAAAAAATAATAGTAGTAATAATAATAATAATAATAATAACATGGAGCCAGATAAAACTTTTATTTTCCCAACAGTTAATTTTTTTTATGTCCAATTTTGGAAATAAGGCGTGGTCTTTATGACGTCACAAGTGATGTACTTTGGTGCGGTGAATGTTTACGCATTGTTTTTAAAAAAAATGTCGCCATTAAACAGTAATATTAATAGCAATTATAATGAGAATTTTAAATGAACGCTTTTTTGAAGCAAACGTGAAATTCATCGCGCATGTATCATTGCGCTATAATATTTTCATCTTTATCTAATGTCAATAGTTATCTTTATCTAATGCCGAAATATTGCGCTCTGCACTAATGGCATCAGTAAATAGTATTCCATCACCTGTGATGTTATGAGCAGAAGCTTAAAAATAAAATTTAATCTGCGCACTGATTAAAAATTTTTTTTTAGTATTTAAGCTTGTCAAATTATTCATAGAATGTTTAATTCATATTTTTTTAACCAGGCTCTTTCAGAAAAAAAAAACTTTTAAATTTTCGGAAACAACCCAATTCCAATACCTACACTTTTATCAAAATTTAACATTTTCTTCTAAAAAAATTTTCTTCGAAAAGTCTTAAATTTGTCTTTATCGGTTAAGATGAAGTCATAATCCCAATTTATGTTCTCGTGTTCAAAGGTTTGAAAGATATATAAATGGATGATTATCACGAGTTTTTTTTTTTTTTTTTTTCTCAAAACTGGCTTTCACGCAGAGAGAGAATATGGGGTCACGACAATCCCTTATACCAAGGTCGATTTCTAGATCTTATCCGCCACTGGAGAGATATCATAATTTTGATGTCGTCTGAACTCTGAAACTGCAGTAATAATATCACAGAAAAACCCTCGTTATATCGTCCTTCAATATCGCTCATTCGAACATACCGCGCTTTTCCTCTGTCTCTTGAAATTGCATTTCCTCTGTCCCTTTGATAATGAAACTTCGTTCTAACTTTGAGACCACTTAAATCGTTTACACCTAGTAATATTTACTAATAATAAAGCTAAAAGTCTGTATGTCTGGATCTCTGGATGTTAGTTACACGCATAACGCCTAGAACGTTCGGCCGATTTTCGTGAAATTTGGCACAAAATTAGTTCATAGGAAAGGGGTGAGCATCTCGAAGCAAGTTTTCGAAAATTCGATTTCGTTCTTTTTCTGTTCCAATTTTAAGAACATTTCATCGAGCAAATTAAGAAAACATGGATGAGTAAATTATCATAACATGGACGAGTAAATTCATAACATGGTCGAGTAAATTATCATAATATATACGAGAAAATTATCATAACATATACGAGCAAATTACTATGACATGGGCGAGCAAATGAACATAGCAAATTGGCGAAAAATTCATCTTCCAATATTTGTAGATATACAGGCGAACCAAATGATCTTTTCATTTTCTACTACGGGCTAGCTACGGTTTTCTACTACAGTGAAATCCCGTTAGAACGAACTTGAAGGAACTGCACATTTTGTTTCTTGTAACGGGATTTTTGTTGTAATGAAATACAAGCAAAGTTAAGGAAGTAAAATTGGGGCTGAAAGTTTATTTCGTTGAAACGGATATTTCGTTGTATTGGTATTCGTTGTAAAGGGATGCCACGATATTAAAAAAGCAATTGGTAACCTAATTTTTTTTTGATGATCAAAAATTCGTCCTAATACATAAATCAACTTGTTTTTATTGCAGTTTAGATGCACAAATCTGTTGCTTGAAAGATATTTGGGTCGTTACTTTTAACGATCTCGGTTATATCGCGTTCTCGGATGTATCACACTTTTTTATTGTTCGCCGACAAGCGCGGAATGCACACAAGAACCAAAATTACAAAGGAAAAAAACGTTAGAGAGCGAGGAGCGAAACGTACTGCTCACACTTCCCAGTTTGATGTCAACCAATACAGGAAAGACAGTTTTACAGACATAGTCGAAGAAAACAGGAAAGACAACTCTACAGACATAGTTGAAGGAAATAGGAAAGACAGCTCTACAGACGTAGTCGAAGGAAATGTCATCCATGTTTTAACGTGATGCTCTAATCCAGTGTTTCTCAATTTCTTTGATAGATGGAACCCTCTTGAGTATCGACATTTTTCGTGGAACCCCTAACTTTTCCTCAGTAATATATTTTGATACAACAATCTAGGAATGGGTTTTTTGCACTTTATGTGATTCCCCCCCCCCCAAATGATATTGATTTACTCGAGAAAAAATAATTTCAAAAATTTACACACCATTTCATTGAATAATTTAAATAACCTATTCAAATTTTAAAGGCTATTTCTTAGCTTACATTCTCTGTTGTAATCAGGGTTGCCAGACGTCCCGGATTTCAAGGGACAGTCCCGTATTTTGAAAAATTGTCCCGCGTCCCGGGGAACTTCCATACGGGACGGCTAATGTCCCGTATTCTTGCTGATAACAATATCTTACAGAACGAGGCATTATTTTAAGGGGAAAAATAACGGGCAATAAGAAAATCATGTGGCAACAAACGCAAAAATTATTTTCTTTTTGATTTTGTTTATATGTTTTTGTCCATGAGGAATCGAATGGTTTCTTCTTATTGGCTCAATGACTAATGTTGGAAATATATCTCTGCGCCTGCGTTGTCAATCGCAATGAAAACGATTTTTATAATTTGATGGGCGACATTTTGTGAAGTATAATGCTTTGTTGCGACTGAATTTTTCAGATTTATCATGAATAAGCGTGTTAACCCCCCCCCCCCCTTTTCACTTCTAGAGGCCAGTCCCGTATTTACTGTTCTTAATTCTGGCAGCCCTAGTTGTAATCCCTGCGTTTTGCTTCCGGTTTTTAATAATTGCCAGAAACAATGAAAAATAATCTTTACTAATAATAAAGCTGAAAGTCTCTCTGTCCGGAGGATGTCTGTAGGATGTCTGGATCTCTGTGACGCTCATAGCACCTAGACCGTTCGGCCGATTTTCATGAAATTTGGCACAAAGTTTGTAGCATGGGGGTGTGCACCTCGAAGCGATTTTTCGAAAATTCGATGTGGTTCTTTTTTTATTCCAATTTTAAGAACAAAAATATCATAAGATGGACGAGTAAATTGCGAAATTATCATAACGTGGAACCGTAACATGGACACAAGCCAATTGGCGAGAAAATTCACCATACATTATTTGTAAATATACAGGCGAACCAAAAGACCTTTTAATTTTCTATTACGGGCAAAGCCGTGCGGGTACCTCTAGTAGTAATTATAAAGTTAAAGTACTTCCGCTTTTTAATTCTTGCCATAAACGATGATAAACTGAACAAATTGTTAATACATTTTACAAAGTAATTTTTCAAGGCTGAACTTAAGCAAGCATATGCTTGTAGGCGTTTTTAAAAGCTTTATTTTTTTACTATACTTGATCAAAATTGTTTTTTAAATTTGGACTTACAAGCCATCAGTATTGAGTAAAAATTAATGGTAAAAATAAGTTTTTCTTTTCATACGCAAAACGTTTATATTGCATAGAAAGTCAATGTCGTTTTTTTCTCCTTTTAATAACGGTAGGTAGCAGGTAAATATGTTCTAAATTTCAAAAAGTTTCACCTCAAATAAATTTCAAAACAAAATCGTTTTAAAATAAAATGCAAAAAATGTTTTTTTTTTTTTTAAAATTCTAAAGACTATTTCTAAAAGCTTGCTTTGAATTGAAAAGTATGAAATAAAATAACTATATGATTTCCAGATTAAAACACTAAAAAATTACAATGGATCTTAATATCTTTAAATTTAGGTTAATTCTACAGAAGCCAATAAAATTTAAGTTAAAAATTGAGAGAAGATATAGAGGTGGTATAGTAAAAGCTATTCGTAAAAAGCTGTATGTCGCCTGTTTCTTTTTCTCTCAATTTTGAATTTAAACTATATTGGCTTATAATTATCCTAAATATAAAAATATTAAGATCAACTTCAATTTTTTAGTGTTTTAATCAAGAAATCATAACTTATACCTCACTTTTTAATGCAAACCAAACTTTTAGAGATAGTCTTCAGAATTAAAAAAAACATTTTATATTTTTTGTAAAAATATGAGTCATTTCGTTACTATAGAGAATACTTATCTTTTAAAATGCACCAGATTTCTACTGAATGTGTGGCGTTAGTTAAAATTTCTGGTGCAAAGAAGGATAAAGTATCATTTAAAAAAAAAAGTCGTATTCTTGTACTGACGTAGTTGAAGGCCATACATTGAAAACAAAAAGAATTTTAATACACCCTTCATTTTGACATTTTCTCTGCTGTTCGTTTGGAAAGATTGAACGCTTCTGAACGCTTCACTCATACCTTATTTTATAAGTGACCTTTTTTTTATTTTTATTTTATTTTTTTTTTTTTTCAAGTTTCGTGGAATCCTTGATGGATCGTCATGGAACCCTGGGGTTCCGCGGAACACAATTAAAGAAACGCTGCTCTAATCTAAGGAAAACTCGCTAATCGTCACTAATATTGCTGTGGCATCCATTGTTGGTGATAAATTTGGCGAGATCTTGCCAAGTTGTTCCCAAATAGTCGTCAATTTATGACGTCACTCCTATTTGCATTCATTTACATTACTTTCATTTTATGCTGAATTTTTTCCTTCATCCTATCAAAAGAACAATATTTCCCGCATAGCAACAAACTCAGCTAAATAAAATGATGAATTTCGAAGTCTAAAAGCATTATTTGGTACAAAAAAAAAAAAAAAAAAAAATAGTGGATTTTCGTTTTTTGGTGCAGATGGGGCTGCTAGTTAATGGGGCATTCCAAGGTATTTTTGACATTTATATAGAGTCCGTAACGTGACCTTTTTTGCCATAACTTTTTAATTTACTGTTTGATTAGCATATCATTTTATTTTTATCTTTTCCTACAAACACACCACCTCAAATTAAAATGATTTGCAAATCAAACGGTAAATTAAAAAGTTATGGCAAAAAAAGGTCACGTTACGGACTCTACATAATGTCAAAAATACCTTGGAATGCCCCTAATTCTAAGGAGAAATATTATGTTTTCATTTTTATGATCAGTTTAAAAAGACTCCCTGGAATATTTGAAGCCAATGAAATGTAGTTTTTTCATCTGTAGCATACTCAGGGACCGATTTACTCACCTGGGTGCCCCGGGCACTGACAGATATGGTGTCCCCCCCCCCACACAAAAAATATAAAGGTAAGTGTTGGACATTATTTTGATAGAAAGAAAACTTTAAAATATCGATTTCATATGAAAAAAGTTAATAATTAAGATGTTTTGCAAAGAAATCATTTAATATAAATCTAAAATAATTTTTTGGTTTTCATGTTAGAAAAATTTTTACAGTAGCAGATGGAAAAACTATGATACAAATGGTAAAGGTAAATCATAATGTGCTTTCTGTGCATCAATGATTCTTTATATATTTTCTCCTTTGTTTTCTTGTAGTAAATTCATCTATAATGTCTTCATAATCAAGTTTTAGGTCAAACTTACTTCTATTGATAACAGAGCTAATAAAGATAATTTACCATCAGAAATGAGAGTACGCAAAGGACACTTAATTTAAAAGACTCTTCAATAGCGAAAGTGATCGTTCTCCACAACAATTGGCTAATATGCTTTCATTTAATAAAAAAATTGTCAAATGACAAAAATTTTTTTGTTTCCTAAAGTTAGAGACCCTGAACACCGGTCCCTAAAAAAAAAAAAAAAAAAAATGATGACAGAAATTTGGTGCCCCATTTCCTTTGGTGCCCCGAATGCCCTGCCGTAAATCGGTCCCTGAGCATACTCTTATTTTCGCGTTGTTAACCAATATTTAGATGTCATCAACACGGGTGTAGTGGTACGTTCCAGTACTCTATGGACGGGAACGCAGTTTCC
Source organism: Uloborus diversus (assembly GCF_026930045.1). Classification (NCBI taxonomy): domain Eukaryota; kingdom Metazoa; phylum Arthropoda; class Arachnida; order Araneae; family Uloboridae; genus Uloborus; species Uloborus diversus. Next base: position 36,695,342 of record NC_072737.1, on the reverse strand, counting down.
AAAAAATTAATTCAAGTAAAACTTTCTTTTGTTTTATTCGAAACTCCAATTTTCTCTTCAAAATAGATTAACTTAACTGTGTTTTAGCCTGATTCCTTCCTGAAATTGATTTTTTTAAAATCGTCTCAAAAAATATAAAAAATAATTTTGTTTTAAAATGTGTGAAGCCAAAATTAGGCACTGCGAAAAAAGGGGTGCCTCATTTATCTACTTTTTAAATGTGCTTTGTATTTGGCAATAACACGAAGTTAGTCACATTATTCATATATACACATAATTATTATTATCAATATCGATTTCGTAACCAATAAATAACACATGATTTGTAATGGATCAATGTTAAAATTAATGTTAATGAATAATTGTAATGATTAAGATTCAATCCCTTTTCCAGACAATCCCCACCCCCAACCCATTTTGATTGATAAACTAAGTGCAATGACAACGACGTTTAATTTTTCAAAAAAAAATTTTCTCCATTCTTGCGTTTCGAGAAAAAATTTAGAGCCATAACACTGGTCATGATATTTTCACGAGTAAAAATTCAAGATAAAAAAAAAATCGGTTGGATCATTTGAATTTCTGAAATCAACTTGTTGTTAGAAAGAAATAAACTTACTTGATTACATGCGATGAAAGCAAACAATGCCCGATCACTGATGCTTATCGAACCTTCAAAAACACATTGGCTGCTACTCCCAGGCATCGTTCTCAAGCTTCTCTTCACACAGACACACCTGCCCACATCTGCTACTATCCCTCCGGCAGGAACGGGAAAAAAATTCCTCGCAACCGATATAAAAAAAATAATAAAATCCGTAATGAGTCAGCGGGTCTGAATAAATCTGGACAAGCCAGATACGTAGGTACTACCTGTTGCTCAACAGGCAGAGGTAGAAATTCGGTTGAGTTTTCAACGTTTTCACTCGTTATGAATGAAATAGATTTTCTTCGCAGATTGCTCAAGTCGTGACGGGTAATTATTGTTCAATCATTTATGCGTAAAGAACGGAAGAGTTGGACACAAAGTTGGAGCACGCGTTCCGTGCGTGCGTGATGAATTCAACTGTGTGTATAAAGGAATATGTTTTGAGATCGGGTCAGTTGAGTCGGTTTTGTCGGCAGGTGGCGCTGAGACCGTGAACTTTCTCCGCAAATGTTAATGACATGAATATCTTGTTTTTTTTCTGTTTTTCCCAACACTCAAAAACGGGGAAGGAGCAGCCTATGATAGATACGTAAGTTGAAAAACAAAAGTTGAGAGTAAGATTTTGACCCATCGTTTTAGTGGGTTATTGCAATTATAGGGATTGATGAAAAAGACTACGCACCACATACATTTTCGCAGAGAAATATAAAATCTCTTTTTAATATAAAGTTGAATAAAAACCTTTGTGCTTGAAAAGTAAATATAAGAAATACCATTGTATAATTACACAATAATTGCAGATTACTGCGCACGTGTTTCTGAGTTACAAAGAAGAACCCCTTTTTCAATGCAAAACAAGTGAGCTTGGATGAAACACATCCGACATCCATTAGCTCACATATTTTGCGTTGAAAAAGGAATTCTCTGCAGCCACGAAACACGTGTCTGCTGTAATCTGCAATTTCACGTTGTTATTTTTACTCTTTTCAGTGGACTCTTTATTGTGAACACTTACGCGACTGACTAAAAGTGTTCAGATTATGGAGTGTTCATTATAGAGGGAGACTGAAGCTTGCATATTTACTCTATTGCATTAATGGACTATGTTCAGTACTTTACCAAGTGAGATATACCAGTTATTGAGATAGAGGTACTGAATTTTGGATTAGGGGCTAGTGCAATGTGTCATGATTAAAATCAGAAGGACGTAAATTCTTGCATTTCTTTCTTTTTTTAATTTAAACCGTGTTATGTTACAAACCAATATAAAATATTGCAATACAGTTATCTGTTCCATTCTTCTAAAAAAAAGAATAATTTTAATATTATTTTGCATTGTATATTCTTATGCAAGGTACGTGTTACCATCCAGTTGTTTAAGTAAAATGTTTCCGGGTGATTCTCAACAGCATATTGCTCGTAATTAATCATGCTTTAAAGGTTTTGAATGGTTGGATTCTTAAAATACCCAGTTCAGTGGCAGAAACTTCAGGCTCATATTTCTCAGCTGAATGATTTTATAAAATGCAGTAGTATCCATGAAAATAATCTTTCTTCTTTCTCTCTTCATCTTCTTAATATTCTTCACCCGTTGTGATAAAATTGGGAAGGTATTTCAGGTTTTACAATTTGACTCGTAGAAATTCCCGCTTGCCGATTGTGAACATGCTTAGTATATAGAGAGGTAATAATTGAATGGCGTTAAAAATAGCGTTCATAATACTGGGATGTTCATATTACAGAATACTCAGAGTACAGAGAGGTCAGCCTATGTTAAGGCTAGGGAGTTTCACCGAGACCATCAAAATGTGTTCAGAATATCGGGCTGTTCACATTGAGGAGTGTTGAGATTGAGATAGAGTCCATTTTATTTCTTTATAAGTTTTATATTTTAAACTATTTGTTTTTAATTTGAAACTTTCGTCTACTACAGCAGCTTTTATATTTTAAACTATTTGTTTTTAATCTGAAACTTTCGTCTAGTACAGCAGCTTAAAAGAGTGCACAGTTGGTAAATTTTTGAAAGTTTACCTCCGGCACACTTTTTTTCTCATTAATCAAATTGGTTTAAAAGTTCTCGTTATTTTTTATGGAAACTCTGAATCAAAAAGCAAAACAAAGAATCAAACGAAGTTCGGTGTACAAATGGAAAATGGTCTCTGATGAGAACTGATGCTGATTATTTTCGACGCCAATCACCATAATAGGGCGACGCAATCGAACTTTTTTCTTTCAGTTGCTACTGTAACTCATGAAATACATGACTACTATATCTCACGAAGCATTGCAGAGATTCACCAAAAAATTTCGTATGCAGTAAAAACCCACTGGGAACTGCTACTAATTAATCCTTTGTGCCGATTGGTCAATAGATTGTACTTCAATCAGCGTTTTTCTTGTTAAGCGTGAGTAGTATTTCAAACTAGTTCTCAAGAAGAATGGAAGACACAAAAACAAAACTTAGTCATCAACAAAAAGACTGCGGATAAATTTAATCAAGTTATTTTAATGCATTCATAAATCTAAAAGAAAACTCTCAAACTTCCTTTGCACGCCTCTACCACAGGAAGGAGGAATATATGAAAAAGCGATATTAATAAATTTCAACTCATCTTTCTGTCCCTAAACCTCTAAAAAGTTAATAGCGGGGCAGGGCCTAGAATTCAAGCAGGTTCTTCCCTCTTCCTAAAAAACACAACATCATCCTCATTGCACATCATTGCAATATCTTTAAAAGATATGCATCTTATGTTTACGTTTGCATTTTTGCACCTATAAATAATTGGATGGTCATTTCATGGATGTTTTAAAAATTGTGAATTTTTAACAGGGTACCCTAGGGTTTTAATCTAGTTTATAAAGAAGAATTACTGTGATATTTTTAGATTTTTAAGAGTAGTTTTCAAGGCCGCTACCGCAGCTGAAAACTTTGGACTTTCTGGAACAAATGAAAAATTATCTAATTTCAGTTAAATTTCTATTTATTGAGCATTTTCATATGGGTCATTCTCCAGAAAGCGTAACTTTTTAACGCAAATATTTTTCAATTTCAAAACCTTTTATTTTCTTTCTTTTATTTTCCATTCTTACATGAAAGTGTTACCTACTAGAAGAAACCATAAATAATGGCCCAGCTAAGTTTCAATTATTTTACCCATAAATAAAAATAAAAAAAATAAATGCCTTGTTCACGGAAATTTAAAAAAAAATAAAAAACTTTTAATATTTAAAAATCGAAGTTAATTTAATATAAAAGTAATAATTTTGCTAGTTGTGCAAACAATCGGCTATTTTAATGATTAGTGGGAATATAATATTAAGCTCTCTAAATTAAAGTACGGCTTAATTAGTAGTTTCAAATGTATGTTAAAAAATAGTATTTAGTAAATTTGAGGATATAGTGGAAATTTATAATTTTGGTAGAATGCCTATTTTTGATGTATTTCCCTTCCATCAGTTATTTTCACCCCAGAAATAATGACATTGATAAGATCTGTAACGGAGGTGAGATTCACGGAGAAGAGGATCTTTCCATTAATATAGGCCTAATAAATACATTTTTCATTCAATTTTTTTTTCGCTGCTACAATCTGCACATGTAAGCATATGAAACATGTTCACTTCTTTTTTTACATTAATTAACATCCCTTAAATTCAAACACAGGGAGGTGAGAAGTCAGAATAACCACACTAAGTTTTTAAAGCAAAATCTCACAACTTCAACTATATGGCTGAAAATAAAGAAGGAGGCTCACTTGTATCATGGAAAATAAAAGTTGATGTCATTACTGCCACGTGTTAATGAGGAATGGCATTTTGCTTTTAGATAACGGAGCTAATGAGAATTTATTGTGTGACATGTCCTTCTAAAACGATATTAAAAATTTAAATATGCTTAAACAACTAGTATTTAAGACACTTGTGAAAGGATTAATAAATAAATACGTACATACTTTTAATTAAAAAAGTTATTAAGCAACATAAACAGTCACACAAGGAGTGTGACATGCCACGGAGGTGAGAATTCACGTGTTGTGAACCAAAAATATACTAAAATAAAAATTATTATTAAAAAATTGTTGGCAGGTTTAAATAGATATATTTTTGATAAAATTATAAACCAGTGTTAAATGAATTGTTCCTTAAAGTTTTTACTTTAAAAGGCGTGTGACAGAAAAGTTACACTTTTTGAAGACTGACCCATATCTTTTTACACTTTTTTAAGATTTGATTATCAATTTTTGGAGCAAAACAAGTAATTGCTGCCTGAAATCAACTCTCCTGATAATATTTTGCAGAAAACAAACAAATATCACGAATTCCGTCTTGTTCGGCAATTCAAAATAATTTCTAAATGTATGTTTTTTGAGAGAGTTAATTTACTTTCCCATCTATCGAGCACGATGTAACACCCCAAAAACTCTGAAGCGTATTTCTCGTTTGAAAATTCCTTTAAGAGATATGATGGTGTTCTGTAAAAAAAAAGTTATAGTCGTCTGGAGTCTAGAACTGTTCAAGTTGATTTTAGTTGAACTCAGCAATATTTGATGCAATTGTGAGCACTTTCGCATGAATTGAAAAATCAGATATGGTAGTGTAAAAATTGCTGTGATTGATGGAACTCTACACATATTTAAATTTTTCAGAACATTAGAACTTAATTGTCAAGATTTCTGGGCCTGCTGAAAACCAAGCTGATTCAACTACATCTGCATCGAGTTTGTAGGGCCATTTCTCCAAAAATTGGACATTTTGTTCCGCATGTAACAGCTTAAACATTTAATTAAAAAAAAAAAGAGCAGTGAGCAAAATTTTGTTACTTAAAAAATCACACATACGTTTATGATTTCCTATGTATTTATTTGCCAAAATTGCAAAGAAGTGTAGTGTAGTCCTCAAAAAAGAGATAGAGAGAGGGAAACTCTTTTTCATTTAAGTAATTACGTTGACGGAAAATTTGTTAATTCATTAGAAACGTCCTTTATAAAATTATCCTTCATAATTTTATTTTAACCTTGCTTTTTAATATTAAAATGCATATCACTGCAACATTGTTGATGATATTTTGGTGAATCAGTAATTATGATCGCAGATTTCAAATGCAAGCCTCAAAACTAACGGGGGGGGGGGGGGGTCCGTTCAGTAGTTGTATCAATATTTAACTAAAGAAAATTCATTTGATTTTGTTTTAACGTTTGCATAATATACCAAGTACTAATTGTTTTTATATACCAACTGTCAACTAAATCGAGTAACGAATGCATGATTTTAATTTGGTAATTGACAATATTTAAATCCTCAGCTTTAATTATTAAAAACGTTGCAATGTTCGCAAAGCTCTCTTTTTATTTTTATTGAAAAAGAAAAAAAAAGGGGGGGAAAGGGATTTTTTTAAGCTGTCAATTATTATTATAAGTAAGGCATCTCTTCAAAGGTCTTTTCACCACTTTCGACGAAAAATAAAGAGGCCATTCATACAATTTCGTCGTTTTGTCAAAAAAAAAAAAAAAAGACTTATGCTGTTTTTTATTACAGATTGCTTCTATGAGCTGCATCCTGAAATGGAGGCCCAATAGCTCAGTTGGTTACAGAGTCGTGCAAATGAAGTGCTTTGCTTTCAATAATTTTAATTAATCTCGACTCCTTAGAAATAATTAAATGAATCTTTCAAACTTCTTGAAAATCGCCTCAATTTTATATCTCATCAACAACTATGAACTGTCCAAATTGCGAATTGGCAGGATGTTACTCGTTTTCTAAGTCTGTGCACCATTTCTTTTAAAACCTTTTTTTCTATTAATTATTTTATATTTAAATCAGTGCTGGCTTTGTCGGTGGTTTGGAGGGATGTTTAAAAACTAACAATACCGAAAGTCAATGTGAGCAACTAACAGTGCGTTATATTTTCTTCTCCCTTGGTCTTACTCTCTGTAGATTAATGTCAATGATTTTTCGAACCAAAAACAATTTTTATTTTGAATTATCTTAAGTTGCTAAATAGTGAAACATTTTAAAAACGGATAATTTGCTTATTTTTTTCCTGATATTTTTGTAGTTCCAAATACTATCCCTTGTAAGGCCTCATGCAGAATATTATGCATACATTTTCAAATTTTTCACCGGAGAAAAATCGCCCGGACCCCCTAAAATTGAGGACATTCTGTACCCCCATTTAAAAAGAAGGTCCATGCATCATTCCCCCTGATACCCATCCTCCTCCAAAAACTGAAAAAAGATAGCGAAAGCATCAGAGAGAGAAAACGAAAAAAAAAAAAAACATTAAAACCACATGACTTTATGTATCAGTGAAAAGAAAACCCCATATTTGAGAGCAGAAAACTTTAAAAAATTACCTGTTTTTTCTTCAGCTACATAAAAGTTGCCCGGACTACAAAAAGAGCTTCCACGCCTTAAATAGCTTTGGGTACCGTCTGGATCCAGCTATATGTATATTATATATATAGAGTGTTCCGTTTTAACCTGCAAGACCTGTATTTTCGCTCCATTATTCCTAGATGCATACTTCCAATTGCAAAAATGTTCAAAATCAGATACAGAGTTAAGATATTGAAAGTTTGAAGTAAAAATAACAAGCTGATGTGTGCATCACATGACTTCCTTTTACTCCAATTTAATGTCATTTCCCCATTATTGGCATTTTAAATGTGATTCAATAGTTTACTCTCTAAATATCACAAACAGTGGCTAAATTGAAACCAGATTTAAAAAATAAATTATTAATTTTTTTTAAAAATCTCCAAATTTGTCGCCAAGTTAGCAATAAAACTTGGCGATCAAAATACTGGCGATATATCGCCAAGTGTCCACCAAATTATAACACCTTTTGAGTTTACATCGAAATTAACAACGATTTCCCCCCAGAAAGGGGCGAAAGAACCCTTTAGAAACACCCGAATGCAACCAAAAGAGGAGGTGCAAACCTAGACGCCACTAGGAGTCTACGTACCAAGTTTCAACTTTCTAGGACATACTGTTCTTGAGTTATGCGACATACATACGCACATACGTACAAACAGACGTCACGAGAAAACTCGTTGTAATTAAGGCCCCTATATATATGAGACGACGCCTCAGCTTAAGTTCAGCCATTTTGGATCGGAGCGCGTGTTTGAGAGGTTGTCTTTTCTGCCAAGTTATTGCATTTGGTGATTTCTCACTGTGAGCAATTATTAGCGGCAAGTGAATTATTTATTTTTTAAAGTATTATTTTCAGCAAATTTGGCGAAATCTGAAACTTTGCTGTGGTAACCCTAGCAACGCAACAATGAAAAATCCGATCCAAAATGGCTAAACTTAAGCTGATGCGTCGGCCTATCTATATAGCGACTCTAGTTGTAATTAACTCGGGAATCGTCAAAATGGATATTTCGCGTGTCTATTCGCAACTCCAACGAACTATAGTTGGCACTGCAGTCACTGTCTAATGGTCGACTTAAAAACTAAAACAAACGCATGTGGTAACGAAGAAAATGCTAAAAGTGTTGTGATTTTTGTTGTTATGTATGATTTTTTCGCTTTATTCATTTAAAAAGATTTTTCAAAGTCTTTTGGTTATTCTGACCCATATAGAAAGAGATTAGAAACCAAAAAGTATTACGAAAGTAAACAATTAATGCAGAACACACAGTAAGTTGTTCTGAAGCAGCCTTTTTCACGATGTTGAATTCGGAATTCATAAATTTTTGGTTCGCTTCGAACGGCATTTTCATTTTGTACCGTTTTTTCTATACATTAGTACATATTAAGTTCAGTTTCGTGACATTTCCGGCATTTGTTGACATTTTTGTCACATAGTGCACATACGTGGCAGACTGTCAAGAGTAACGTTTAACACTAGATAGTTTATTTCTATGACTATATGATTGGATATCCAAAGAAATCATGCATTTAATTCAATCGTCATGGAAATGATTTACCTGATATGCGAAATCTTGTCAAGATACATTATTCTTTCTCACAATTTTAAAACCATAACCCTATAAACAGATTTTTGGCGAACTTTTATTTTTTATTGTTCAAATTCTCAACGTTCTTTCTGGATTTTTCAATCTGTTCTGCGATAAATATCTTCAAGAAAATTTATTTGCATACTGTCTATTTCAGTAGGATACTGTAGTAACAAAGGTTATTGAAATCATTTATGTGGAATTAGGTTAAGGAAAAGTGTCCAGTCAATGTTGTTAAGTTCGTTTTTTTATTCATTGAATTGGAAAACTGATATTTATTCAAATTCACTCAGAACAAAATAAATAAAATGTGTACTCACAGTTTATATATGGTGGTAGTTTTCTTTTCAGTTGATTGACCATTATTTCTTTTTACTTATCGAATTCTGTAATCTTACTATCATTTTATTCCACTCATGATAAAAATTAAAAATGGTTTAACTAAAAACGCGAAATCTCGCCAAGGCTACTTTGCTCGCACAATTCCAAAACTATAACCCTAAACAAATTTGGCGAAACCTTTCAGCTGAGAATAAAAGGAATAAAGTAAATTCTTTCTCGGTTAAACATTTTTCATTTTGTTCTACGATAATAAGTTCAAGAAAATATTTTGCATACTGTCCATTCCAACTAAATGCTGCTGTAAAATATGATTAGTTAAATTAATTTAAGATTAAAAAAAACTCATATTCTTACAAATTCATACAAAACAATAAAAAATTTTACCTGGTATAACGTTATCCAATTTTGTTAATCCAGAGTTTTCTTGTTTACGCTTCCACCATTTAATACTTTTTTGAAAGAAATAAGGAAAACTAACATTATTTTGAGAAGCTCGAGAATACTACTAAGGGACGAATTAATTTCTGTAGCTGAAAGCAAACTAAGACACATCGATTGCGTTAATAAATACTCAGAACAAACTGCCTGTGTTTACGTCAACAGACACACGTGGAACGCAACGTGGCAATGTTTTAGTTCCATCGGCAGTTTTGTAAATCACCGCAAGGTAGCGTATTCGAGCGCTGGAGTTCCGAATACGTTCTTAGGCACTTATCCACGTGTAGTCGAGTCGAAAAAATAAAACTCAACATTCATTCGGGGGTGAGTAAAATGGAAATTAAAGTCGATTTTTGAGTGAAAATTTTTTCGCGAATACAATACTTCCTTTTTTTGTAAAAGGAAGTAAAAATGAGTCAAAAAATACAAAATTTAACTTTTTATACGGGCACCAGATCCTCTAATTTATATAAAAATATCCACTGAAAAACAATTCCAACGCAAAAAAATTTGAAATTAGTATGACCAATATTTACGGAGATATGAAACGCAGCGTTTTATGACTTGCACCACTTTACACTCGCCGTCAACAACACCTTTGGGGGGAAAATATAGCAGTTAACAAGTGTTTAAAATTATATGTGTGCAGAATGTAGTTTTTCAAATTGTTCGAGGTTTTGCAGTGTGTTTTTGCGTGTCACGGCATAACATTTGCATGAACTTTTGAATAGCAATGAAAAATATAAATACCTTGTTCTTTTTTTACTTTGACAACCTATTTTTTTGAGGGAGTGATAAGTTCCAATCTCAACTTCTGTGAGTTTTGGTGCACAAATGTCAAGAGTGTTTTGTGTCAGTAATAGTTTTCAATGGAGATTATTTCTCTAAATATTAGTTACTGGACCTGGGACTCTTATAAAAGTTAAATTTTGTATTTTTTGACTCATTTTTATTTTTGCTTCAAACTTTCAATATCTTAATTCCGCATCTGATTTTGAACATTTTTGCAATTGGAAGTATGCATCTAGGACTAACAGCTGCGAAAATGTTAGTCTTAGATGCTGTTTTAACCTGTTTCTGTTAACAGGTTCCGTTTTAACCTGCAAGACAGGTTAAAATGGAACACCCTGTACATAAAGTCGGTGTTTCAAAAGGAAGAACACTTTTTTTTTTTTTTTGTGGGTATTTTGTGGAAAAGAGAGGTGTTTGTGACAGTATTTCTTTGATACAACGATATTAACGCAATTTAACACTTAAAACTTTCTCTTTTTAATCGAATTCATCGATAAAAATAGAAAATGAAGCAACCATCATGTTTTTTTCGTTTACTATTTCTTGTTTTTTTATTTTATATGGTATGAATTTGTTCTTATCGTTCAACTGTACCAATCAGACTGTAAACGGTATGTTTGGCAATGCACCATGCCACCGAGAGGCGGCTGGTGCACCAAAAAAAAGGAGGTCAGAGGAGCTTCGGGGGGAGAGGGCAGGTTAAGTGGGTGAGGACCTTTCAGCTGACTTTTTTTATGAATTAAAGTTTAACGGCTGTACGGACTAAATGACCTTTAAAATTTTTGAGACCTCCAAAATTGGGAGGGATAGCTACACAGTAAACTCTGTCTTTCAATTTATATCTATATTTATTATTATATTTATATTTATTTGATTTTCTATGAAATAATATTTTGAGAAAATGTTACACCAACACTCATTAAGCCAGAACTTTAATCTTTAAACACATGAATTGATCAATTTTATCTTTTTTTTTTTTTTTTTGATCAATCGTTAATTTTGAAAGGAAACCCCCTAATTTTTAAAGTGAAAGCGCAGTTGTCTCAATTGCTCCCCCCCCCCGTAAGAAACGCCTATGAGTATTTCTAGTCACGTTCTAGTAAATGATTCAGCCACCCAGATCGCCTGAAGTGAATTCGATCGATATACGGGTAGAGATGCAAGAAACCCACAGCTTTTGAGCATCTGGAATACAACCTGTGAATTTTGGGAAATAAAATCGGAATTTCATGGAACATTGGATGCAGACAAACTCCGTGTTTTTCCATGTTGATTATGGACTTATAAAACAATGATGTACAATTTTTTCTGATAATTTCATTGCTAAAAAATCTTCTTTGTTTTCAGTATAGAACAAGCTACTATTTAAAATTGAAAACGAATTAAAATTAAAAACATGCTTGTTGAGAAAGTTTTTTTTTTTTTTTTTTTTTGATAGAAGTTTAAATTGTTGTTCGAGTTCCATAAATAACTACGTAAAAAGCCCTTGCTGACGTGATAATAAAAAACAAAAAACCGAGGTATGAGTTAGTTATCTCAGTGCAATTTTTAAAAAGTGCCAAACATATAAAACTTTAACTACAGATTAGTAGTGATCATGTATCAAACATTCAAACTAATAGGTTAACTCATAGACTAATAATAAGAGTAGACTGAGCTTTCCCAGACTTGCTGATGAAAAAATTGGTTCATGGATACATCATGTGACTGGTGGGAGGCTTGGCGAAAACTTTGGCAGCATGGTTGCTAGATGGCAACATTATCTATAGCTTGGCACTCGACATGTATTTTAAGACGCAATGTGTTTTCATTATAATTTTTTTCCAGGCGCAGAGATTGAACTGTTTTTCTTTTAGTTATGCATTATTTTGACATTCGTAATTAGTTTTTGATCACAGTTTTCAGTAACTTTTATTTCATTTGGAACTGCTACGTCAGCGTCGACGTGAACGTAATGGCGTAAACGTTTTGCGTTAACGCATGTTAGGTAAAAATCTTACCGTTTGCTGATTCTTTTTGGGCGCTTGCATCTTTAATTGCTTAGAGAGTTATTGAAATTGACTAAAGAAAATGCACAGTACTATCTAAACGAAAAACTCACTATATTAACAAAATATTTACAACTTAGAATAACAAATTTACAAATCGGACTCCATAAAAGATCATTATTCCGTGTTCCATCAGTTGCTAGGATATCCACCAGTCACATGGTTTGGTTTATGAGCAGCAAAAGGGTTATCATAGCTCGGTCTATTCTTATTATTAGTCTATGGGTTAACTACTTAATTGTAAACCAAAAAAAAGTAGTTAAGGGTAGCTAAACAGTCTACTTGACATAATCATTTTATAAAAATGTTACGCAGTTTGCATTTACAATTGTAAAAAGCATTAAACTTTTGAGATATTCTAGAAAACAAAGTTAAAACATAAAAAAAGTTTTCCTGTCTTTAAATTGCTGGAAAATTCCTGGGAATTTTCAAATTTTTCCGTCTTGAAAATCCCAGTTTATTCTCGAGAATAAACCCGGTTCTTTCCTTCCCTTGCAACACCATTATACGGGGCACACAATCCTACACCTGCACAGTGGCGGATACAGCCGGCGGGCAACCGGGCATTTTTTTCCGGTGGGCCGGTCATATTTGGGCCGCTCAGTTGCCCTGTCTACAAACAACAAAATGTAAATACCGCTACGAAAATTCTCTAGCTTCAATCCCTCTTAACGCATAGGCTCAAACCCGCGCCGTGGGTGGAGGAGGTAAGGCCGGCGCCAAGGGGGCCGGGGAGGGGGGATGCTACACCACCTCAGTTTTTCTGAAATGGGGCCGCCAATTTCATTTTAGTAATGAATAAAAAACAGGAAAACGTTGGCAGTTAAAATACTTTTGTCCAATTGTCAGTTTCAGTTACGAATGACAATTCACATTTACTTTACTTATGACTGACAATTAACAATTGTTATGAATTGTATTTCATAAAAATTGCAATAAAAGTGACATTTTCCGATAAAATTTTAACATAAAATGCAATCTTAAATCACAATTTAGAGCATCCAAAATACTATATCATTAAGACTATTTAAGTAAAGACCTCCGAAATGTGCGTTTTTAACACTTTTTACGAAAAATGAAGCATTTAGTTTCCCTCAGCATCCCTCGAAGTGTTCAAATCCACAGTTTAAGACCCTTAGGGACATTTAGTTAAGACAGTTATATTTGAAAGTGGTTAGATTAAAAAAAATAATAATAAAAACATGGGTCTCAGGGGTCGCCGACAAACCTACCCTTTCTACCATTTACCTTTCCCTTTTTTTTAATAAAAAATATAATCCGGAAAATCAGAGTTCAAGTGGAGAAAAATACACAGGCCCCTGAAAAGTAGTTTGTCTAGGAGAAACATTAAAATACAGCGAGAGAGATTGAAAATATTGAAATAAATAGTCACACCAGTGTTCTCAGTGTTTGAATGTGAAACAAAACTTTATCAAGAGGTGAAGAAGATTATGAAATTAAAATAAAATGCAGAGTGTAAAAAAAAAAAAGCCTAAGGTCATTAATGTTATTTAAGGTCACCAAAGCATCAGGTCAGTTCAAAAAAAAGTTTGCTTTTTTTTTTAACCTGCGCCCTCAAATGGCTTACATTTCAAGCAAATGAAAATACCAGGCTAGAAATTGAAAATTTTACTACGGAAAATCTAAGTCTAAATGGCTTTGAAAGAGAAAACTGTAGACTGGTGATTCTTTTTTTTACCAGTAGTTAAAATAAATAGATAAATAAAGATTGGGGCGTAGCCAAAAAGGGGGGGGGGGGAGAGTGATCCAAAAACTTATATCTTCCTTTTTTAGTCACCACAGCCAAGGGCGCCCATATAGGGTGCAAGGGGGGCTCGAGCCCCCCCCCCTTAGAAATTACAACTTGCTTGCTTTTAGTACTTTTTTCTTTGCAAAAATGTAAAAATCTTTCTTCTCCAGCCATTAATGAATAAGTTATTAAAAAATGTCAAATTTTAATGACTCTAATCTGCCCTGAAATGTGCTTCCATGGAGAAAATATCCTGCTAAACCATTGTTAAAATATCTGAGCCCCCCCCCCCCCTTACAATTTTGCATATGGGCGCCCATGACCACAGCTAGTCTAAAGTGCGTTTTTAAAACTTTGCTTTTTAGGAATTCTCGGAAAAACGCCCTTAGTTTAACGTCATAAAAGATGTCCGACAACAGCGTAATTGGGATTTAGCTTCGAAAAACTTCGAGGAGAGCGTTTCCGGTGCAACCTACCTAAAAACTTCCCCTCCCCATCATTGAAGAGCGTCAGAAATCAGGGTCGAAAAATTTTCGGAAATCCCCTGAACATTTTCCCATAACATCATCGAAGATTGTCTAAAATTACCTTTTTTTGAGCTTCAATCTCAAAAAAAAAAAAAAAAGAGGAGAACCCCCGAATCTCCCCTTCCCCCATAACAACATCATGGCAGATGAGTTTTTGACCTATTCCCTGAAATTAAATTAAAACCTCAAATTAAATCCAGACACCAAACAATTTTTGTAACTGGCCATAATCATTTCCCTATCTACGTACTTCGTTTCTCACTTTCAGATTCTGTGTCAAGTAAAAGTTCATATCATGGTGTCTTGGACTCCCTGGTACACACCAGACCATTATATCTTCCACTAACCTCATCTTTTCACATTAAATATAACCCCTCTCTTTTTCCTTCCGAAAATCTTCGCACAGCTTTCTTTCATCCTCGTGAGAATCACGGGACGCGGGAGCGTCCCGCCCCGCCAAGGAAACCAAACGTCAGCAGCCAACAGAAGCAAATCCACCGCCAAAGACGAAAGAAAATAAAAGCGACCATCACGGGACGCGAGAGCGTCCCGCCCCGCCAAGGAAACCAAACGTCAGCAGCCAACAGAAGCAAATCCACCGCCAAAGACGAAAGAAAATAAAAGCGACCAAGAACAAGATTACACGACAGAACGAATTGATGTTTTTTGGGTTTTTCACCCCTCTGTATCTCAGCCCCATGAAGACCCCCGGAGTTGATTTTTGGAACACTCAATCTCTTGTGGCCCCTGACCTCGTAAACCTAAATACAATCCCCTGGACCATCAGGGGAGGGGGTATTAAAGTTATAAAATCGCTGTTAAAAAAAAGTTTTCGCTTTCTTTGACAGGGCTACAGCCCAGACGAAAAAGGGAATCAAGCTGAAATTTCGCACACACATTCCTTGTGCCCTACTGATGTGCCTTTTGTGCCATTTGACCCCCTCCCCTTCCCCCCTCGTTTTAACCCCCCCCCCAAATTGTACCTTCCCGGGGTTCTATCACAGCCCCCCGGAGGGCCACGGTAATGATTTTTTGTATACATATTCTTGGGGGGCCATTGAGTACATATACAAAAATTCAACCCCCAGGAACATCATGGGCCGGAGTAATTAAAGTTTGAAAATCACTAATTTTCCCTATATTCTTATGTACTTACTCTCAGCTCATAGGGTTTGCTTATCTCGGACTGCAATTGCAAGCTTAGAACAGATCTAACAGTTATTCCAAAGTTGTCTTAGGAAATGAAATTCAATGAAGACTAAAACATATCCAAAAGTTGCAACTAGACGTTAAATCGCGGATATCACAAATTTGCTACAGCGAATGCGCATGCGCGCAGACTTAGCTCATTGGGCTTTCAGTTTTCAGATTCTATGTTGTTTGTTTATACTTAAGCAGAGAACCAAATTAATGAATGAGATTAGAATGCTGTCCTCCCCCCCCCCCCCAAGTTTTGGTTCACCCCAAAACTCGCCCCAACTCCTTAGGGAATAAGTGTCAAACTCGGGAGGCTTCGAAAGGAACAAAGGGGAAAGGGGAGATAAGAATTACAATAGATGCCTTCTCCTCCAACTGGAGGGAAAAGTTAAGTGAGAGGGAAAATTTTCAGGGATATTTTTTCGTGTATGATCGTTATACCGCCATCTTGGACTACAAAATGCTAATATTGTATCTCTAAGAGTCCACTTTGAAGATATATTGAGGTATACAACTTATTTCTCATTAATTGTTTTTTTGTTAAAAAAATTTTAAGATTCTTGACGATATCATATTCTGTACTGTAAATGGAAGAAAATTTTATTTTAAAACTTTATTATTAGGCAAAGGCGTTTCCCAAATATTTCTGAATCTCCGAGAAATATCTTAATATCTTTTATACAGTACATTTATTTTCAAACCGAAACATTTTAAATGTGATTTAATGTGGGATGGCTATTTAGAATATGAATATTATGGATGTGTGAGTAAAAAAATAATTTTAGTCGTAAAAATAATAAAATCTGAAATTTTTTTGGTATGGAAAGTGCATTGAATTCATGCGCTTGTTAATTGCATACATTCCTAAAGTTAATTATTCTTATCTGAACTTGATAACTGCAAACTACATTTCACAATGTTCAACCTATCTTATTATTTAATAAATAAACCGAGAAAAAAAACAGCTCCTATAAAGAACAAATTTAGTGATTCAGAAATAGCATGAAAATAATGAATTAAAACTAACTTCTCGTATTATTCACATGAAGTTCTTTATTTTCATGAAGTACACATTAGGGCCATTTCACGGAAAGCGGTCACTTTGTCTCGCAAGTAACGCCTCATATATTAGATTAAAAATAATAAATTTAAATCGGCATTGAACAATATCTTGTTACTTAAACACACATGTATGTGCGATTCATTAAGTAAAAAATTTCGTTATTCCTTTTTAAAATTATTAAACTTCTTAATGCTTCTTAACCCTCATGTGCTAGACAAAATGGCTACTTTTTCGTGGACTTAAATTGCATACTCAATTTTTTTCACTGGTTCAAGTTATTTTTTTTCAGCAAATGAGACATGTTTCATTAACATTGTAACTTTAGCTTTCAAAACTTACAACTTGTATTGTCATTGCAAAAACTATTAGGGTTATTTCCAAAAAGTATCTTTTCCGTCACACGCCCTTTTAGTAAAAACTTTAAGAAACAATCTTATACATATAAAATCTGAGTATCTATCTATCTATCTATCTATGTCCAAGCTTCTTCTCCCGAACGACAGTGAACTGACCATCGAACCAGGTATCGATGGATTCGTCATCTTCCCGTCTTCATGTTTGGCTATTTAACATAATCCTCCGATAATAATTAGCGGAGATATCCATTAAAAACTATTGATTATGACTCTTAGATTTCAAAATAAAATCCATATTTTTCGAAGGCTTTCCTCCATTCAAATTATTATTCAGTGCTTCAACTCAACTTTCCGGATGAACGCTTTTATTAAAATTTACAGCGTGAAGAAAATCATTGAAAAGAAACATCTGTTGCAATTTTTTTTTCTCGAATATGAAGAAATAAAATTAGGCTTTTGTTT
The DNA here is from genome assembly GCF_026930045.1 of Uloborus diversus. Taxonomy (NCBI): domain Eukaryota; kingdom Metazoa; phylum Arthropoda; class Arachnida; order Araneae; family Uloboridae; genus Uloborus; species Uloborus diversus. The sequence continues at coordinate 36,677,751 of NC_072737.1, read as the reverse complement.
TAAGGCTTTTCCTGTAATCAGGGTGTTTAAGTTGTTTACTTTTCGATTATTTTGCCGTAATCTGCAGCAAAATTTTGCTGTTTTTTTATTTATTTTTTTTTTTTTTGTTCAAGCCTGATTGTTAAATACGCGTCACATGACATAACTTTCATTTTCGAGGAGGACCGTGCACGTCGTAAAGTAAATGAGTGATTTACATGCAGTTTATTTTTAGTTACCTAACCTTAGTTAAACCTTGCTTTACGAGCATTTATTTATTCCTTAACGCGTTAGAAACTAGTGTCAGTGTAATACAAAAGCATCAACTGGACTGCTCTTACATTTTTTAGGTAGCCCGTGCAACGCCGGGCACGCAGCTAGTTCATTTTATAAAGTTTCTGTTTTTTTTTTTTTTTAAATTATTTAAACCCGCCAGCAATGTTTTAATAGTAATTCTTATTTTAACATATTTTTGGTTCACAGTATGTGAATTCTCACCTCCGTGGCATGTCAAACACCTGGTGTTACTGTTTCTGTTGGTTAATAACTGGTTCTTTATTTATTATTTCTTTCACAAGTGTCTCGAATGCTAACTGTTTAAGTATATTTTTTTAATATTGTGTTTTAGTTCGTTTTAGAAGCATAAGGAATTACGTCATACAATAAATTCTCACCTCCGTCAGAAAATGCCATTTCTCATTAACAGATGGCGGTAATGACATCATATTTTATTTTCCCTTATGCGATGGAGCCCCCTTGTTTATGTTACGCCACATAGAAGTTGTGCGATTTTACTTGAAAATCAAGATAGATTTGGTTTTAAAAACTGAGAGTGGTTATTGGGAATTCTCACTTCTGTGAACTTGAATTTCAGAACGTAAATTAATGTAAAAAAAGAAGTTCACATGTTTTCATATGCTTAACATGAGCAGACTGTAGCAACTAAGAAAAAATTTATTTCCCTGAAAAATTTATCTATTAAGCCTACATTAATGGAAAATTCTTGACCTCCGTGGCAGACCTTATTAATGTCTTTTTTTTTTTTTTTTTTTTTTTTTTTTTTGAGGTGAGAATAAATGATGAAGGGGAGGAAATACCTCAATTTTAGAAAATCTACCAAAATTATAAATTACCAATGCATTCTCAAATTTTACTAATTTGGAATTATATTAATACTATGCAATTTTTAACACAAATTTGAACTAAAAGGATGACTGAAGTTTAAGCCGTACTTTAATTGAAAGAACTTTTTATTAGATTCACAATAATTAATAAAATAACTAATTGTTTGCACATTTAACAAAATTTCTCCTATGATATTAAATTGACCTCTATTTTCAAACACAAATTTCTTTCTTTCTTTTCTTTCTTTTTTTTTTTTTTTTTTATTTCCGTGAACAAGGTATTTTATTTTTTATTCTTATTTATGGATAAAATAATTGGAATTTAGCCGAGCCTTTGTTTATAGTTACTTCTAGTAGGTAACACTTTCATGTAAGACTAGAAAACACACACACACACGTGACGCATGAAGATAAATTCAAATTTAAGAAAAAAAAACTCCTTTTTAAAAAAATAGTAAAGACAATTTTTACATCAAATGTAATACTTAAAAAATGTGCTTACTCCGCTGAAGTTAAAATATTTAGTTTTTGGTGCAAAATGTTGGTGCAATAACTTGGTCTTGCAATAGCTTAGAATGTTTGTGAAGAACTCAGACACGTTCCCAATGATAGCCAGGCAAGTTTATTGAATAAATCAGGAACCTTCGACGAAAAGTTAAATATGTTTATACACTATTTGCTTGGTACCTTCCTGATTTCTTCCTACTTCCTCTCAGGGCCTGAATACAACAAAGGTCAAGTATGTCTGGGCCTAGGGAACCCAATTTCCTAAGGGAACCCAAATTTTTGAAAAACCTATGCATAGCATTAAAGGATCATGTATTGTTTAGAAAATAATTTAAAAAAATCAATGATTAATAAATTTAAAAAAAAAACTTCTTTGATGCTTAGTTAGCATTTGTCTCAATTAGATGTTCTGTATCAGTACGAAAACTTCATTCCTTAAATTTCATCCAAAGTATAAGTTTATTATCATTAAATAACTGACTAGTAAAACGAAGAAGACTGAAAAAAAAAAAAAAAAACTGTTTGGTACACGACCATTTTTTTTCTTTTGAATATTTGCGTGAGAGGGGGCGGGCAATATCCCCTTCACAATTTAATTGAGCTATAATATACTTATAAAATGAACATAAAAAAGCAGTATAGGATTAATTTATAAAATGAGTATAAAAAGCAGTGCTGGTGCTAGACATAGGCAAACAGCGACTGCACAAGACCCCATGGTGTAAAAAAAAAAAAAAAAGACTCTCCGCTGAGGAGAAGTTAAGCAATATTTTGTGTTGACATAAAGTGATGGAATGGAGAAGGGTCTCCAAATTACTGTGGGCCTTGGGCCTCACTTTCACTTAGTCGGCTCATTCAATATAAAAAAAATATGTTTTCCTGCATCGGCAAAAACACACACGGAAGGGAAATAAAAATTAAAACCAACATTTTGGATGCCTTTAAAACAATTAAATTAGTTTTTGTTGAAAGAGCGTAAGTCAACGAACAAACTTACGTCTTTTTTCCGAAAGTAATTCAATTTTTGGCACCAAACTCCCCCCCCCCCCAAAAAAAAAAAATCGTTAGGCATAATAAAAACTCTGATCGGGTTATGACTTCCAATTATACTTTCAAATTGTCCTTTACTTAAAACCACCCTTGCTCTGCAGTTTATAATGCTGGTGCATTTCCAGTACGTGCTATTCGTGGATTTATTGTGAATCCTGTATAAATATTCGTTGTGTAATATTAGTTTCCCTCCGATTAAATCGATGAATCTAATGCTGTTAATTTTCGGACTGAACAGCGGTTTTGGAAAAAAAGGAAAAAGTCCGAGTAAAAATACGCACCTGCTCGGAACAGGGAAAAATAAGCCGCATAGAATTTCCCTCCACCGATTACCCCCTAAACCAAAATCCCTACAACTAGTTTGAATTCACATACCCCCCCCCCCCCCCACTGGGAGATTCCCATCCATCATACTCTCAAGCAGAAATCCAATTGGGGATTGAGGCGAAAGATGGTAGACACGTAAGTTTTGCCGATACGAAATTTCCTTCCCCCTGTTTTTCAGTTTTGATATATTTATGCAGGGAAGAAATTTTAAATGTCGGCGCGAAACTGGGGTTAAACTATTACAATGCTTTACGTGACAAATTATATGAAACTGTACGCATATGAATACGGCACATATAACTTTTTAATTGAAAGCGAAAAATAGCACTTTTTTATTGGTTTGCTTATTTTCTAAATTAATGGATTTTTCACAAACAACACATAATGAATTGAAAATATACGAAATACGTGTGTGGATATCCGTGCTTTGCAGTAATTTGTTAGCTGAAAAAAATTTTGCAATTAATTTAAGAAAGACTTTTAATGAGATTAGTCGGCGCGCAACATGCGCATTCGCTATGGCAAATTTGGGATATCCGCGATTTGACATCGAATAAAGTTGTATAGATCTTCTGACACATTCAAATTTAAAACATTTAATGGCCTTTTTTTTGCTTGATAATAACATGCGTTATTTCGTTTTTTAAATAAACTTTTAAACAAAACTAGGTATTAAACAAGACAAAGATTTCTATCAAGAAAAAGATAAATCACCAAACAATTAAAATTATCCCATAAAACGTAAAATAATAAACGATTTAAGAAAAAATGTAATTAAACAAAAAGTGAAAAGCTAGATTAAAACAGCCCTGAAGCTGTAAAACATTTAAAGAAACCTTCATTAAAATGTTGAATAATCTGTCAAATAAAGAAACTGTAATAGAATTTATTGCGAAGTTGTAAAATACTCGAAAGCAATATAATTTAAAATATAGTATTATTTTATCCAAGAAGTTTTCTTTGCAACAGAGAGGATACAAGGATTGCAATAAAATTTAAACCGCCCAATTCTCGCAAAATGAACATAGAATCGTAATAGTCAGAAAATAACTTGACGTAAAATTAGGCTAGCCATTATTGTTCCTTAAAAACACAAAACAGCGTTGTTTCAATGGAAAATTTTCTGAATTGAAGTTCTCAATTCTAAAAATACTGAGAAAGTAATAATATCAATGCAAAAAGATGTGATATCTCATCAAAAACAACCCTGTTGTAAAAATTCCCCCCCCCCCAAGAAAACCCTAAACTTTTCCGCACAAAAAAGAAAACCTGCATCCTAAACCCAAAAACCCTCAGCCATGAAAAGTTATGATATCTAGTTTGCCTGCCAAGTATCTGCAAAACTATCATCCTCCCTCTTCTCCTTTTTCATCACAGCTACTTCCATTGGAACCTCCGCCCACCTTCAACTCCTCAGAAATATGGATAGATCTTTTAAATTGTTTATCTTGTTTGGCGGGAAGCTTTTTGCTCACCAAGCAGCCACTTCACTTTGAAAAGCTTCCCGCCAAACAAGATAAACAATTTAAAAGCTCTATCCATATTTCTAAGGAGTTGAAGGTGGGAGGAGATTTCAATGGAAGTAGCTGTGATGAAAAGGGAGAAGAGGGAGGATGATAGTTTGGCAGATACTTGGCGGGCAAACTAGATATCATAACTTTTCATGGCTGAGGGTTTTTGGGTTTAGGATGCAGGTTTTCTTTTCTGTGCGGAAAAGTTTAGGGTTTTCTTGGCGGGGAAATTTTTACAACAGGGTTGTTTTTGATGAGATAAATTAATTCACACCCTCTTTTCATTCTTATCCAAAGGGGATTATCTTGTTTAGGGTTTTTAAATTTAAATTATGAACTCATGTAATAAAAAATTACTGGTGTTTCTAAATTTACTAAACTGTTTCGTTTTCAGTCTTCTCCCCTCCCCCTCACCCCAAGAACATAGTGATTCACATTGTCTATGTTTGGTTCAACAGAATTATTTTCATTTAGTGCCAATTTTTGGTTTTTATGCCATTTATCACGCAGCTTTATATTTATAATCATTCTTCACTTTTAATGTACATTTGAACATTTCCTGAACGCCATCTCCCTAACAAAATTGCGAATAATATAATAATCCAATTTTGGAGTTTCACTTTCAAAAAATTGCCAGAGGAGGGCTTTTGAACTTCCGCTCTCCCTACATCACCAGAGATAATTTAAAATTGAGTTTTTAAGACGACAATTTAAAAAAAAAATTCCGGGAAGAAATTCCCGGACCCCTTATTTCTGATCTAATGTTAAACTTACAATTAGGTTGATATTGCTAATATTTAATGTAATGACTCCCATAAGCAAGACTAAAAATCTACTCACTTTTTCTCTGTGTATTGCTGCATGTGTTTGACAAAATTAAGGAGTCAACACGCCTCCCTAATAACCATTCTATTCTATCAAAAGCTATGTTAGAAGATATTATTACGGAAATAATCAATGAAGCTCCAATCATTTAAAAATATTTAAATAGATTATTTTACCCCCCCCCCCCCTTTCTTTTTTTACAAACCAAGATTAGCTTATCTTGTATCAATTGTTCACCATTAAAATACAGAAAGGATCCGTTCCGTTATTATTACTTTTTTTTAAGTATTTAATTTTTACGAATGATTTCTTCGCATTTAAGGGATATCATCGTTTCCCAATCGTTTGGTAAAAATTAGTATTAGGAGCTATGGGGCCGCGACATCCTTTATGCCAGGGCCGATTTCTTGAACCAATCCGCCACTGCACCTGCAGCGCCATCGCTTTTGCAATTATGCCATTCCGTTATGCCTGTCTATTGTGACAGTATTGCTCAATATTTCTGCAGGGGATATCCAGCAATTTCATGACTTTTGTCACCTCAGTGTATAAATTACAAAAATACACAAGTTAATGAACGCTCTAGAACCGGAGCTCCGTCTGTTACAGGAGCCTCAATGATGGTTTACACCTGCAGTGACGTCATTGAAAGTGAAATCATATGAAAAAAAAAACAGACATTGTATGCTCCAGTTTAGTTTACAACTCAGTCACTCTCTCTCTCACCGGTTAGCTTATCTGTGAACCGCGAACCGTTAAATTTGTTTTCATTTTTGAGAGAGAGTAACAGAACTTCCAAGTTAAAAAAAATTTCTTTTATTATGCAGCTCTTTGTTCATTTAAAATGAAGCATTATTTATAAAGAACTTGACTTTGGAGTTTTAAAATTACTGACAACTTGTTGGATCATTTATATTGTTTATCAAGATGAAGCGAAAGATATCATTTTTTTCTGACAAAAATCTGTCGGAAAATAAGCAAGCTCCGTGGGTGGACACATTCACTCCCGAAACTGTTGTAAGTTGATTTAATTGTTGCGCAACAGTTAGCCATTAATGTAAGAATGCTAAAATGATAATTAAAACTACTGATGAGAAATTTTCGCTTGTTGAAGTTGAGTTATTTAATCTGAAATGCCATTGTGAAAATTGTTTTCAGTAGCAAGCGAAGCAAAATTCTGTGGCTATTTTTTTCCTATTTTTGGCAGATAGGGAAGTGTTTTGCCCCATTTAGAAATAGCATATAACTCGAAGTAAAATCAAATACATTTTGACAAATCACTGTTTTTAAATAAAATGCAATTAAACTTCTATGCTATAAGACATTTACTCAACGCTGCACTTGCAAACAGCTAGATATTTTGAAACACAGACTCTTGTTAAAGTTGTGATACACGAACATGAAATAAAAGGTAAATCAAAGTGCAAGAGAGCACAATTAAATTAAGCCTTTCACAACATTTGTAGCTAATTGCCTGTTATTCATCGTTGTTCAGTTCCTGTTATTCAATACTTGAAAAGCTGGGCTACAGATCTCCACTAAAAGCAATGAACCGTACCCCTCAAATTATGCAGGGTACCCCCGAATGAGATTCTCCCAAAGGAGAAAAATACCCGGAACAAATCTGATATACCCCCTCTTGGCGACTTTTTCCTGTTGGCGCCAAAAAAGCGTCGCCAAGAAAACTATGTATGACGTCATATGTCACACATCGTTCTTAGCGATGCTTTTTTAGCGCCAACAGGAAAAATTCAAATTATGTCATTAATTATTTAATGAAATTAATGCATTAATTTTTTTCCGTTGTTTCTCCGGGATACGAGCCCTCGGTCTCATAGTACTTTCGTAATGAGACCTCGGCCCTGCCTCGGTCTCATTACGAAAGTACTATGAGACCTCGGGCTCGCCAGGACCTCGCTCCGCTCGGTCCGTTATCCCTCCGACTTTTAATATACATCACAGTCGGATATAAGTCACAGATCTCCTCCGTTCAGTATACAATAAAGTCACAGATTTTATGTGAAATTAACACCATTTTTGTGCTACAAAAATGCCAACCAGACCAAAATACAAACTACCAGAAACACACTAAAAACACAATAATTCAAAATATGTTCACTTACCTTTTTTACTTTTCTTTTACTTCCTCACGTGAGGCAGTGCACATATGTTCCGCTCTTAGGAATATTTGTTCGGATTTTAATTCAATGTAATTTAATATTTCTTCATTAATATAATTTCGCCAATCGGCTAAAGTTTGTGATGAAAAAAAATATTGACTTTCAATATCAGCAGTTTTGGTCCCAATTAAAATCTCATATGTTATCAAAAAAATCTCCTCTATTTTCAACTTGCTAGAACTAAACCATGACCCACTCCTGATCGTTGCTTCTTTTCCACAAACAACACCCCCAATAACCTTTCTACAAAAAAAAATTAACCCATCTGAACATTTTTTAGTTTTTTTAATTTTCATAACAGAATTACATCTAGAACATAACATTTCATTCTTAAGTAAACCAATTTCCCTTAAAAATTCTAAAAAAACCTCTTTATTTTCAATTAGTTTAAATATAAAAAATCTATTTAGGACTCCGGTACGTCCAAACGTTGGACGACCTGACAAAAAAGAAAAAGAAGATTCATTCAAAAATTTCAATTGATACATTTGGACAACATCACAAACCGAACTCATAATTAAAATAGAAAATTCAACTAAATTAACATTAAAAAACAACAAGAAAAAGAATACTCTAAAATAAAGTTTGAATTGAAACTTTATTTTAGAGTATTCAACTTAAAATCTCCCTAAGAGCGAAACATATGAGCACCTACCTCCTACCACACATACACGTGCAAAAAGACAAACTTCGAGAAACTACTTTCCAGCATTCTAGTTGCAAAACCAGGGTTGCCAAGTTATCGCCTTATTGGCGATTTTCGTATCGAGCGAAAAATTAAAATCTCGCCAAGAGGGGGGCATATCAGAGGAGAGCCAAATACCCTTTGAAAAACCCCTAAGAATTTCAGTGAGAGTAAGGTTTCAATTCCTACTTGGAATATTCTCCTAGTTAACTGGTCATCTGACCAATAACTATCAGAAAAAGCTTTTGTAATACATTCTTCATAATCTTAAAGTTTTAAGTATTTCATTCTGTAAAATGCATTATTTGGACAATCGCACTAAAAAATCATTAGTAAATGAAAATGCATCCTTTTTGCTGAAAAACACCTTAGTTTGATAACATTTCAAGTTTGCAGACTTTTTTACTATTTGTTTTCCGTTTGTCAAAAGTTGACGAACTTTCAAATGATGAAAATATAATAAAATACTAACGTATTCATTTTTTATTTTGTTTTGAACTCTTACTTTATTTTGAAGGAAGAATTAGCTGTTCACAAGAAAAAGATTGGAGAAGTTGAGTTGTGGCTTCATAGTTGTTTTCAACAGCAAGAAAGAAATCGAGTAAGTTTTCTCAGATTTGCTTTAATAACTAATAAAACTATTAAAAAGCATTTTTGAGATCTGTGTCATGTCTGTAGCTTTTTCTGTTGTGATTAACAATAAACATTGAAACTGATATCCAGACTTAGATAAAATGAAAAGCTTTCTGCGAACACAAATCCTAACTGGAAAATTTTTGCAAATAGTTATTTTGCCAAACTCAACCTTAAATAAAGAATTAAATTTATGTTCAAATATTAAAAAGGCCAAAAAAAAAGTGCTAAAAACAATCTTTTTTTTTTTTTTTTTTTTACAATAACATATAATTTGTGCTTAATTTTTACCAACTGAAGAAAACTGCCAAAACCACTATTTTTTTCACATGTGTGCTTTAAAAGGCTTTTGGAGAAAGGCTTCAACAGAAATAAACTGGGATTTTTTTAAAAAATTCCCTTAAAAAAACTTTATTATTATTCTTTTTTTTTTTTTTTTTTTTTTTGTTATTAATGTTGGCAGTGTGACGAAAATTTCTGCAGAAGAGCCAAAAATTTTCTGTGAACGCCGTTCCCGCGTTCGTCTATATTATGCAAGACTGCTTATATCATCAGAAATACAGTAAGCACCATTTATACGTTTCTCTTTTATACATTTTTATTAATTATACATTTCTTCATTTGGTCTCTGCAGAGTTTAATACATAATAACCAGGTCTGTCCAACTGGCGGCCCGCCAGCTTCTTATTTAGCATATATCTATTTTCGACATTTATTGGTATCAAGAAGCATTCGAGACTACTCTTCTTAGTCAAGCCGGGGTCCCCGAAATTTCCTCTTGATCGCCCTTTTATACTCCTTCACTTTTCAGATAGATAAGCAAAACCTGCCTGCAATTGGTTAAAAATAAAGACCCCCCCCCCTCAATGATTCTACGGCCTTTGTTGATTTCGAAAAAGAAATTGAGAATTTGCTCTCGTCGCTTCCATGTTTGGGAGCATATATTTATGCGAAAGTGCTTCTTTGACAATGAACTTTTATCAAGAATCGTCACAGGAGCTCTCTCTCCGACAGTTCATTGATAGACATTCTGCTGGCAACGAAAAACATCGAGGTTGGCATTCCTGTCCTCGTAAAGAAGGCGAATCTGCCTCAATATTCCCATTAAAATTTAAGCAAATTGTTTTATAATCCTCCTGTTTCATTGTTTTATAATTAATTACCTCTTATACATTAAGAATTATTATTGACTGTTATTGTATAAAAGGTAAGAGCTTATTGTTCAAATTTTTCAAACTGCAGCTCGCCAGGTGATCGGTGACATGAATTCTGGCCCTTGGGCTCTTTGCAGTTGGACAGCCCTGATAATAACGATACCTATTATACGTTTTTTATTTATACGCTTTTTTCATGCAGTCCCTTTAGAAATGTATAAACGGTGCTTCACTGTATATATTTTTTTTAACTAAATTAAAATTCATTTCAGTTTTGTACCTGATACATGTAAATTACCTGCATTTTCCTTTTTTTAGGTCACTCCTATTTTGTTGCTAACTGGACCTCCTGGAGCAGGAAAAACCTCAACAGTTAAAGTTTTGTCTAAGAAGCTAAGAGCTGAACTTCTTGTTTGGTCAAATAATTGGCAGGAAGATCCTAAATCTAACTTTGAATTTATTAACAGTGATTTCAGTAATTTTATTTATTTATTTATGTATTCAAAATCAATAAGGTTATAGTCTGCTACATATTTTCTCTACTGATTTACAATAAAGAAAGCAGGGATGAAAATCCTGTTTTCCTGCAAATGTGTGGGGGTTTTTCTTTTTTTTATATATTTTTGGTTGGTTTTTTTTTTTTTTTTTGCAAACCAAATTTTCTTCTTATTTATAATTTTTTTCCTTCAAAATTTATAATCAGAAACACTAGATGTATCATGGAAGATCTTAAATTTTTTCTAACATCGGGGGGAGGGACATTTGGATTTGGTTAAAAACTAAATTTTTCATCAAACCAAAAGCAGTTCTTTTTAAAAATTGTGATACATGTAACTTTCTTTTTTTTTATTAATTTTTATAAAATTATCCAATATCTTGTAATTAATGTTTCTAGATTTAATTGAAATGTATCAAATGGATCTTTTGCTTTTTCCCGAATATTTAGAGCATGCTAATCTGAACAAGCATAAACTAAAAATTCTTTTGTTTCCTGTAACATTGATTCTCAAAAGAGGTATATCAGTTAGGTGGAAAATACACATATTCCAATATTTGTTCAGCTTTTTTTTTTTTTTTTTTTTGTAACTGAGTTCTTATGCTTCAGAAAGAGATTTCAAGCATTTTTTGTGTGACTTAAAAATATTGAACTTTTCTGCCAAAAAGCCCATTGCTAGATCTGAAAATAATTGCTGGCCACCTGGTAACTGAAGGTCTTACTTTGGCGACTGAATAAAATATTCTACCTGTCGCTTAAAAAAAACCGTACCTACCAGCCCAGATAATTATTAGTACTTCATTGATTTTTTATTAGTCATTTCTATCTCATTTACATAGTTTTTTATCCAAAAACAATCTCAAAATCTCAGATGATTGAAAAAATCATGTGTACACTTCAATTTCCTTCGTACAAAAATTGACGGTTATAGTAATTATTCATTCATGTATTTCCATTACTCCCCTTTTTACGGATAAATGCATAATATTGCAGAGTTATGTCTCCTGTGTTTTCAGAAAAAAAATCTTGGATAAAGTGGAAACTAGAATAGAAATGTAAAATTTCGGGAAATTTTGAAGCAGTGAAAACAAAAAAGCTTTTTTCTTGAAAAAAATGGAAAAATTGATTTTTTTTTAATTGTTACAATGTGTTTAAAAGCTATTACTTTCTTAGAAAACATTAAAATGTTAAATATTTAAAGGTATGCAATCCATGTTATTTTTTATTTTTAGCAGAAATATGCAGAAAACTTTTACTATTAAAAAAAAATTAAGCCAGTAGCTTTCTTATTTTATTTTTTTTTTTCCAAACACCAAAACTCAGCTAAATTGGTCAAATTGTAAATCAAGTATGAATTTTCAGCAAGACGTGATTCTTATAAAATGTTTAAAAAAAGTTGGTTAAAGATTTATTTTTACATTTCACAGGCTTTCAAATGAGGCTAAAATCATTTGGGACCATTCGAACTACAAAGACCATTTTTGAGTCCTAAAATTAAAATTCGAACGTTTCTATACTTTTTTGGCATTCAAAACGTTCCTTCTTGAATGCTCAAGTACCACCTGCCAAATTTGGTCAAGAACTGATGTAAAGTGGGGATTTGTATGGGGAACATACATATATACGCGCATGTAAATTTGTTTCTTTTATATAGATTTAATTTCTTTTCAGACTCTTACAACTTCAGAGATGGAGGAAGTAAACAAAATCAAGCTTCTGCATTCAGTAGTTTTTTGCTTCGGTCTTCCAAGTATTCTTTGTTTCTTGACAATAAAAGAATTTTGCTGTTTGAGGTAATATAAATTTTCTCTATGAAAAATTAGATGTGTATAGTTATATAATTCATTATTTTAAGAAAAATTGCTACTTACTATGCTTTTAATTTTGAACTAGAATTTGCTGAGAATTATAAAGCAGTTTTTTTTTCACAAAATGATTATATTTAATTTTCTTTATCCCATCCCTACTATGGTAATTAAGGACCAATCCTGTTGCCAAGGACGGATACAAACTACCATTTTAGGGGGGGATTATCTCTTTACTTGACCCCCCCCCTCCCTCCTCCCCCACTGAACAAATATATGGTAATTAAAAAATATCAATCAAATGGTTTTGGGCTCGAAAAATTCCTTAAAATGCTTGAGTATCAATAAAACACGAAATCGGTCAGGAATAGGGTTCCTAATGGGTAAAAACATTGCAAATTAATTTCATAAGCAATGAAAGAAGGAATTTCAAAAATAATTAATGGATTAAAAAGACAACTGAGATCTTTCATATTTTATTCATGCAGTGTTTGAACATAATGTGGGATGCTATTGTCAACAGATTAGAGGGGAGGGGGTCATGACCTCCATATGACCCTCCTGTTGTATTCGCCGCTGTCTGTAGCATGCTTTAAATTTTTATTCAAGGTTAGTGATTTTACAATGTTTAAGTGTAGATTTACACTGTAGGAAGTAGTTGGTTCAATTTTTCTTTGCTGTGAAGTGGAAAGAATTAGTATTTAAAATTTTTATTGTGTTTTTGTTTTATGTTTCCCTGGGAGCCAAAAGCTAGTTTTTAAAGTAATGGTCCTTTGAGAATGTTCTCATCATTCAATTTACATGCTTTTTGTTTAATTTCACTTTTGGTTTTTTCTGTCAATTTGTTTTAGATTATTTAAAAAATTCTTCATATTTAGAAAAGTGCAAACGGCTGAGCTGATCAATAATGTAAAAAATAAAGACGTTGGAAAGAAGGAAAATAAGATTTAACAAAATGACGAAAGAGCTTAGCATGGAATACTTCATATTTTTAAATGATCAATTCCTGATAAAAAAGTTTATGAGGTTTACCATCTTATCTTGAATCATTCAAAAAGCTTCTAACTGAAAAAAATGTTTACATAAAAATTTGAAAAATAAACAAAATGGTTCATCATAAAACAGGAATAAAGATACTGATGATAATTGAAGCTGGAGACTTGGAGAAAATAAATCACATTGGATTGTAAATTCTCCAAACATTGACTAGTTCAATTTAAGAAATTGTGCCTTTCATAATTAGGTGTGCATGATAAGTGAGAATTTCACTAACACAAAAGTTGCTAATGAATTTGTTGCTTTCCTTTGATATTTCGTAAAAATGCAATCTGGAATTGCATACTAAAAGATGATTTTCAAAACAATTGACAGTTTAGTGTCCTGACTTTTTTGGTTCAATTTAATGTTGATAAAATTATTTTTTGGCATTGCATAAACATATAGTGAGCATAAACATGTGTCTTTTTCTTTCTTTTTTTTTTGTTAAAAAAACGTAGTTTGTGGCAGCAATTTTTGAGCTGGATTTGCTGCAAATTATTTTGTTGCATGATAGTATCCACCAATAAGTATTAAATCACAAAAAAAAACTCGACATTTTGAAAAATTTAAGGGTTGAGCAGGCTTAGATACACTGACATAAGGTCAACCAAAGCGCTTTATGGTATAATATTAAATTATGCCTAAATTAGAAAAAAAAATAATTTTTAATGAAAAATGATATTTTATATATGTTTATTTATTTTCTTTTTAATTTAACTTTTTATCAAAAGTGTTCACTAATATTTTTCTCACAGATTTGCTATTTAGCTGCTTTTCATGACTTTTTGAAAATGAGGAGGAATTGCATATTGCATAATTTCAATGGCATTGTAGCTCTTATAATGCAATGGTTGTAATTTTTAAATAATATAATTTAGTCATGCAAATAAATAGCTTTAGTTGAACTCCACTCATTTGTTTTGCTTTTGATATAATTGTGTATGAACTTAATAATTTCCATGTTTTTATTAGGAATTCCCTAATGCATTTTTACGAGATGCCAGCTCATTTCACAATATCATAAAGTAGGTTTGATAAGTAGCTTTTAAATCATTCTTTTGTCTTGCATTTTGTTTTCGATTAGTGTTTGCCAACTTTCTGTCGCTTCTCTACGTTTTAAATATTTTTTTTTTTACTTTGTTGAATAAGGTATCAATTATTATCATTTTTATTTATTGATCCTCAATAGAGAAATCTGCTTACAATTGCTATGGAATCGGTAAACGTTCACTCAAGACGAGTCTATCTAAAGAGAGGGAAAAGTAAAAATTTGGTTATATTGTCCAACTATTAATTCACCTTTTAAAAAAAAATGTTATCCACTGTCCAGCCAGTACTCTGGTATATTTGCGTAGGTAAAAGAAGGTTGAGAGCCTCTGCAATAGAGATTCTGCTACGTCAAAAAGCAAAAAAAAATAAATAAATAAATAAAATAAACGCTCTTAACTGGAATGAAACATTTTACCACAAAAGAAATTCATTTCATACAATTAAAATATATTATTCATTACTTCTTTGCAACAGCATCATTTATAGTCGACTCCCGCTACAACGCGATTTGACTTAAGCGAAATGGCTGTAACGCGAATTTTTTCACGAGTAACGAATTTTAGAGCTAATGCAAATTTTTCGCCTACAACACGAATTTTTTTGGAAAGAAGTATCAGCTTCATTATTAGTTAATAAATATTGATTTCGTGAATGTTATTGCATTCCTTTCAGCATCACTGACAGCCAAACTAGTCTAATGCATCAAATAACCACTCAGCATCTCTCATTTATTTTTTTATTTTTTTCATTCTAAATATAAAAGTTGTTGAAATATAATGGCACCTTAAAGTTACTTCACCTAAAGTTTGTGAAGATGGGAAGAAAAAGAAAGTTTCTGATAAAAATAGAAAAAATGCTAAAACTCTCGATATGCTTGAACAACTACAAAACTTTGACGGTAGCGCGACAATAAGTATGAGTGAATCTTCCATATGTACAATTAAAAGTCAAAACAAAAAGATATCCATAAAAGTTCAGAACTTAGTTTCAATATTGAAGCTTGCAGAGCAGTCTAGCAAAGTAAATATTATGGAAATGGAAGCTGCTCTTGTATTGTGGATTAATAAAGGGATCAGGAAGAGAAGATGTTGCCACAAATTGAAACGTTATAAAGGCGAAGCAAACGTATTTAAAAATGTAGAATTAAGATAAGAATAACGATATGATCATGGAGCATAAATCATCACTATCTTCATTTTTTAACTCTTAAATATTGTTACTGTATCTACTGTACTATTTACTATAGTTTTTCATTTTAATTTTACGTCTTTCATTCCCATTGGTCATTCATTTTGTTCATCTTAAAGTATTTCATGTTGAACAACAGTTTTTTTATTTTTTAAGTACAGTAAAAGTTCAGTTCTTTATGCAAGAAACTGTAGTGTAGAGTTAAGAAACGCTGTAGAGCAGTTTGAGGTGTGTTTATAAGTATTTGGTATACTTAAAAATATTTGTATGCATATATTTTTCCACAACGCGAAATTTCGACTTACGCGAGGAGTCTTGGAACGCATCCCTCGCGTAAGTCGGAACCCAACTGTACTTCTTTAGCTTTAACTCTTTATTTTAAATCTGCAAATTTTGTAAACCATTTTCTAATCTATTAGAAATGTTTACTTGTTTAAAAATTCACTCAACTCTTTAAAAGTTCATTAAAAATTTGACTGAAAGATTCTTTTGTTGCAAAAAATTTGCAAACTTAAAAAAAAATTGCTTAAGTGTCTTAAATAATTTTTTTAATTGCATGTACATTTTTAGGAAGTATGCTCTATGTGGTAGATGTCCAGCTGTGTTTATTATTAGTGACAGTGTCAAGGGCGAAAGTGCAGAAAGCAACCTTTTTCCAAAAGAGTTTCAGCTATCTCTGAATATAACAAATATTAGGTAAAGGTTTATTTTATGTAATCATATTTGAAAAATATATCCTGAAAAAAATTTGTTCAAAGATTGATTTTCTACGTAATATGATGAACTTCTTGTTTGTGCATTCCTGTTTTGCGATTAGCTCTATTCTAAAAATTGTTATTATATGCTTTACTGTTGTACTATCTCTTTTGGAAAAGATGCATTTTCATATATTTTGTTGTTTGGAATACTTCTAACCAGTGTGCGCAAATAGTGTAATAATGAAAAAAATTACAATATGAGTGAAACATGTTTTTTCATGCGTAAATCAAACAACAAGTGTTCCCGTTATTGAAGTGTAAGGTCTTAAAGTTGGGTGAAATTTTAAGATAGCAAATTTGGTGAGAAACGAAAGGTTCTGGAAACAGATGAAGCTATAGCTATTGTTTAAGCGTTCATTTCTAGCTAAATTTGGTGCCTTTTTTAAAAGAGTCCCAACTTTAAGACCTTATATTTCAATAATGGGGGGACTAGCGCAAATGATTTATGCTTCAAACACATGTTTCACTATGCTCTTTCAATTACTGTTTGTTTAAATTTTTTCATTATTACCCTAACATATTGTTTTCTGGTAAGGATCTCTTTCACCCCCCCCCCCCTCCCCATTTCTTATAGTATACATATAGAAACTTTTAATAAAAAATTATATGATATTCTGTTTTGGTTTTTATGTCTCAAGGGCTCGTTTTTTTTTTTTTTTTTTTTCCTATCTTAAAAACCGTTGATTTAATCACATACCCCTTCCTAGTTTTTCAGAAATGGGGTGGTCGCCAATTTCACTTCAGTAATGAGGAAAGTAAGAGAGAACACCTTCGCGCTCTTAAAAAATTGAAATGGTAGATAATAATAAACAAAAGTAATAAAAGTGACAGTTTTTTTTTTTTTTTTTTTGCAAAATTTTGAAAGAAAATGCAATCTTTTAATATTATTTAGGAACATACAAGGGTCTTTATTATAATATTCTTATCTGAGGGATGCTGAAATGTATGCTCCAAACAAATTTTTAATGGCAAAAAAAGTATTAAGAGCAAAGTGCAAACCTATGAAAAGCTTATGTTTACTAAAAAATTTCTAAACATACGTAGCTTCAATAGGGGCCGCTGACATATTTACATTTCTTTCTTCTTTTTTTTCCCCGTTTTTTTTTTTCTCTTTTTGTTGTTTTGTGTTGTTCTATGAATGTAATATTTTTGCTTGAAAATATTGCATTCATAGCCATTCTGCTTTATAACAAACTTCCATTGTGCCTGCCCTAATGTGATTAAATAATTTTATTTGATGTGGTTGTCCTTGTCATTTGGTTATGACCTGTTCTACGAAAGAAAGTACAGAAAAGCATTAATATAAACTTTCAGAGAGAGTTGCACAGTGGGGAAAAAATTTTCTTTGCTTCCATTCTTATTTATGTATTATGTATTTTTTTGTATTTGCTTTTTACTTTCCAACAAAGATATTTGTTTTGACAGTAGTTTTAAAAAAATTGTTAATGCTTCAGGCAAATTTTAATTTTTTTGCTCAATCATTTATTTATGTATTTTTTTTAATATTTATGTTGTTCCAGCTTTAATCCAATTGCTCCTACAGTAATGGTTAAAGTTTTAACTCAAGTCAATACAAAGGTATGATTTCTAGCAGTCTTGTATTTAATTAAATTTTTTAAATATTCCTTCTGACTGTTTTAATGTAACCCATCTGTTTTGATTATGTCCAATTTATAGGTTACTTCTGCCTGCCGAAAATTAGATAAGGCACAAATAGAAGCACTTGCTGCTGACAGCATGGGTGATATTAGGAATGCGATTAATTCCTTGCAATTTATGTGCATGTCTCGTAAGTTGAGGGCTGTAATTTATCTTATTCATCAAGTTTCTTTTATAAGTTTTGCTCAGTTAAAGATGTGTAGCTAAACTATTTCATATGCATAATTATAAAATGTTAAGCATGTAAGATTGATGAGTTTTAGTTTAAGAATACTGATTTCAAAATATTTAATTTTTTTATCTCTTCAAGTTTGTCAAAACTTTTAGTGGATTGTTTATTTGTATTCTAAATTAAAAGTAGGCTAAATAGTAATTGAAAAAAAAATTAATGTGTTCATTTCGTTTTAGATCAAAAGCAATTACTGACAATACTATTTACTAGATTTTATTAGGTCTAGAGTAATTTCAAAAAAAAAAAAAAATCTATATATTGGCATCTCAGACTTGAATGTTTAAGCATACAAGCGATCATATCCTATGCATTATATCAGGGGTGCCCACCTAGAGGGGGTCATTGAAATTTTTAGAGGGGGTGTTTTGAGGGGTATTTTTCACTTTTTTTTTTTTGGAGGATTGCACCCCTGTAAATTGCATGCATCATTTCTTATGCATGCAATTTTCCTTTTCCCAGTTAATTACTGTAGAAAAAATAATTAGTCATCAAAGGGTGTCACATTAGTGGGTTTTTTTTTAATATACTTAAACTGAAGAGCATACATTTTATCTATAATTAATATAATCAGTAATAATTGTATTCCCATTTTCCCTTTATAAAATGAAAGCCCCGCAAAAATTAATTTCCAGACTTTGCTTGAGCTTGTGTGTTTCTGTATCAATAGATCTTTCCACTGTAAAGAGCAGTGGAATAACAAAATCATAAGTTTTGCAAATATAAAGAGTGGCATCATCTAAAGACAAAATATCTGTTCAAAATGTCAAATTGCATGATTCTCATTGACAAACAAAGAACTGCCATGTTCAGAGGGGAGTGCTCTTATAAGTCTTAATGGGTACAGTTACTTGATTAATTTTCTCTGAATTCCTTTTTGAAAGTTATGTATGTACAATGTTCTTGTTTACCTTAGGGAGTTTTGTAAATAGTATGTGTCTGATAATAGTATGATGTTTAATCAGAAAATTAAAAAAAAAAAAATTCCTCATTCGATTGAGTCGAATTTATTTTATTTATTTATTTGTTTAATAATATATTTCTTATACTGAATGAAATCATGTTATTTCTTGCTTTTGTGCAAACTTCATCTTATATTATTAAAGTGAATAATTCCTTTCAGAAACAACCAAATCAAAATTAACATCTCAAACAAAACACAAGAAATGTGATCAATCTGAAGCACAAGATCTGAAACGTGATTCCTCTCTTTTCTTGTTTCATGCTTTAGGAAAAATTCTTTACTGTAAACGTAAGTACATGTAGTATGATTTTAATATGAAATAATTTTTGTGTAACTAAAGTGTGTTTTTCAGTGTACAGAAAGCACCCCGTTAAATTTTTCAATGCCACTATGTCTGCCATACCCCCCCCCCACCCCTTTGGCACCCCTGAATCAGCAGAACATTATTTTGCCTATTTTCTCAAGACTGCGGGAAATAAGTTGCCACTTGAAAAATGAACTATTCTGCCGAAGTCAAGTGTTCTGTAGCTTTGTTTCCTTGCAAGGCAACTATTGGCAAAATTCCAGCAACAGACAATGGATATTTTTAAAGCAAATAAAATGTCACTGGGAATCGACGTTTTGATTAAAATCTCTTCTAATTAAAATCCTAGAAAAATGAAACCTTTCTAAATATGATGACTGAAAAATTACAAATTTTTCTATGCCTGTTGGATTGTCAATTCTCTGGCGCTCAGAAGAAGTTGGAGTGACATAGATAGATACACTCAGTTTTTAATAGTATAAGATATATGCTTTTTTTTGTGCATTTCAATTCATTTCTCAAATAATTTTTTACCGTAAAAGTACATTTTTTAAAGGTACTATGAATTTATTTTAAATGCCATTTATTTTTTGAAGCTTAGCAATGTTATAAAAATAGTTTAAAATATTTTTTGTTCTTATTTATATCTTTCTGCACCAAAAGAATTTTAATTTTCTTTAATTGAATCAGTTATCTACTTAGACTGTACTATAACTTGGCTTCTTTCAGCATCATAAAATGCAAATATGTCCATGTATTTGTGCATATCCACTTTTATATTATGTGAGAACATAATTATCTCCCAATCATCTGGCATAATGTTCTCACCCACATACCTTGACGGGCAATTTTTTTGTGGTTTTAATAATTATTGCTTCTTAATTTTGGATGACTGCACAAAGGTTTTGTATTTTTTCTTTGGTTTCATGCCTGTAGTGGCAACAGTCCTACTAAAGTAGAAAAAGGTAATGAAAAAAATGTCAATTTGACATAATGTAAATGTAATAAACTTTTTTATTTTATTTATTGTATAAGGATTGCTTTTATTGACATACACATTCGTCTTAATCATTCTTTTTTGCTTAGGTGATGCTTCTTCTAAAACTGAACGGGATGTATTGCCAATGCATATGAAACATCTTGAACGGGATCCTCCATTATCAAATGCTGAGGTATGTCCTACAGCAATTTAAAATTTCTTACATGAAATATTAAACTGCGGTTATTTAAATGACAGAGGTCTTAAAAATCTTTTTTATAGGAAGTATATGAGAAGACATCTATATCTGGGAGTGGATTTTGTTTGTTTCTGCAAGAAAATTATATCCCATTTATTAAAGACATTGAAACTGCTGCAAATTGTTCGTTGTGGATGAGTGGAGCCGATGTCCTTTCAGCCTATTGGAATGTACGTATTCTTCTTCTATGATTGTCACACTGAATAAGTATTTAAATAGAAAACTATGATCCTGTTTCACTTTATAGAGGTGTTTCCTTCAGTCAAAAGTACTACTTTTAATCACTGAAATTGATAGAATAAGCAAAAATAATAATAACACGGAGCCAGAAAACTTTTTTTCCCCTACAGTTATTTTTATTTATTTATTTTTTTTTCATAAACTTATGTGGGATTTTGGAAATAAGGCGTGATCTTTATACTGTCACAAGTGATGTACTTTGGCACTACTCCATTGGTGTGCATAATTTTACGCTTGCAGTCAACGGCATTGTTAGAACATGAGAATAAAGAAGCAAAGTAAATATTGTTGCCTGTGCTGATGGCATCAGTTTATAGCATTACATCACTTGTGATGTCATGCGTAGGATTGTAAAAAATGAAATTAAATCTATGCACTGATTAAATTTTTTTTAAAAATATTAAACTTTGTCAAATTTTTGAAAAATGGTTAAATCCTATGTTTTTAAGCATGCTCTTTCTGAAAAAAAAACTTTTACGATTTTGGAAGCAACCCCATTGTTTTTTTTTCTTACCCTGCATTATAAATGTTAGTGTTGTGCCTTAATAAAAATCTTAATGCAAGTCTAATTTATTGCCCAACATGACATCCACTGCAGTTTATCCTTGTAATGGACTCCTCATTTTGGAATAGTCAATAACTGAGCTGGTTCTCTTACTGTAGCTGAGATTTCCTTCAAACTGTTTGCTAAAGTTAATTTAGCACACCAGCCTGAGCCCGCAAGCAATGGTGCGGTTTATCTCGTAAAATGAAGGAACTGCAATCTGGATGTCATAACCAGGCTGTCAATGGTATATTCTTGTAGTTCTGCCTTAGCCCTGGCTTGAGGGTGGTAACTTTCAGCTTGTTATTATCAAACTGGTTAAATCCTTTTATTTAATGTTGAGTTGTCATCATTTGCACTTACTTGCTTAATTGACATCTGATATTTTCTTTTCTAAGAGATAACCTAATCTTTTCCAGGGAACTGATGTTATGAATGATTATGCAGTTTCCTTAGCTACCAGAGGACTAATGTTTAACATAACATACTCAGCAACTGGAAATCGTTGGAGGCCATTGCACAAACCTCAATTTTATGACAATAATTCCAAAGTTAGTACCATTACAACTGTTCTCTAGATCTATTATGTCTTTTAAGTTATTTTTTATTATTATTTTACCTTAATATAAATCTTTTCATTTTTAGAAAAATCAAGCTTTGAAAACTTTAAGCGGAGCCTTCAAAGGTGTGAACTACTTTTGTTGAAGATCATTAAGTAAATCATTTTGTGCTTTTTGGTGATCAATAGCTCTGCTAATTTTGCATCTAATTACCTGATGGTCCTCTCTAAAAATCTTTCAAATTTTGTTGTAAACTATGTGGCAGCAATATTATGTGCATTAATTATATTTCATGTTTCTGTTGAGTTTTCAAGGTATTCTATTAATCTTTTCAAACATTGATGAAAATATTATGTGTCAATATTTTTATTATTGTTTGTATTTTTTAATTTTTTATAATTGTACCTATAACAATATTATTACATAAATTGCTGGGTTTTGCCATTGTAAAATTCTTTTATATGTTGATATATTGTTCTTCAGTATGTTGAGAGTTGTATTTCTTTGATGTTATTTTGGAGAGGAGAATGAAAAATATACTAAATTATTTTAATGATGGAACACCAGTTCTTATTTGCCTGTTATTTTCATTTTAATGTTACTGTATGATAGTTAGCATGGATTATAGATCTTAAGGAGCTGGCACTGCCTACAAAAATAGTTAAAAAATGATGACTTACCCACAGAGGGTAGGTAAGAAGCTGGAAGGGTGATAAATAATGAATTGGATGCATCAATAATCGGATACATGAACTGACTTAATGGGTTGTGTTTATTAATTGATAGAATTAAAGGAATGAGTTAGAGCGTATACATAAGCATCCGAAGAAGCGGGCGATCCTATCCAGTCTCCCTGTTATTCCGAGGAGATAGAAGTTTGTTTCTTTTTGTCGAGGGGCGATGGTGCCCTCTTCCGTGGGTGGAACAGAACTGAACAATTACTGAGGTTTTAGAAAAAATAATTAAACACTTCATAGGTCATATTTTCATTAAATAGTATTTCTCATTCATTTCATCATGATGCTTTTTTTTTTCCTTTTAGAAAAAGGTTTGACGTTACATGAGCTGGAAACAGATCTTATTCCCTATCTTTCTAAATTGAACTTAAACAGTTTAACAACTGGTATGAAAGTTATCTTAAAATATTTAACATTGTTGTCTGTATTAATACATCATGCTTATTTTATTTTTTATATTTATTTTTGAATAGAACAAAGAATGCTAGTGAAAGAAATAGGTGAAATGAAAGTGACAAAACATTTGAGGTAATTCACATGAAAATTGTAATTTTTATTTTATTAATTTTAAGTATTAATAACATCTCTTACTTCCGTATTGTGCATAACTGTTTTCTTAGTTATATTTTTATTATTTTAATACGTAAATTTATTTTTCAACAAGTAAAATTTTGAAGTAATAGCAGCCTTCCTATTGTATGTTCATTTGTCTGACATTATAAAAAGGATGCACTACCTATTGCACTGCTAATGCTGAACTTCAGACCAGGGACAGCGGAATGGAAGGTCACTGCGACCTCCTATTAAAACGACCTTAAATTTTTTTTAAACGAATTTAAAATGTTTAATGTCCCTTTCCATTAGAGGTAGGTATCATGTGTGTATGCTGACATTTTATCATTCAGTCAAATTAGGAGTTTCATGTGAAAAATTGAAAATCCCCCCCCCCCCCCCCATTTATGTTTGAGCCACCCTTGCTTTAGACATCTTGTTTCAGGCCAACAACTAAATGGAAAAACTAAAAAGATGTGTAGCTTAGTAGGCACTCTGTATGGTATGCACAGACCCTATGCATCTTTTAGTAGACACTGTCATGGCCGTGCACAGGGGGAGGGGGGAGAAAGGACAACTGTTGGTCTGGGCCTGAGACTTAAAGGGGCCCAATATTTTTACTGTATTACCCCGCATTATCCGGCATGCCGGAAAAAAGCGAAGTTCACCAGCATGCCCAAAAATTCGAATTTTCTAGCATGCCGGATAATTTGAGGTTTATTTTGCTACAAAACAAAATTAAATTTCCCCATTCCGTTCCAATCAGAAAGCAAACCACTATAAATAAAAACATAAATAAATCCCGAAAGTAACCTTCTTTCAAAAAAAAAAATGTATTGCCTATATATGTGCTGGTTATTTATGGTGGGTCATAAGGAATGGATTTAATTCTTTGCCAAAAAAGTAATCAATTCAGAAACAATCTACGTCACTGCAATTTGTTGATAATTTTTTTAAAATAAATTATTTTAGGTTCCTTTTAGTGAAGTAAGTTTATTTTTTAGTTATTGAATAGATATGTTAAATTCTTTAGCGGGTGGTAAATTGCTGCTTAAATGCTTGCTTACTTAGTTTTAATTTAATTTTTATAAAATTATTCATTATTAAAAATATTTTTCTTGTTGAAATAACAAATGACATTGCTAATAAATATTTTTACAAAACTAAAATGCTTATTAATACTAATAAGATATGTATAGAACTTATATTCATTTTTAATTTGAACATATATCTTTTATAGTATTTTTTCCTAACCTCGATTTTTCTGGCATGCCGGAAAGGACCAGGCAAGTGTTATTGAAAATCTGGTGACCCCCCGAATTTTGCGGCATGACGAATAATGCGGGGGAATACGGTAAAATGAGGGTGAACTATATGCAGGGACATAAGGGTAAACAATAGGGAGGGGGCCTGTAAAAGTCATTTGTGATTTTCCCCAAAATTTCTATGCACATCCCTAGACACTGTATGTACTACAGAGAAGGGCTTTTCCACAAAATCAAAAAAAGGGGACGTTTCTCGTTATTCTAAACTCATTTACAAGATTGCTGGAGAACTCAACATGTTAGGTACCACTTTTAAGCCAACTGTACTATTCGTGTGTACTGAAATGTTAAAATCTTAGTTTTATCATAATATTGGGTGTTTATGCTTGGAAGCCACTGATATGCTATCTATTGTTTTTTTTACATTTGAAGTTGTTGCTATATTTAGTAAACTTTCAGAAGAATTATGTAACGAAAAGCCCCTTCCACCACACTCATATTTTTATAGATATTATTGAAAACTTAAATTTCTCAATTTCGTACAAATATCAATTTTTTGTTTAGTAACAAATGTTATAGCTGTTTTATTATTATGTTACTTGCCTAACTCAAAAGCAGTGCCGGATCTAGGGGAGCAGGGACCTTGCCCTAGAGACCCTGGGGGTGGCGAATTTAATTTTTTTTTTAACTTGATACAAAATTTGAAAGAGATGGGTAAGGTTAGCAGTTTTAGGATTTGTCCCTGCTAAAAAAATAAAGATCCAGCATTGCTCAAAAGTTTGACAATATTAAAGCATCTGTTAAATTTTAATAGAACATTTTCAAAAACCTTGCAAGAAAAAGATGTGTTTGAGATAGAGGTGGAAGAAATTAAAAATGAGAGTGCTATCTCTGAAAATAGTAATTCACAAGAAGTAAACTTGCCACTGTCAGATGAAGAAATCATAATTGAAGAATATGATTTTTGAAAATCTCTGTATATTTTTTAATTGATACTTAAATTTTTGTAAATAACTTATGTAATATCTTTGGGTAAAGACTTCTGAAATAAATACATTATTTTTCTTGTATATCTCCCTTGTTATTGAAATGTCTTCACAAATCAAGACATCTCTGTATTTATGTTGTGGTGACTTAGAAAAAAAAAGCTGACCTTTTTGCTTTGAATTATCCTGTCTATTAGTCTTACTTTGCACAAAAAAAATTTCATTTTAACACATGTGATTTTATATCCATTCTACTTTTTTGACATCTACCTTTTTATGAAATAAAAATAAGTAGACCCCCTCACGACTTATTTTCATGGTTGAACCAATTTAAGAGTCCTGTATTTTGTATTTTATTTCAATCCTATCTATTAATCTAATTTTGCAAAAAAAAAAATCATTTTGACGCTCGTGATTTCATTGAGTGGATATGAAAATTGGCATCTGTATATTAAAATAACATTGCTGGTTTCTCAAGAGTTTTAAATAGAAATTGATTTTTATGATGACAAACCACATTGTCTTATTCATTACATAATTTCATTGAAAGAATAAGTACGATTTGTTTTTGTTCATTAAAAAATGGTGTATTATTTTGTAAGCAATTAAATAACTTCTTTTCTTAAAAAACTAAGGGAGCCAAATAAAAACATGGTGCTATGTTTTAAGAAATAAAAGTAAGGGGGGGGAGGCAAGCACTTCCTTTTACTCCTGCCAAATTACGGCCATGCATTTGCTTGTATGTTTGATAGAAAATATTCTACCGTCATCGACATTTAACACTTTAAAAATTCAGTAATCTATAAAGTGGTTTTCCAATCCACAGTTTTGTTGAACTTGTTTTTACTTACTGCTTTTGCTGTACGTCACTTAATGTGTGTGACCCAAAGTCACGCATATCTTTTTAATGAATCAAGACAGCTCGATGGAACTTTTATCTGCGTGTTTGAAATTCTGTCATGAACGAAACTGCACATGATGGCCAGAGGCCTACACAAATTTTGGGGCCCATCAGTGACTTACAGATGTGTTGTTTACCCCTTACGTCACTACATGTATTCCTCCCCTTGTTATAAGAATCTTGGGCACCTTCACTTTCAGGCGTGGCCTAATAGGTGTCCCTTCTCTGCCCCCTCCCCCCCAATACACGTTCTTGATAATGGCATGGCACCAATAGCATGCAGAAAAAAGATTCTTCAAAAAAGAGAGAGCTTATTTTCACAATTTCACAAACTAAAAAACAAAATTTTAAAAATCATTTTGCCGAAGTTTTTTTTTTTGTCATGTAAAATTTTGTATTCTTTTTAAAAATAGGTATCTTCTTTGAACATAAAAGTTGTGTTTTATGCATCATAGTGTTTCAGGAATGCTAAATTTTAGTGATAACTTGCTTATGTGAGACCCAGGCGATTGATCCCTTAAGAATTAAAAACCCTTAAGCAATAAATTTCTCCAAAAATCCTGTTGAATACATTTTACTGTCAAAATGAACTGCTTAATAATAAATTAGCAATAAATTTCATGTTAAAAAAAATTTGCAATGAAACAGATGGAAAAACAACACAAGATGCAAAACATGAGCAAAGTAAAACAAGAAATGGAAACTTAAAGACAGATAATAAGTAAAACAATAAACACCTACAACACGAAAACCATAGGAGTTCAAACAGGGTGAGAAAAGACTACCAATTATATGAATGGATGCTAAACTGCAGAAAAATATGGACTGACTTGAAGAACGATTCTTCAGAATTTGAAAAGACTTTCAAAAATCAAAATCTGCCGAATTTGATTTGGGCATTTCTGTCTAATTTTTCCCCTATTTGCCTCTGATGCATATCCAACCCTCAATTTTTTGTTTCGATATGGACTCCTTCTGATGGGGTTCATGTGGTTGGTTGGTTCTATTGGAGTTTTTGGCACAAGAGCCTGTATGGGCTATTCTATGCCAGGATTCATGTGGATTACTTTGGGAACAATTGTGCTCCATGGGCGGATCCAGGGAGGGAGCCATGGCCCCTACCAAGAAAATTTCAAGAATAGTTAATTTTTTTTTTTTTTTTTTTGAGCAAAAATGCAAAACATTTCCCCTACAATGCGTACAAATTCTAACAATAAGGAAAGCAATGAGAGGGGGGCTATGGCCGCCATGTAACAGTTTCAAAAATAGTTAAAAACTTTTTTTAGAGCTAAATATAAAAAAAAATCCAGCCGGCTGGTGGCGTGATGGTTTGGCGCTGGCCTTCTACGCCTGGGGACCCAGGTTCTGACCTGGGCGGTCAGTCGGTGGATTTTCGAGATGCAGAAAATCTTTTGCCCCCATCGGTTGTATGATTATGCGGCATGTAAAAGATTCCTTGGGTACTCGTTTGGCTTAGTATATCCCTCGGCTAAATTAAATTCCCAGTGCAATTTCGGGTCAAATGAGAACCCAGGTGCCACCATCTGGTGGAAACTGGGTGTCAAAAACACTACTGTGTCATGCATTGGTGCCTTAATGGTGACACACGAAAGACTGATACATTGTTGGGGAGCGCACTAGGTCTGGTTATGGCCCAGACGCCTCTTAAGGTGGGTCTCTTATACAGCCCCATTGGAAAGAAAAAATATATGTGTATAAAAATCCTTATTATTCTTCGAAGTCTAACAAGAGTATAAAAACAACGCTGGGAAGCCATAAAATCACACTGAGGAAGTTTCTTTCAAGTATAGTTTTTTAACCCCTCTTTCCTAGCTTAAATTGAAAACAAACTTCATTGTAATTTATGTGAAGTCTAACAAGAATGGAAACAATGCCAGAGGGAGCATGGCCACCCCACAAAAATTTGAAAAATATCAAGTGTGTACTAAATAGTTGGGTTCATTTAGCTTAATGGGCTCGTCTTGTTAGATGTGTTTACTTTCCCCATGGAGGAAAGAAAAGGAATATGTGTTAGTAAGTGTCCAATAAAAAGTTATACATTTAATGATTGCGTATTAAGTTAAAGTTAGATTTAAGTTTTAACCTGGCTTTCTGCAGTGCTATATAATTATTCTCCATTCCCTTTTTAATATGGGACCCTCCAAACCGTTCCTCTTCCTCTTGTTAATATTACCAAAGATCGTCTACAAACCACGTTTTAAAAAGTAACTTGCAAAAGTTTCTAGGGGAGGGTCCCCCACCTCTCCTTTTCGTCAACATTATTCAAGATTTTTCTGAATTTTGTTTTAAGCTCTTGAGTTCAAAATGTTTCCGGGGGAGAACTCCTCCCTTGCTAACATCAATGAAAGTCTTCAAAAATTACTTTTCTGGAGCTTCAATTTCGAAAAATTGCTGATCCTCTAAAAGTTACTCATGTGAATCATGGATTGTCTACATTTGCAATTTAAAGAGTTAAATTTTGAAAAAGTTTTGGGAGTGGACCTCAGAATCTCTTCAACCCTTAACCTTAACAAATATAGTCTAGAATGCGTTTTTAAGACTATAAATTAGTAAAATTTCCTTTGATGGGCCTTTTAATCTCTCCTCCCCTTAACATCACCAAAAATCGTCTAAAACAGCCTACAATTTCGGAGGAGCGCTTCAAACCTCTTCTCCTCTACCATTACCAAAGATCCTTAGAATGCATCTTTAAGACTGCAAATTGCAAGAATTTCTTGGTGTGGGCCCTCTAATTTCTCCTCCACGTATCATCACGAAAAGATCGTATTAAACTGCATTTTTGGCTCTACAATGGCAAAAAAAAAAAAAAAAATCCTCCGGAGAAACCCCGAACCTCCCTCTTCTTAACATTATTGAAGATATAATGTTTGCGTTTTTAAGGTTTCAATTTCGAAAAATGGGCGGGGGGAGGGTTGCAACCCAGCCCTTAATATTACGAAAGACAGTTAAAATGCATTTCTAAGATTATAAATCAGAAAATTTTTCGAAGATGGGCCCTAAAATCTCTCCTCCCTCTAACATCATCAAAGATCGTCTAAAACTGCATTTTTAGAGCTACTATTTCGAAAAATAGATAGGGGAGCGCCACCGAAAATCTTCTCCTCTAACATACCAAAGATCGTCTAAAATGCGTTTTTAAGACTATAAATTCTAAAATTTTCCGGGGAAGAAACCCCCGGGCCCCCTTTACTTCGGAGTTAATATTATACTTACAGTTTGTTCATATTGGCTTCCTCTTTAAACAGAAATCCTATACAGTCGTCTCAGAACACAGTACTGATTTCATCAACACCACTTTGAGACGACACACGTTTGTTAAGAAAGGAGGAAAATAATTGAGAAGGTTACAGCCTTTATGTTTAAGTTGCGTCGCCTAGTTTTCACTAGGCGACGCAAAATTAAATGCTCTTCCATTAATTCCATTAAAAATGCTCTAGTTGAAGGTGGGCTACATTAATATTTAAAATTCAAAAATTTTCCAAAGCATCGTATTTTTCCAAATGGCCCCTTCTGAGAATTCTGTCTGGATCCGCCTTTGCTATGCTCAAAGGTCAGAAAGTTAATTAGAAAAGTAATTAAACTGAAATGCATCCTCACGAAGCTTAATCAACTTTATTGCGAATCACTAACTGAATCCTTTAAGACATATGGAACCTTATGAATGTACTATATTGAATACATTTGCAGCTTTCATCAAAAAGAAATGTGCTCCTCCTACAGGGTTAAATCCAGACCCGAAATTGGTCCGCTTTTCGACCTCTTCACAAAATTCCACGCCAGACCGTTTATCTTCTTATTTCAGCTACATATGAAACATAGTCGCCATATTTGGTCCTTCACAAGATGAATCAGACAAGATGTTTAATTGCATAAGTTTATGAGAACAAAGCAGGATTGGACGTTTATTTAATTGCAAACTAATGAAAATAACACAAAATGAACTTTAAATCGGTTATTTTTCTCTCTCTTTTTTTTTATTATTTATTTATTTATTTATTTGTAAAATTTCATCTTATCCTCACTGCTTTGGAAGCTAATGTTCAAAATTTCGACTACATAGTGGTTTCATTAAGATTTATTATTTTTTTAATTATTTTTATACTACTTAGTAGTTAAGATCTAGATCTTAATGATTGGTGTAGTTGCCATTTTTGGTCATTCCCAAGATGGAAGTAGACAAGACTTTTTAAGTGCTAAGTCTTCAAAAATGGAATTAGTTTACTTCTATGCAAAATGTGACGCTTTTTTTTTTTTTTTTTTTTGTTTAGGGGGGGGGGGGGGGGGTAACTTTTATTTTCTTGAAAAATTGAAAATTCTATTCCTTCAAATTTTATTTTCAGAATATTATTTTATCCTCATTGTTTTAGACGCTAATGTATTGAAGGCTGACAATTTCATCTATATTGTCGTTTTTTTGAGGATTTGAATTGTTTATAATTACTTTTATGCAAAAAAATTCAAAAATCTGTTATCTTAAATTTTTCGCATAGTCGCCATGTTTGGTCATTCTCAAGGTCGAAGTAGACAAGACTATTAACTGATTAAGTTTCCAAAAACAGAATTAGATGCTTATCTCAACTCAAACTGTTGAAAATAACATAAAATGTGTCATTATTATTATTATTATTATTTAATAAGTTAGTTTCTTGGAAAGGGAAATTTTTCTGTACCAGTTGCATATGATCCTCATTCCTTTGGAGACTTTGCTATGAACAAAAATAAACTATTTTATCTATTTTATCTAAAATGCAGTTTCCTGCTGACTTCTCTTTTATTTATTTTGAAACAATTCAAAAACCTATTTTAACTCGAATTTTCCAAAATGCATGTTTTATCTTTCAGTTATTCTCTTTTAGCATTTGCTAGGTTCTATTCATTTATTTTTTATAAAACAAATGAATAGAACCCCCCATGAATAGAACAATGAATAAAACCCCCTCCCCCCTCCATGGGCGCCCATTTGCGAAATTTTAAGGGGGTCTCAGATATTTTTCCCATATTTTAGCAGGATATTTTCCTCGTGGAAACCAATTTCAGTTCTGATTAGAGTTATTAAAATATGACATTTTTAATAACTTTTTCATTGATGGCTGGAGAAGAAATATTTATACATTTTTGCAAAGAGAAAAGTACTAAAAGCAAGGAAGTTCTAATATCTAAAGGGGGGCTTGAGCCCCCACTTGCCCCCCCCCCCCCATATGAGCGCCCATGCCCCCTTCCTTTTTGTGCTTCAAAACTTGGTTTTTAGAATCATAAAAGCGCTCTCAACATTGAAGACTTATTTTGAACCAAGGCTTATAGTCTGTCGCTAAAATTTCAGCTGA
Organism: Uloborus diversus; assembly: GCF_026930045.1. Taxonomy (NCBI): domain Eukaryota; kingdom Metazoa; phylum Arthropoda; class Arachnida; order Araneae; family Uloboridae; genus Uloborus; species Uloborus diversus. Next base: position 36,645,917 of record NC_072737.1, on the reverse strand, counting down.
CTTATTTTGCTTTAGTGGCCAAATCTTTTAATTGAAATATATATTTTACAGGGTGTCCTTGCACCTGAAAAGTCATGGGAAATCATGGATTTCAACTATGGTCGAATTTGATAATGAAAAGTCAGGGATACAGCAAAACATGATCAAAAAAGTGTATCAGAGATTTTTTGGAAAAAAAATATATATACATTAAAATTTTTTCCCATGTATAGTTTCTTTCCAGGAAAAAAAAAAGGGAAATTAACGATTTGCTTTTACACAAAATGGGGACACCCCCCTCCCCCCCACGCACACACACACACAAAACCTGGATCTACCGCTGACCTATGCTAAGGAAATGAAAATTCTTATCTGCAAACTGCTATCCTTTAGATCGAAAGAATATATTTCGATGTCCACCGTGGCTGTAAGATAAAAGTTTCTTTTTGAATGCCGGAGGTCGTGAGTTCGATTCCCACTGAAGCTCTGGGCGTTATTTCCTTTCTTTCTCGGGTTGTCTTACATGTTAAAAATTTTTCTCGACTCTGAATAGTATGTGTCACTTTTGTTTGTTTCTTGATTTATTTTAAAAGGATGATGAAATAATATGAATATTATTTGTTGTTGAACATAATCTTTATGTTTAGTAATATGAACCTAGTCATAAAAGAATAGTATTCTTGCAGAAACAGGAGGGGTCCAAGGGGGTTTTCTGTAATTGTAGCTCTAAAAACTCGAAGATTCTAGACTATCCTAGTGATGGTGGAGGAGGTAAGGCTCAGTGCCCACTCCTCAAAAGTTTTCCAAAATTTGAAGTCTGTAAACCATGATTGCAAGTTCATTTTCAGTAATGTTGGGAAAAGGGATAGTGTTCAGAGGGATTCGTCCCTGCAGTAGGGTAGACCGGGACACGTTTACGCAGTGCCCTTTTTCCAAAACGAGTTATAACCGGAGAGCCAACAGTCATACCAGATTGATGCTGATCCCTAGCAAATATTCTCACAAGTTTTTGAGCCTCAGTCGAGCTTCGGTTTAGCATACGGATAGCAAAATCTGTTTTCTACCAAGTTAAGTAAATTTTGCTTTCAACGTTTTGAAGTTTATTGTGAATAAATAATGCTTCGTTAAAAACAAATAAATATATAAAAATTAGAATTAGCAGAATTTTATCCTTTTTTGAAAATTGTATTTGTATGGACAGAAAAGTTATTAAATTTTTTTGCAAATTAAAAATAAGTCCAAAGTTGCCGACGGGGCACGTTTACGCATTTTCATCGGGGCACATTTATGCACGTTCTAACTGTATCTTACTACTCTGTCTTACTTCAGAACAGTCCCCGGACGCTTTTTTCGCTCTGTACTGTTTCAAACCTTTAGTATTTTCAGGTTATTTAGGTTTGAAAATCACTATTCGTTTTTAATTAAGTAACAGATTTGTATCTTATAGCTTACAGTCATATAGTGTTGTCTTTATGTTTGTTTAGGTTTAGCTTTATACACTATTCAACCTGTAATAAATTTTCTTTATTTTAAAGATGGTAAGATATTACATTCAAAACACTAACAGAACCACGGGAAATGTCAAAATAATGAAAAGGCCTATCTATATTCCAAGTATTTCTCTCAATAGGCCTTCCACATCGTCACATATGGACTACCTCAACTGAGACCATTTGAAAAAGTAGGACCAAAGCTTAGGAACCAGAAAAGGGAAAAAAAGGAGAATACTCACAATCCTAACTGATACTCCGACTAAAGAAGCCTTCAGACAAGATCAGTTAGAAGCTACAAAAAAAAAAAAAAAAAAAAAAAAAAAAAAGACATAGTAGGAAAAACAAAACAAAAAGGAGAAATTATTTTAAAATTTACAAGTTTCTATTAAAGTGGATATAGAAGACATCAAAGAAAAAAGTGTAAAACCAAAACCTGCGACAGGGAAAAAGTTAGTACGCTCTGTAAAAAGGAAATTAGTAAACGATTCTGTTTATGAAGTATAAAATTATGCTTGCATCTATTGTTCGAAAGCACACAACCAATCTAAAAAAGGAAAAGACAGGATTCAATGTTTTAGATGTCAAAGCGTAGTCCCATGACAAGTATGCGAGAAGAAATACTTTATTTGTGTTAGTAAAATCTAACAGTGATAGAGAAGATGACTAAATAGGTTTTTTTTTTTTTTAATTACAAACACAAGCTGTTCCTAGGTTAAAACATAAAAATTAGAAAATTCATTGAAAAAACTGTAAACGTGCCCCGGTCTACACTATTTGGAAATTGAAGTTCCAAAAACGCAAGTTCAGATGAGCTTTGATGATAATAAAGGGATCGGGGACCTACCCTCGTTTTTTTTCTGACACTGATGTCCTGAAAAGAAATTTTAGACTATCTCTAGGATGCTGCAAGAAGGGGAGGGAGGTATTTTGTTTTGTAACACTATGCTATTCAGAGGAAAGTCGTACTTTTTTTTCTTTCTGGGGAAAAAAAAGGTTTCGGGTATTTCACTTTACTTATAATTTTTTTGGACCAGCTTTTCGGGGGTTTCCCGAATCCCCCCCCCCCTCATTACGTTACTGTACAGTAGGGTGCATCATTTGCCCAACTAGTCTCAAATTGTTTTGTCCCTAATTTAAAAATGTTCTCATACCACTACATAGTATTAATGTGAATTTTTATGAAAATCAAAATTGATTTAGGTATCCCACCTCAAGCAAAAAGTTTCTTTTTTAAGGTAAATGAACAATTATAACATCAAAAGTGACTCAAAGTGTAATAATGGGAAATCATTTTTAAATTACTTAATTTACATTGTACTTGTGTTAACTTCTCAACTGTTACCATTTTTTCAGTAACTTTCTATAACATCTTTTGTAACTGTAAGTTTAGGTTCACTATTTGTTTTCAACTTTCTACCATTTTCTTCTATCATACAACTGCTAATGCTAGTTCTTTACGTTTTCTTCTTGTTATTCTATGCATATGTGTTGTAAACCACTTAAATAAGTTGATCTATTCTGTTTTAATTCATAAGATCCATGAATTTTTGAAAGTAACATATTTTGAAATCTTTCAATAAACATGAGTAAATCAGCTGTTGTTGAATCAGTGACATTTTCTCCCCAAACAAAGCTTTGTTCATCTGTACAAAAGGTAAAAGTCAAAACCAGACAATCTTCAATTGTATTTGGACTTGGAACAACTCAAGAGGACTCGGAATTTAAGGGCTCACGTTTACCCACTAGCTTGCAAGTGCTTCGCTGCTTGATGTATCTGAGAAAGGTGCCGATCAGAATCTTACCAAATGGGAGTCTTCAAAACTTGTCTTGTCAAAAATATCTGATTTCTATGCAAAAGCAAACATTCCAATGACTACTAAACGTAAATCCTGTGAGAAAATACTAAAACTTCATGAAAATAACACAGCAATTCCTCTTCAAAGAAGAAATACAGCAAATTCCATTAATAAAGTAAAGAAAATGGAAGAAGAATTAGCTAAAACATTTTCATTATGGCCTAAAAATGTAGAATACCTTATAAAAAAATCCAGAAGATTTAGCTTTTCTTCAATCTATGAAAAGTGATCATCTAACAACCTTTGGCTCACTTGATAAAATATTACACCAAAACCTTAAGTGTCAGGAAATGCGTGAAATATCAAAAGCAGCATTTTGTGAAAAAATAGCCAAGGAAACAAGGAACTTCAATACAAGTTTTAATTCAGCTATTATTGATGAAATTGAAAGAGATGAAAATAGTGATACAAGTGATGAGACAGATTTATAATGCTCATAATACCAGAAATCATCATCGTACAACACGAACTGGTTCATATGCTTTTATTCCGCATGATACTATAAAACGACCTGATGTTATATCATTAGCAACACGTTTAAAATGACACCAGCACAGCAAGTTTCATACACTAAAATTTTAATAGCAGAAGCTGATGGTGAATCATCCAAAATTTCAGCATCATATGCAACAACAGACAGAGCAAGACAATCAAGTGTCAAAGACATAGTCAAAGCTTGTAAGGAGCAATGGAATGGTTTTGATTTTGCAACTTTGCACTGGGATTCTTAACTCTTACCAACTTTAACAAATCAAAATATTGCAGAAGAAAGGCTTGCAGTTATAGTGGGTAATTCATATGAAGTTAATCTTCTTGGTGTACCAGTATATCCAATAGGAACAGACAAAAAAAAAACGGAGTTTTCATTGCTAATTTAACAACTAATTTGCTAAATTCATGGAACTGTTCTGACTCAATAGTTAATATGTCGTTTGTCACAACTGCTTCTAATACAGGACATATAATTGCAGCATGTGTAGTTATTCAACAGCGTTTGGGTAAAGCTCTCCTGTGGTCAGCTAGCCGTCACCACATTGGAGAAATTATATTGTCACATGTGTTTGACGATTTAAAAATTGAAGCATCGAAGTCACCAGACATATTTGTTTAAAAGATTTCGCAAACATTATACATTACTGCAGTTTGTCGAAGAGAGTGACGCTGCTATACCTATAAATTTATCCAAATTTGATGACAGTTCATTCAGTGAGTCCGCAAGAATTGACGAGTGCAAAAACAATGTTATCAAATTAGCTAAATCAAATGTTGTGTTTTGCAGAGGTGACTACTTAGAATTTGTTCAACTTTGCTTTTTATTCTCAGTAAACGATCCAAATGAGATAACGGCAGCAGATTTTAAATGTCCAGCAGCTTTATATAAAGCAGATGGCAAAATTAATTTATTTAATCAAAATTTGCTTATTTCAACACCAAATCCAAGAACTACCAACTGGAACAATAGCTACGCATCAACAAGTTTTAAAATTTAGAAATTTTGTTAATTTTGTCACTTTGGTATATAGTTCATGGTGGATGATGTGCACTTTTGTCTTCGATGCACCGTGGAATGACTCGCAATTCTTTCATTTACTTATAAAATATAGTATTATTAATTCAGAAATTTCTGAAAGTGCAATTAATGCTTTTAAAAATCACCTGACAGAATAAATTGTACCTCTTGCACTATGGAATGATAAAGTGCCTGAAGCAGACCGACGTGCTCTTGCTGAAAGTATATTAGCCATTAGACCAGCTATCCTTTCTAATACAAAACACAGATTTGGTATGGGATTTGGAAAACCAGTTTCCAACAGAAATTCATTTTTCACCAACACTGTCTGATTTTGTTGGCATTGATTCCTCGTTTTTATTTTTAATTTTGAAGTTAGATTCAGAATTCAATGTAATATTATGAAATATACAATAAATTGGCTTCAATAAATCAAATAATATTTATCAACAATTAAATAAATGCAAAAAATTGCTTAATGTGTTATTTTTCTGAGTTTTCATAACTTTCAATTGTCAGGTGGCACACATAGATATTGTTCAAAGTGGGAAAAATTTCACACAAATTATTAATTTTGTATGTAGAACAAAAGTAGCTTAGGGACAAAGCATTTGTAAACGAAAAAAAAATTGATGGGGCGGATGATGCACCCTACTGTACAGGGGTGGAGAATCTGCGCCAATTTTCAATATCTTATACCTACTAGCTAAATACGCTCCAAAACTACGAGTTTAATGATTAAAAACATTCAATGAAAGAAATTGCAGTTACAATCATTTTTGATACGTAAAGCCGGAGACTAAATGAAAATAATTAGAGAATGAAATAAAAGGATTTTTTTTTTTTTTTTTTTTTTTTTTTTTTTTTTTTTTTTTTTTTTTTGCATTATTCAGAATTGCCTACTCCCCTACCTTGCTGCCGAATCTCCTACGCTAGTTCATTTCTCCCGATTTATTAATATTTTTAAATTAAGTTCTCGTGTTATTTATTTTTATTATTATTATTTTTTTTTAATTTAGCTTTCTAACAAAAGCGGGGGAATCCCTATATGTCTTCAAAACTGATTTTCATGCATAAATATATTAATTTTCGTCGTAAATTTTCATACATTTGTGAGCAAGAACGAGAGCGGAGCTCCTCAAGCAAATTTCACCCTGACATTGCTGTCGGGGGGGGGGGGGGGGGAGAATTTAAGCAGCTGCCCCCTCACCGTCAAAAGTGAAGAGGCTTTGCCCCTCCACTTTTTTAAAATTAAAATTACCGATCAATCGAAAGCTGATAAACTTCATAGATTCACGTATTCACAGAAAGAGGATTGACATAATAAATCTGTGTTTTATATTTTATCATGTTAAATCCTCATAGATATATATAGCGAATTCACTGATCGAGTAACGCTCCTGACGTTATCAACAATGAAACTCGCTCCACGGCATGATAATTTGATAATATTTTTTGGCGAAGTTTGACATGCAGGGAAATGTTTTATTTTGGCAAGGCTGAACTGGATCCGGTAACTTAGCTGTTTTACTGATAAGACTCATTTTGAGAGAATGAAGAAACGTAAAAGTGGTCAACAATGAACGCTAACTACTGGGTGGGGGTTAAGGGTTAATCCACTTTAGGAATTACAGTTAAAATTTCAACGATCGAAATATCACCAAACAAGCAACTGATTCGTACAAATGAAAAAGCAATTTTCACCCATCATACCTTGAAGGGCGATTTTCTACTTATTTTATAAAAATTATAATTAAGCTTTGAATCGGAAGAAAGGTGTCCACTGCTGCCATTTTCCCCGTTTTTTGAGGCCGTGTCTCGATTTTTTTTTTCAAGAGAAGGTCCTTTAATTAATAACAACGTTAATTTTTTTTTTATTTTTTTAAGTCAGCTTAAGGAGCACCTTCCACCTAACCTGCCCCCTTGCACCTCCTTTGAGACCCCCCCCCCTTTTTTGGTGCACCAGCCCCAGCCGCCTATGAGCCCTGACCGCAATAAGTAATTCAATTTATTTGACTTATTAAATGTCCTATTCTCAGAACCGTGTTTTAGTTTCTTTCAATCCTTGTCAGCTAGCTATTTTCAATGAAGGTTGTCGATCGTCGTTTCCTCCCCAATGCGATATCTTGGAATCGGAAACGCTCTTTCTCCGGAAGAATGCTCAGGATGTGTGCTTTCTAAAGTAGCTGCATCCAAAACACCTTCCATCCACACATAGCTTCCGGGGTTCATGAAAGTTATGTACGGTATTTATCTTTGCAGATGTAAATGGTCTAAGAATAATTATAGCAATTATAAGAACGTTTATTAAACTAGGGGCCTCTGCCCCCTGCTCGTTAACACTCACCAACCTCCGAAAATTGCTTTGCAATCTTATTTGATTCGCAAAGATTTAAATCGTCAAGTAGAAAGAAACAGATTAAAAACGCACTATGATCCAACCCTTTGAATCAAAAAGCACCCCTTCCCCAGAGGGAAAGGGGTGCTTTCAAAATAACTTGTACCAACTTGCAGAGCCGTAAAAGGGATAAGGGGCTCATGAGCATTGAAAAACTGCAGTTTTGTTCGTTTGAGAAGTTGCTTTCATATTCGTGGTCTCAAGTAATATATTCTGCTCTTTAGCTCGGGGCTTGAATTGAGTTGAGCCTAAGATTTTCCGTTAAAGTCGAAACTCTTAAAGTTTGTGAATAAGAAAGAAGAAACATGCGAATCGAAAAGACGTAACTATGGCAACGCCAAATAAAACATCAATAATTTTAATGGAGGTGAGATTATTCTAAATTGTTTTTTAACGGCTTGTAGCTTTTTTTCCATTGAAGAAAGATGTTTAGTTTTTCGACCATAGGTCGAGTTAGATCTGGAGTTAAAAAACCCGCTCTTTCAGTGATGTCAAAAAGAAAACTGTAGGACAATTCCTTTGCTTTTTATTGATAGATTTAATGAAGAAAGTAGTGCCTAAATTTTAGCAAAGCCTAAAAAGGGTGGAGCTAGAAACGCAGATAACTCCCGCCGTATTTAAGTTAGAGCATTGAAACAAATTGCGTAGAACGCGGAAAATTCCAACGATATCCCCTTTCCAATGATATGTAATATGCAAGTAATTATTCACCCCAATAATAGGCAATTTACGCGATTTTTGACTAATTTGATTAATTACAAAAAACTAATTCGAATTTCAAAAAATAAAACCCCAGGTGCACACCCCCGGGGCACGTCCGCCACAGACTTCCTTCCAGAATTTCTTTGAAACCTTACTTTTATTTACTATAAAGAGAAAAGAAATTTGATAAATGTAAAATGTCTTTTAATTCTAAAGACGATTTTTATTAGCTTGATTCGCACTAAAAAGTTGAAATGAAATAAAAATATAATTTCTTGATTACAACTCACAAAAATTGCAATTAATCTTAATATCTTTATATTTAGGTTAATTCTAAAGCAGTCAATAAAAATCAACGTCATCTCGTACCACAATTACTGTTAATGCGGCGCCCTAACTCGATCTAAGGCCCTGGGAGCCCCGGTGCCAACATATGTGACTGAAGCATGACTCTAACGTACCGTTATGCAGTCAAAATGCTGTGGATCAATATTAAGGGTGGCCATGTTCCGAATGTGATAGCACCCCATAGCATCACAGTTGGGTGTGGTGTGCCACTGAAAATCAAAAGCACTGTTTGAGAGTTCACGAGGAGTTCTTCATAAGCGTTCAAAAAGTTCACGAGGAGTTCTTCATAAGCGTTCAAAAATGTCAACATTGCCCAAAATTCGATTGATTAATTAGATTACCATTAAAGACGAACTGAGTCCACTCGGTTGCAGTCAAATCTCATCGAACTCGACACTACTCTAGTGTGCGACAATGTGAATGCCTTAATAAAGCCTTTGCTTTTCAGCGGCACACCGCAGTCACCGCCGGAGTGATGTTATTATATGGGGTGCTTTCGAATAAACACGGTCACCCTAATATTCATCCACATCACTAGCGGTGCGTTTGTATCATGCTTCTGTCACATGTGTCAAGGACGTAGCCAAGGGGGGGGGGGGGGGTCCATGGGGTCCGGACCCCCCCCCCCCCCCTTCCCGAAAGAACATTGTCTGCTTTTTCTCGGTTGTTGCACCTCACGTCAACAAAAATTTTCCAAAGAGAGAAATTTTATGAAACCCGGTATTTTCCCCTTAAATATTCCCATTAATCAGCAGTTTTCCCGCATCCGAGTCAATTCAGAACACGAGAACCTCGTGCAATAACTGCAGTTTCCCAGTTGCCGCCTGTCTTTTACTGTGTTGCGTACTGCGTCCGAAAACGAAGAATTTCCGTATTCTTTCAACCCAGCAGGGTTGTGACCTCGAAATTCGGCGCCTTTCCCTCAGTCCACCAGATTGCCATCGGCAAAGTAATTGTCAACAAACATTCCCCAGTCTCTTTGGGGTGGTTTTCTTTCTTTCTTTTTTTTTTTTTTTTTGTTTCGACTCCTTTCCCGTTTGGAATTGATTTCCTAGACACATGCTGCACGAAGGACATCCAGAGTGAGGTGCATCCCTGGTGAATCAGTAATTGAAATTCCTATTATTTTCTGTTTTAACACACAGTATCTTTCTACCACACACTTACAGGAAACATATCTTGAACGAAATTGTAATCAGAAGAAAATTAAGTTTACGCAAACTAGGTAAGTTGTAGTGTTTCCTTTTAAAGTTTTCTTAATAATACGAGCAATTTTATGTGTTAATTTGTTTTCCCATTTAAAAACTAAGTTCAGACAGCAACGAAAAAGAAATTCTACACATTTCGCGTGTCTGAGGATGAGAAAAAAATAAACATTAATTATTAATTAACTAATTTTTGTTCTTTATATTTTTGGTATGATTCATTTCAGATTTATTTTATATTTTGATTAATAATCCTATTTAAACTTTTAGTTTATTTTTAACAATAATAGATTAATTATCTCCCCGAAAGCTTACAACTTTTAAACTGTAATCCTGAAAAATTCTTTTTTTTTTTTTGAACATTTGTGTCTTATCTTTAGCACAAACTAGATTTTTACGGATGTTTTTCCACTCAATATTTAAACATGACCGTGAAACATATTAAATGTCCAAAAAGTATTTTTGTTTGAAGGTAAAATAAGTGAATAAATAAAATTTGAAGTTGTTGCAACGAAATTACTTTTCGCTGTATCAAAATTTTATAAAGCGAAGAATGAAACTGAAAATTACTCAAATATTTTACTGTGATCAGTTTATGAAATTGCAAGTTCGGCCATATAAACACATGTAATTTAAAAGTAGTTATTTGAAATTCGTACTTTTAAATCTTACTGAATTGTGAGTCTATGGTCCCAAGAGAAGAGCGGTTAGTCATTTTTAACTGAAGAAAAAAATCTTTCTTCGATGTTGTTCTGTTTTTCAAGAGAAGCATATTTGTATTTGCTTCATTGGAATAAATTATCTAATCGTTATTTACCGCCATTGTACTGAGGATTTATTTACTAAGCATCTATGCATCCATCATTAGTAAATTGCGATGGTAGCATTAAATGTAACAAAAATCGGACATGTGCATTTAACTATAAATTGGTGAAAATTTCTGCTATTTACTGAGTTACAAGCAAATAATTAAAAAAAGGTGAATGCGAGGTAAATTTTCTTGTGTTTTTCACTTCTATATTAGATTTCTTTTTAACTCTTAATTTCTTCAAGTTAAAATTTTTTGCTATTTCTTGCAATAGAATATGTTTTACTAACATGACATAAAAGAAAGAAAAAAAAGTCAATACCTACGTTATAAAATATGATATGCTTTCGAGAATACAGGATGATTACAAAATTGCTTCTAAAATGGAAGTTATACCAATTTGAAAATGAGAGAATCAGAAGTGTTATTATTGTTATTTGAATTTTGGAAGGTAGATTTAAATCATTACTGGATTTTTAACCACAATCATTCTAAGAATTTTTTACAAAAGATTGTCTTTAGACTTTGGAACATCAGATGACTGAGGAGCAAAAAATTTACAAACAGAGGCTATAAGAAACTTATAAGTTTTGATTCCAAAAATTGGCTAGCTTTATTCATTGCATATAGTTGAAAATGTATCTAAGTTGATGCTACGGTATTATCGCAATCTCAAACGGGACGAAGATTACCTTAATGATCAAAATTTGACGTTTGACTCCAAATTATGAAATTTTCGAGTCTGACACTTGCTTACTGCTAATAAAGACAGTAAAGTAACCAGGTTATAATCAAATATTGTCACGATAATTCGTAATAGAGCATATTGCCATTTTCCCTGTAGTTGTTTACAATTATATTTTTAATTTGAAAAAGACTGAAGTACAGAAGTTGTTTTGTATCAGCAGAATAAACAGAACTCGTGTTTGGTGGTGAGATAGGTGGGTGCGATGCCTCCTCTTGATCTTTTAAATGAAGCATCAAATTGAAAACATCAGAGGAAAATCGCCAATAATGTTCAAATCATTCATGACCTTATAAAAAACATTTATAAAAAGCAATCATTTGCATTTTTTCCAAAATGTTGTTAAAATAAAAATACACAGATGCTTAGTTTCATTCATTATACATTCCATTACTCGATAGGTAAAAGATCTCTCAGGTAGTCGTTTGGCTTGACAAAATTGAACCCCTAGTGCAGTTTCGTATCGAAGAGAGCTCAAGTGTCTCCATCTGGTGGAAACTCGGCATCAAAATTTCTTGTGCCAGTCACATCTGCGCCTTAATGGTAGCATTTGAAAGACTAGATGCCACATCGGTGGTTCGCACTAGGTCCGAAAAGGCTAAAGCCTCTTAACGAAGCCCCATTAGAAAAAATAATACCATAGCGGATCCTAAGATAGCTTATTTTACAAATTCGTTGCAAAAAAAAAATAATAATAATAATAACGATTAAAAAAAAAAAGAAACGGCAATACGCCTTTTTAAAAAAAAATGATTCCAGCAAAGGAAGTCTCCGTCCATCAAAGAGATACAATTGTTTGTTCAAGATTTTAAATGATGGTTAGAAATGATAATTAGAAAACGGATAAAATTAGAAATTTCATTCAATTTCGTATTATCAAAAGAATGTTATAAACGTAGATAAATAAAGAACTAGTTCAAGCTTTTTAAATGAAACCTTGCTAATATTTTCGTCGAGAGGGTGGTTGAATTTTGCCAGAAATCTTGATCAAATCGGGCAGGGTGGCGGAATTACGTTATTTAGCATTCATACAGTTATACATTCGACGCGATAGATATAGATTTCTTTATTTTTTCAAATAGACTTGTACATATTTTGTTGAAATATATTACAAAGCTTTAATATTTTATTAAATTATCACCTGCATTTTCCAAGTAATCCCTAGAACAGTTTTCGTTTTCTGATTTTTTTTTTATTGTGACTTTTTTATTAATAGGAATTATTATACTATCCCTTATTTTCAAAGCATCAGAACAGAGGAAGCTTATGTGATGGAATTTTTCTATCTATGTTTGGAAACTTAGTATGGGATAACTTTTAGTTTAACGTTAATTTTATAAACTGTCAATAATTTCTTTGCCACTTAATGTAAAATTTTTGTTTACTAATTTTAACAATTGCTCCATCAATTTCAATTATTTAATTAATTTTAGTTAATTATCACATTTTAATAATTAGTTTTAATTGGATTTATTTTTTTAACGTGAATATGAGCTACTAATTTTGCTTTAGCATGCTTCCTCTTTTGAAGCTCGCTCAACCTTGGACCCCCCCCTTAACAAAGTTCTAGCTACGTGCCTGCATGTGTTGGCACTCATGGCGGGTCTCCCAGACAGGGCCTAATTAAGGATATCGGGAGGCCAAAGACCAAATAATTTTTGGAGCGCCGCGTGTGTTCAAACTTTACGATTTCGACCATTGGATAAAACAATTTCAGTCATTGACTAAAACAATTTTTGCCTTTTTGAGACCCTAAGTTTCAGCCTATTCAGTAATCATCAAGCCCTGTACCCTTAGATGCCGTTTCATAACAGGACAATGCGCGGTCACACACAGCAAGAGCCTTGGGAAACTTCCTCTTCCACAGGCCTGCGAGAGGCTCCGATCTAGGATTACTTGAGGCGTTAAATTGGACAGCCTATGAGTTGGACCGAGTTAGTGGTGCGTTCCAACCCGTCATTTAGGGGAGGCCAATTGACCCCCCTCCCCCACCTGACTGTGAGAAATCAATGTATTTCCATTCATGTAGGCTTACTCCCCCCCCCCACATCCACACCTCTTTGACCCCCCACTTTTTTGGTGCACAGCCGTCATTGAACTATAACAGGGGTGCCCACCTGTGGGGGAATCATGGCGCAGACTGCACCATTGAAATTTTTAGGGGGTGTTTTGAGGGGTACTTTTTCATTTTAGGGGGGGGGGTGCTCATGGTTTTGGGAAGAGTTCTGGGCGATATTGAGGGGGTTCTCCCTTGCGCCTAGGGGGGGGGGCACTCCTGACTATAAGTAAGTGAACTTTTATAGTTCAATGACAGCTGCCTATGGATACCGCGGACACTTTGTGGCTGTGATTTCAATTGAAATCCCTGCGTTAATGGAATCTTTACTGGCTCTCGACTGCATACATTAGTTTGCGAAAACAATTGCGTTCTACAGTCAAGAAGCTAATGCAATTTTAAAGTTTTCTACATCAGAAAGTCAACAAAAATTTCAGTGGGCAAAGTGCAAAAAATGGGATTAGTCTCAGAAGTCTAGGGCTCCGTAATTCGCGGAGGAAATTTTTAATTGATAAATTATGATGGAAATAAAAATCACACCAAATCTTTTTAATGAAAAATGTTAAAATTTCGCCATTAATAACAAAAAAGCCCGAACTTTTGGAAGATGCTTTAATTTTTCGCTTAAAGAAGTTCCTAGGAATGAAACACGGAGTAGCCTCTCTTTGCATAAGTTTCTTATTCAGCCCATAATCGTAATCGTGATTCATTGTGTAGGTGTGGGCTGTCGGCTTCAACTAAAAAGTTGTTTACTATGGTTTGCATTCCTCTTTAATTTATTAGTGGACTAATAACGTCTGCTTCAAAACTCGGGTATTTGAAAGCTCTTAAAAGTGAGTAATTTTTTTGTTTCGAAAATGTATATGTGCATTTTATGTTTGCTTTTAATGCATCACTCTCTGTGTCATAATCATGAAATGATGCGTTGACATAATGAAACGTAAACGTTTGATTCTAATTTTCTTTATCGCCTTGCTTATTTCATAAGTAATAATTGATTCTGAAAACTTTTCTAAGGATAAACTGTAGGTAAAAAGGCGGAAGCATTATGTTGTATGCTCTGGCTGCATGTTTCTTAAAATTTTTGAAAAATATATCCATTTATAATTACTGAAAGTTAACATCTTACACTAATTGCAGAATACATTATCTTGTTTAATATTGAGTATGCATTCCATCTCATTCTTTCAATCACTGAATTTCTCCACCTAGCGTAAGATTTAGCCTGGAGCTTGAATATTTTCATTGAACCGTATCAATAAAGCTTACTCACGATTTTTATTGACCGAGCGAAAAAGTTTAGTGCATTGCATGATAAAATATGATTTTCGAGATGTTATTTTTCAACAATTTAACCTTGCATTAGTGTCATTGACGTGTTTTAAAATTCAGATACTTTAAAGATATCGAATCTTGTATGGTTAAGCTATTCACTATTAATAAAACATTTTGAATAGTATAATATCCGAATGTAGCTGCTCAGATATCTTCAGTTATTCATTCATTTTAGTCTGAATACAAGAATCAAATCGTCATAATCGAGGGAAGTTTTTTTATTTATCTAATGCTTGTTTGGGTTTAGGAAATTAAGAAAGGTTCAATTACAACCTTTTTATTATCTTATTAGTGTTAAGATGCAAGATCTATTCTTAAATCTACAGTTCATTTAAAAGTTAAATTGAAATTTAAACAATGAAAAATGGAAAAATATATAGGATACAAATATATGCATGAAGACCAACAAGCTATTGGCCCAGCTAGTCTGGTCTTAGTTATCCTCTATCAATCCTCAATGAAGATCAAGATCCCTCTTAAAACTATTCACCTCAGTAAGGCCAAATAACAGCTGTTTCGGGGTAAACTATTCCAAATGACTGCAATCCAGTTGAAGTGGTAGTTTCTCCCGATTTCAAGATTATCTTGGGATTTGAAAAGCTTAAAACAGTGACCTTTGGTTTTGCCATCCATGCAGAAATGATAATATATAATGCTTCAAATTAGAAGAGTAAAAATGAAAAGGTGTGATTTTTTTCTTCAAACATTGCAGAACAGCTCATTAAACATTACTTGAATGGAAACATAATTATTCTAAGTTATAATAAACACTCTGCACCAGCATCAGAAATTAGAGATATCACATTGCAGTTTACGATTCAAAATGGATAAAACAAGACACATCATAATTGCATCAAAATTTTCGCACTGCAAAAAAAAGAAATGTGAATAACAAAACTAGATGTTGGATGCAGTGCACTTAATGATTTTTGATGACTATTTTCATTAATAATCAGGGTTCAAATGTTTTAAATCTTTTGATAGTATAAATTTAATTTTTTGAGATTTTCATATCCTAAGTATTTGTGTAGGGGGAGATGGGGTATGTTGGATTGTGGGGCATGTTGGACTGGTCTCAATTATTTTAATACTATTAACACTCCGTCGGGCGCAACTGATCTATTAGGCACACCTCGAATTCTTTAGTTAGCCACGCCCCCCCCCCCCCCCCAATAGCTTATGGAAAAATGTATATTCATTTTCTCAAATAAACTTATGTTACATTTGAAAATCATGAAAAACTTTTATTTCTCTTCTTTGGTGTTTGTAGTTGACAATTTTTTCGTAAGAAAATGTGAACATGCATAGAAAAGATCAGTAGATCAAAGTGTGCTTCCCAGGCTCAATGAGCCCGATCATGTTCTACAACATATTGCACCCGACGGAATGTTAATATTTTTCATTTTATTTTATGTCCAACAAATAGCACCTATGGTCCTATAGATCCTAGAAGCAAGGTAGCAATGATTTTAGCTATATAATTTAAATGTATGTTTGAGTGTTATTCGTGTTTTTAAACTATTGTATACAGTAGTATCCTTTTTTACCTATTATTCCGATTATATGCGGTTTTCGCTTATCTGCTTTTATCGTGCCACCTTATTCCTTGGATAATCAGAAGTTTACTGTATAATTCTTTTTTATTGGGTGAGTGCAAAAGTTCGTGCGGAGTTGCAATAGATGGCGTTAGAACGTGCGTAACGTGTTGTCATTAATACCACTATCTACGTAAGTCAGATCGTTGGAAAGGTGACATGTGCAGCTTTCATTCCAATCAAAATAATTTGTGCAGATACAAACTGCTTCGAGAAAGTTTACTTTTAAAATGAGTGTTGATAAAGTGCATTTACGGCATGTTATGCTTTACGAGTTTCGGAAGGGAATAAACGTTGCAGCAGCCGTAAAAAACATTCAAGACGTTTATCAAGATCAAGCACCAGCTAAACGAACTGTGGAAAGATGGTTCGCAAAATTTCGTTGCGGAGATTTTAAGCTAGAAGACGAGCCACGCTCAGGTCGACCTTCCAACATTGATGACGACGTTTTGCGTTCTTTAGTTCAGAATACTCCGCGAATTTCAACAGAGGAAGTTGCTACAGCACTTAACGTTGACCAATCAACCGCTTTTCGGCGTTTAAAAAAAATTGGATTTGATTTAAAGCTCGATATATGGGTGCCCCATTTGTTGACCGAGAGCAACAAAATCCAGCGAATTTCTGCTGCCGTATCTTTACTCGGGCGGCTCAAAAACAAGCCGTTTTTGGATCGATTAGTGACGGGCGATGAAAAATGGGTCCTGTACAACAACGTTCAGCGCAAACGCACATGGAAACAAGCAGGTGAACATGGTGACGCAATGGCAAAGGCCAGTTTGCACCCGATGAAGGTGATGCTCTGTGTTTGGTGGGATTGCAAGGGTATAATTTATTTTGAGTTTCTCCCCGCCGGCCAAACGATTGATTCCGACAAGCAGAGGCGTAGCTAGACCCGACTTTCGGGGGGGGGGGGGGTTACTTCTTTTATATATATATATATATATATGCAAATTTTTTTAGTATTAAAAAAAAAAATAAGAGGGAGGTGAATCTTACATACTTTGGAATGGGGTGCCCCAATTCCGATACTTGTGTCAAACAAAACGAAAAATAAGATTTTTTTTTTCTTTTAATGTCATGGAAAATTCAACTTTTTTTTCTTTTCTCTACATTTAATTTAAAGTGAAATTTTCTAGCAACGTCTTGTCGAAACCAGTCTATCCAAATCAGGGGGAAATCAAATATCTGATGAGCGTGTTCCGTTCATTTTAAAGTGACTGCTTAATTTAGAGGCTAACAAACATCTACAAAAGCTGATATTCCTGAAAGCTCATAGATACTTCCATTTCCGCCTGTAAATTGGATGTTTGAATTTCAAGCAATACAAGACTTTTTCTTGAAAAAGATATGCTTAAAGTTTCTTTTACTGTCAAAATGATTCCTTAAACTCGTAATAAAGCACTTAATAATGTAATCTTCACTAATAAAAATAAAATAATAGTTTAAAAAACTAAAAAAACATTTAAACTATTATTTTATTTTTCTGTTTTTTAGTCTTATGTTGGAGAATTATCAGGCAAAATTGCAATTACTTCTTTTCGTAAAAGTTGAATTGAAATTATTTATAAAACGAGTGCGAGGCAATATCTTAAAGTTAAGACAACGGCACCTCGATGGAAAGCTATTGTGAGTCATCGATGTATGTTTGGGGAAACCATATCTACATTACTTTGAAAATTTGAGATGCATTTTAATAAAAGTTTTGTTCAACAATGGTCTGATCAGCAATGAATTTCCAATTGAAAGCTCACCTAAATTTTAGCATGAAATTAGTTAAAAACAATTATATTTCATGTTCTAATTACCTTGGAACATTGGAACAAATTTTATCTGATGCAGAAAAATTAAAGGTTTTTATAGATATTTTTAAATAATTTTTGCAAGCATTTTTTAATGTATTTTTTTTTTTAATTTTTCCTTTTTCACATTGTTGGATTTATGCCAAAATATTGATTAAAATTGGAGGAAACTCACAATTAAAAGAGTTAATTAATTAATTTGATTATAGAATATTGCATTGTCATCGGGTCTGATGTCGCGTGCCAAATTTCAAAAGAATCCGATCGCAGGAAGTGGGCGAAATTTGAGTTGCAAGATTCCATTACAAGATACATACATACATACATACATACATACATACATACAGGTGAAGCTAATAAAAGCGTGTTAATAATAAAGCTGAAAGTCTCTCTGTCCGGAGGATGTCTGGATTTCTGTGACGCGCAGAGCGCCTAGACCGTTCGGCCGATTTTCATGAAATTTGGCACAAAGTTAGTTTGCAGCATGGGGGTGTGCACCTCGAAGCGATTTTTCGAAAATTCGATGTGGTTCTTTTTCTATCCCAATTTTAAGAACAAAAAAATCATAAGATGGACGAGTAAATTACGAAATTATCATAATGTGGAACCGTAACATGGGCACAAGCCAATTGGCGAGATGCGAAATTATCATAACGTGGAACCGTAACATGGGTACAAGCCAATTGGTGAGAAAATTCACCATACATTATTTCTAAATATACAGGCGAACCAAAAGACCTTTTAATTTTTTCTATTACGGGCAAAGCCGTGCGGGTACCACTAGTAATAGAATAAATACCTAGCAAAACTAATAAAGAGGAATTTTAATCAAAAGCCCATATTGTCTTTAGTATCGATTTCAAATTTTCACTATCATACTTCAAATTTCTATAAAAATTTACTTAAAGCCCCCGTATCTCAAAACCTCTTTATCTCGATTGTTTTCTATAATGTGAAATTTGAATTATACAGATTCGACTGTGTGCAATATTCCCACTGCGCGGCTCATAAAATTAAACAAATTTAACAATTTGCAGAATCTAAAACAAAGGAAGGCTGCATATACGTGGATTTAAAAAATCAATCTCATTTCTAAAGCAAAGTCAAATTTCACTCAATTATCAAAAAATTGTTGCAGCAGAGGGCTTATGCTTGAGGGTCACACATGGAGCAGATTTTCAATGTCATTGGGGGGGGGGGTAGCGAAGTGAATTTTTGACCTTTGTTACTCAGAAAAAAGTCGTTTTGATTTTTTTTTCTTTTTCTTCCTTTTTTTTCTTTCTCTTCTCTCTTCTTTCTCTCTCTCTCTCTCTTTTTGAGACTAACATTTCGGGGGGGGGGGGGGGGTTTGTCCCCAAACCCCCCCCCCCCCCTTAGCTACGCCCCTGCGGACAAGTACTGTCGTCAATTAACTAATCTGAACCAAGAAATCAAACAGAAACGTCCGAGTTTGTCAAATCGCAAAGGCGTAGTCTTTCATCAAGATAACGCTAGACCACACGTTTCAAGACAGACGCTACACAAAATGAACAGCCTGAAATGGGATGTCCTAACTCATCCACCGTATTCTCCTGATATCGCACCATCGGATTATCACTTATTCCGGTCATTGCAAAATCATTTAAATGGAAAAAAACTTGACTCTTTGAATGCCTTACAAAACGTCGTGTCTTCGTTCTTCGAATCTAAACCACGCAGTTTTTATGATCGGGGCATCCGTATGCTGCCAGAACGTTGGAAGAAGATTATAGACAACGATGGAGAATATATCATTGATTGAATAAAGAGTTTTGCTTGCCTAATTACTGTATGACTTTCTTTCACAAACTCCGCACGAACTTTTGCACTCACCCAATAGTTCAGTTTCATAACAGGTTGCAATTACTTTTTTTTTCCCTCAATATTTTTGTGAATAATTTCTAGAATGTAGAATGATATAAGATTTCTGATTTCCTGTCATTTACAGATGTCATTTCGGATAGTGAGAAACAGCAGATTTCGGCATGTCTTTGCTCAACCATCTAAAAGAGACAATTGTTATGACAACATAAAAATAACTAAAAGCTCTTGGGATTCAAACTTTTGTGCTGTAAATCCAAAATTCTTAGCAATAGTTATTGAAGCTGCTGGTGGTGGTGCCTTCTTAGTCATACCATTACAAAAGGTAAACATTTTCATGTGTTATTGTATGTAATGTATTTATTTTACTTTATTTTATTTATTTATTTATTTATTTATTTTTTGAGCAATCAAGAAAATTGCTTATGGTCTTTCTTACTGTGAGAAAAGGCTGATATGTCTTTTTTTTTTGAGATCAGCATCCACCTTAGGATTGGTTAAAAGTCACATGACATTTTCTAATTTACTTGAATAGTGTAATGCAAAAATAATCACACTATTATGGTTCCTCCTAAATTCAACTCTATTTTCTAAATCAAAAAAATTAATTCTGTCAAGAATTTCAAATACTTAGAAAAATAAAACATCTTTCATAGTTTGACACAAGAAACTTTGTCATCTCTACAAAATTTTAATAGCAATATCAAAGGCAAACTTTTGCTTTTAGTATTTTCACCACAAAACTGCCCAAGTTCAAAAAAATGTAGAAAATTTCAATCCGTCAACACATCCAAGTTTCATGAAAATATCCCAATTTGTTCTGTAGTTATTTGAAGAATTTGAATTCTTCAAAGGTGCAATTTTTTCTTTAACTTTGATAGCCTCTTAGGTACTTATGAATGAGGCTCTGTCTCTTGACGAGATTGACAATAAATAATAGAATTGTCAGATTATTTTAAATTTTAATATTTGCTACAATTTTATTGGTTTAGGGTCAAAATTTCAAGTAATAGGTTTTAGAAGATATTTCACTGCTTACCTTTTGAATACTCGTATTGTAAATGTTAATATAAGTTAATTTTGAATAAAAACTGTTGTAAGTTCTGTAAACCCCAAATTAGCCCGCCAGCTTAGCTACAAGGTGTTAGATTGAAAGCTTGTAGCATTGTATTGACTACTCATCCGATGAATGATGCGGTAAGATGAAATAAATTTATCTCACTAGTTTGTTGGCACTTTCAGCTTCAATGAGTTAGCATCTGCCTCCATCTTTTTTATTCACTATTCCAGACTGATGAGTTCTAATAAGAATGAAACTGCAGTTTCTGAATGTGGTAACAGGCTGTTTGGTATAGTTCATGCAATTTATTCTAGTTTATAATCAAATAAAATTGACTTTATTTTAAAATAAAACTTCAAGGTTCTTCGAGCAAATCTTGTTGTATTCAGTTTGTGCTGTACATCTTTACAAGTCTTATTCTTGAACAATATCAATGTTCATTAAGAAATTTTACTGTATGTATGTGTGTGCTTTGAGTTTTAGATTTTAATTTGTAATTTTTTCTATCAAAAGGAACCTTAAAGAAACAATAGCATATAATCATCAGCTGACGCAAAAAATGCAAATTTAATTAACAATGCAGGACTTTTTTTTATCATAAAAAGGAAAATTAAAAGAATACTAACAGAATTATCTGACACAGAGCTCTTTCCATCTATAATAAAAAGTGCTATAAAAATGAAATATGACTGAATTATGATTTAAGAAATCTTATTAAATTATAAATTAAAAACAGTGAATTAAAATATGATTTAAATGATATCAAAACACAAATTATTGATTTTTGTTATTATAACAGGAATTTGATTTTAAAGACAAATGATTTTTATATAATATTAGTAGCATGCTATAACCGTCAGATAGCAGAATAAAATAAATACTGTCTTAACCCAATCTAAAGCAAAATCATATAAATTCCATCTACCACACACAAAAACGTCCATAAATTAGAGGCTCGAAAATCTTGTCTTTCGTTTGAAAGACTAAAAAAAGCAAAAAAAAAAAAAAAAAAGATTTAAAAAGCTATTGAAAAACTAAAACTCTGAAGTGGAGAAAATTATAAGCTCCAGATATAACACACCCCTGAAGCAAAGTAACACTGGGCTCCAGCTACGGGTCTACTAAAAAGGAAAGTTAAAATAATAAATTTGTTTTAACTTTCTATTTTTGAATTATAACTCTTTTTTTTACCTGAAGAAATTAGCAATAGGTTAATCAAATGAATAAAATGGCAAGAGTTCTTGGGTTTTCCACGGTAACGATTGCAAAAATTTTCACTCCTTCAACAACATTCAATGTTGTTAACAATATGAAGCATTTCAGCATTTTGAAAAATAAAGGCAAAGTATTTATTTAATTTTATTCTGTCGAAGTTATACTGCAGATTGATACTGCAATCTGAAATTATTTCAGTCTTTTTTCAGTCATTTCAGCCAACAGACAAATTTATGTTACTTTTCATTGATTAGTTGAGGCAGTGAGAAGCAAAGGGATGTAAGTGACAAAATTAAAAAATTGGAGATAACCAGTGCAAATGGTAAGTGAACCTCTTCTCTGTCTTGGAACTAGAGATAGTACTAGTAGCTCTCTGATAGGTACTGATATGCAGCATGATTTAGAAAAATATTCCAATGAAAACCTAAATAGGACCTAATCTTTAAATGCGTTTTACTCAAAGCTTGAAAAAGTCCACTTATATCCCTTTGCTTCTCACTGCCTCAATTGATAATTTTGCCTTTTTCCTTTCTAAATCCCTTAAGTTTGTTACAGACGGGACGGATTGATGTTAACTACCCACTAGTCGCTGGTCACAAAGGAGCTGTTTTAGATATTGCATGGTGTCCTTTTAATGATAATGTTATTGCTAGTGCCAGCGAGGATGGCATTGTTAGAGTTTGGTGCATACCGGAAGGGGGATTAAGTCGTACCTTAACCGAACCAGCTGTAGAGTTATGTGGACATCAGCGAAGGGCCAGCATTGTGTTATGGCATCCCTCTGCAAATAACATCCTGTTAAGTGCAGGTAGGTATATTTCTGATTCGATAAGACTGTGGTTCTAGCCTAATAAAAATGTAAAGTTAATTTAACAGTAATGGCACACCTGTTTCATTAAATTTATTAAATAGTTAATTACCTTATTTCTTCTGTGTAAGGCTATATAAGATGCACCAGCACATAAGATGAGCTGTGAATCCCCCCAAGTTAGAATTTACAGTAAAAAGTACTTGGATGAAGCAAAAAAGGACTGACAAACCTACTTTAATCTACTAACTCTTTCAGAAATGATTGGCACTGTTAATTTAAAAACAATCAAATACACCAGTGTTTATTCATGCATAATCTCAGCAATTCATTGATTTTTCTGCTTCTAAAATCATGCAGCGTCTGTTCCAAGAGTAATTGAACAAAATGTATTGCTTCTATTGGTACATCAAGTTAAAAATTTTCAAAACTGGACTCTTTTGCACCCACACAGCATTGCCGGCAAATGTACCAGTCTTGGAAGGTTTCTTGGAATACTCATTGGGATCCTTTATCACAGCCTTTATGGTAATAGCTGCCATACTTAATGAAATGGCAATACCACATGATAACAATTTCTAGGTTTCTTTTTGATGGTCTGTCATCACCTTCTGCACCATAAACTCTTTCTTCATGAGTTTTTGGTCTCAACAGGTTTTGGCAAATTACTCTTCTGCAATCATCCACAGACTTATTCATCTACATGAGCTTGGTACTTGTCTGACTAACTGCATATCATCATCAATTTTCCTCATTGAAGGGCATCCTGAGCATTGGCATTCTCCAACTGTTAGTTCCTTACATGAAAGAACTTGTGCAAGTTGACAACACCTCAAGAACCCAAGGAGTTGTTCCTGAAGCAGGTCCAATCAGCTAAAGGGAGTAGAAGTTTTGCTTATTTTTTTTGCAAAATTTCACTGCATAACACTTGCTGCTCCAGAAACAGATTCAGCATGGAGTGTTACGAGGCACACAGATGAAGACTCGCACCAATTTGTTAGATCGTCATTAATTTAATATACAGTTTTTAAGAGGAAGAGACACCAGATAAAGCTTGTGCCCAGTGTCCTTAAAATTCATTGTGGGCCCCTGTTAATAATCATAACTATCGTGTGATTTGATATGAGCTTTGAAACGTTGTTATTTTTGATTTCAGTAAAAGTAGTTTTACCCTTATACTCTTCTAAAATTCTAATAAATGAAGTGTATTTTTACCTCAAAATTTTTTCTCATTTCAAGTTAAAAACTTCTAATAGATTTTAATCAAATGTTTCTTCTGTCTATTCTGCTGACATGGAATAAAAGGATTGTCTGGATATAACTACTCTTAGGCAGTGGTAACAGAATTACCTAGTACACTTGGTAAATGCTTGTAAGAGACTGAGATCTTACTCTGTAAAACTATTGCCCAACCTACATAGCTGTATCCCTCTCCAGTGTTCTTGTCTGACGGGGAAAATTCAGTCCGACCAGGCCCATCCTTTAAAAATTTTCCAGGGGAGATGTTCAACACATTTTCTTGGTAAAAAAACAACAGAATATGGACAAAAATGAATAATTTCATAATTTTTCTAAGATCCCCCAAATAATGGACCTGCGTCTGGCTACTTTTGGGACAGACCTTATATCATCAGCACTATGTGAAACTAACAAATGTGAAAATTGGCACTTTTCAGGAGAGCCAAAGCAATTTTTTTTTCTTCCTGACGCTTTTAGTTATTTTCAATGTTTTACTTCTTACAAATAACTTTCAGTGTAAAACTATCATTTGAAGTAGTTATCATCAGTAGGTTGCCCTTTTTTGAGTACTATGGTAAACCGTCGAATTTGATTAACGCTATTAGCGATTTTTCATATTCCTTAATTTAGCATAGTGTCTACAACAGTGGCAGATACAAGGAGAGGGTCATGACCCCCCCCCCCTTAAACTGTCTACAATAGTATCCATCCACATTGCGTTCAAACACTGTATGAGTAAAATGTAAACAGTTTCAGTTGTCTTTTCAATTCAATAACTATTTTTGAAAGTAAATTTTTGAAATTTCTCCTTTTCTTGCTTATGAAATTAATTTGCAGTGTTTATGCCTAGCCCTATTGCTGACCAGGTTCGTACTTTTTATTGGCACTCAAGCAATTTAAGAAACTTTTCATGCCCTGAACCATAGGTTAGGAGGAGAGGGGTTGGGCAATCTTTAGCATGACCCCCCCCCCTTAAAATGGTAGATCGTATCCGCCCCTGGTCTGCAATATGTTCTTATATTAAGTTGCACACTCAAAGTTGTAATCAAATTAACATTTGTAATTAAACCAACCATCATTATTTCGAATGCAGGAAAAGTTTTTAATAGTATTTTCCTCACTAATCAGCATTTTAGGTGAAAGTTATACTCTTCACTAATTTAATATGATGCTCACTGATTTTAGGGCTTATTTGTAATGAATGTTTTTTTTTTTTGTCTTTCTTCCCTTTTTGTACTTAATTTTATTTTGTAATTAACCATTCAAAATATACCTTCTGAAGTCTGGTTTTTATGTTTTTAGGAGCTGATTGTAAAATCAGAATCTGGAATATAGGTACAGGAGAACCTATTTCTCAATTGGATCATCCAGATCTGATTTTTCACTGTTGTTGGAACTTTAATGGGAGTCGTCTTGTTACGACTTGTAAAGATAAGAAAATCAGAATTTTTGATCCTCGCACTGGCAAACTGAAAATTGTAAGTATATATTTAAAATTATGTTTTGTTTAAAACTTTTTTTTTTTTTAACTTGTCCCTAAACCTTTGTTGAAACTAATCAGTAGGATGTTGTGAGAGACAGAAATGAATAAATCTTTTTTATATATTTTCCCAGTAAAGTGTATTTTATAAACTTTATTTTCCTTTTTTTTTAATTAAAATGGATGTAGCTTCAAAAAGTTTGCAATACTTGTGGATTGTCATTCATTAAGTCTACTTACTTATTGTAATAACCTGGGATGAAAACCTTAACATCATTTTCTAAATAAAATATTTTAAATGCTTGGACTTATTTTTATTTTATTTATTTATTTCATTTTTCTGCAGGAGGCTCTAGGCCATGATGGAGCAAAGCCCCAAAAAGCTATTTACCTTAGAAATGGTCATTTATTAAGTGTTGGCTTTTCCAGGATGAGTGAGCGTCAGTATGCATTAAGAAAAGAAGTAAGTTTTTTACGCAGGAACATGCACAAAAACTGAAGTTAAGTTCTTTGTTAATGTTTTATTTGTACATTGATTAATTTTTTATTCATTTATTGAGGCTCAAAGAAAGCTTGTCGGTCTTGTGGTATTTATTTGTATGACCTAAGTAGTCCGTGTTCACAACTTGTTTATTATGTTCAAGTGACTTGTAGTGTTGTCAAGGTCAAAGAATTTTTTTCCCCATGTAGTGATAAAATGCAATTCTTAAGTTATTTTAGTTAAATATATTCTTTTATTTGCCTTTTTCATACTGCTGATGCCATCATTTTGAAAATCGCAATATCTTTACATCCACTGTGGGGATCAGATTTTTCTTGTTTTTGATGTTTAAATCATAAGTTGAAAAATTAACAATCCTGGTTCTTTTAATAAGGTTAAATTTTGAAAAGTTATGTGCTAAATCACTAGTATATCTTTGTTTCAACTAGCTCAGTGGTTTTTCTATTAACTTTTAATCTGCAGACTATATCCATCTGTTACGGAAGATGCTTATTATGTATTTTTTTTTTATGAATAGTCACGAAAAATGAATTTTCAAACATTACAAGCAAAAATGTGTCGGATTAAAATTTAATAAAGAAGGTACCGTATATACTCGCGTATTAGTCGCTCTCGTGTATAAGTAAGTACTTTTAGGTGGAAAATTGGGAAAAAATCGAAAACCGGCATATAAGTCGAACCTTTCCCTTTTAAAAAAATGGGGAACATTTTCCCGCTTTTTGAATGTAAACGTTGTAAAAAGAAAGGAAAATTTTTTTTAAGAATGAGCATTAATTCACAATTATTGGGAAAATTTGCAAATATAGCGATTCCCTCACTTTTTGCGTAGTCTGCCGTTTATTGTAATTATTTAGACTATTTCAGTCAGACCATGTAAAATTATAGCAGAATGTGTAACTATTTACTTCTATAGCATCTGCTTAAAAGGGTTGGACTAAAATAAGAGGTTTTTTTCCAACAATGGTTGGTGAAAAGGTTTTCGGAAGTTCTACCCCGTGTGTAAGTCAACCCCCTAACTTTTAACCTCATTTTTTGTACTAAATTTCACAACTTATACACGAGCATATACGTTAATAGAAAACATGAAAATAGATGCTGTGAGGAAAAATCTCAAAATAGTTGAGCTTGAATGAATAGCAAAACTGATTTCCGCAAATTATGTTAAAAATTAGAACCATTTCCTCCGTTTTCCTACAAAATCCTGGAAACCCTCCAAGCATGTGTTCTATGTTAAGCATGTCCCCTAATTCTAATGAGGATTTTTTTTTTCATGAATACCAGGACTAAACTCCAAGATTTGCTGTGTTCTATATACTTTGATAAAAGGATTACCAAGTTCTCAATACAGTTATTTGCATGCAAACCAATTTAATTTTAATATTCACAAAAAAAGACAAGCATCAAAGTGATTTGTTAAATAATAGGTATGTTGCAGTTAAAAAAAAAAAAAAGTAGCTGTCTAAATAGTTTGATAAATAATTAGAAGTCTAAATATTTATATAGATCATTTTATAAGTCTTTATTATTATTATTATTATTGATCCTTGTGTACATTAACTGTATATGAATGCAATTAATGTATCTTTTTTGTTTCATTTTAGAGTGCTATTTCAGACCCAATTATTCTTGAAACTTTAGATACAACGAATGGCGTTCTATTTCCATTTTATGATCCTGATGTAAATCTTTTGTATCTATGTGCCAAGGTATGTAAAAATTATAACATTTAAGTTATTATTATTGTTATTTTTAATGGGTTATGATAAACGTTTTGAGTTGCTTCTTAATATCCACCATAGAAGTCTTAATATTAATGAAAATTTGCTTTTGATTACTGTGAAATAAAAAGTTCATATTCTTCCACTTTTTTCCTTTCAAATTTGCTCTCTTCCGCATTTCTATGTGAAAAGTCAAATATGTGTGTGCTTGAAAAAAACTTAAAAGTTTATTCATAAAATCTTGGGTGTA
Organism: Uloborus diversus; assembly: GCF_026930045.1. Taxonomy (NCBI): domain Eukaryota; kingdom Metazoa; phylum Arthropoda; class Arachnida; order Araneae; family Uloboridae; genus Uloborus; species Uloborus diversus. Next base: position 36,617,977 of record NC_072737.1, on the reverse strand, counting down.
CAAAAATCCTTCTTTCCCTCCAAGATCTGTTTTCTGTTCCTATGCGTAACAAAGCTCCATGCTTCTTTTTAAGATGTGTTTCCAGATTTTGAAATGAAACATTTCAGAGAAAAATATCTATACCTTTCAGACATGTAGATGACTAATAATCACTGGGACAAAATTCAGATTAATTTTTAGAGACATTATTTTAACATTATTTAGATTTTTTTTACGGATTTACATCTTGCACACATACACTTAAAAAAAAAAAAAACCTTAAGAAAAAATTACTTTTTTTTAAAAATCTAGATTCTGTAGATTTTGAATATTATACCTATGGGACAGGGCATGTGGATGACATTTCAATGTAAATATTTTATTTTTAAATTAATAATAATTAATTATTGACATTGTTGATAACCAGAATTATAGTACTAAGGACACATGAAAATATTCCCAAAAGAGTTTTTTTTTAATTAAAAACAAAAAAAGTAATCAGTTTGGAACACAAATTTGCTCATTTTTGTAGAATTACCCATATACAGTAGAGTCTAGAAAATTCGAGTTGATCGGGACTGGTACACCAACCTGGATTACTGAAAAGTTGCATTTTGCAAACTGCATAATAAAATTGATACAGAATTTTAAATGCAACTAAAAATAGAGTTTGAATAGTGCAAAAATAATGAACTCAATAATCTGTAAAGGAAATATTTAAAAAAGGACTTCTTTAAAGCAAAATGCAACGCAAAACCGAATGGCGAGTGGAGAAGAAACTCGGGGAAATTAAATCATCAGCTAAACAGACCAGTAGGAAATTTGAAGCAATTGCAAGAGAGGGGGGGGGGGGGGAGTATATTTTTTATGCTACCTTGGATTAAGCTAAGCTTGAATTAACCGGACTTGGAATAGTGGAACTCTACAGTTCTTGCAAATCTGGCATCAGGACAACTGTTCGTAAATTTAATCATTTATCTTGTTGCAGTCCTTGGGTCTATGGTTCAGGAGCATGATCCTATTTGCTTTTTTTTTAAGCTGGTTATTTGGATAATAAGCTAGGAAAAGAGATTTTGCTATGTGCCTGTTGCTTAAAAACTATTATCAATGACTAGTAACATGAAGGATGAATTAGCTTTTTTAAAACACAAACACTAAGTGGAGTATTTATTTGCCTCAAGCAATCTTTTATGAGTAACACATTGAAATTGAATACAAAAGCATTTTATTTTTTAAGGGGTGAACTGACTTCAATTGCAATATTCTGTTTCAAGTTTAAAAAAAGTTTTTTGTTATCTGCTTTTAAATGCTTTGAAAGTCTAACCAATTAAATATATCTGAGGACAATACATAAAATGATAAAAATATTAAATTTGTACTCTTCCACCTCCATGCCAACAAACATACGGTGAGAAATTCGTCTTGAACCTTGAACTTTTGAAATGAATTGAAACTTTTTGCCATTGGAACACATAGGAACAGAAAAAAGATCTTGGCGGGAAAGAAGGATTTTTGTATACCCAAGATTGGTTTGAAAGTTCTGCAATTATTTTTGGTTAATAGCAGGTTAATCTCAACTTTCAAGATAAGTGTTTTTCATCTTGACCATTAACATGACCTATAGAATGCAAGTAAAATGTACATGTAAATAAATTTTGAAAATTAGGAGTTCTAAATCTCACATTTGTTAAGCCTATAAATCTTCAGATATGACTTTATGAGAACATATTACTTCTGTTTTGTCATTCACATGCCCATTTTCTTATGTCATTCACATGTCTCAATTGAGACGTGTGGATTTTTTTCAAATGAATAAAACAATTACAACTAACACAGTGTATTTAAATTTATTTAGAAAGTAGAAATACTTCAAATGTATTGAGATTGATAATGAGCAACAAAGCTACCTATATCAGACTTTACAGAAAATTACGCTTCATATGTTTCAAACCTTTTTTTGTTAAACATGTTATTAAAGTGCTCACTGCAGTTAAATGATTTATCAAGTAATGTTTCAAGAAAGAAGCAAGCTAGAAATTAAAACCGAGCACCTAACTTCCGTTTGACACTAATAAGACACTTGAGCCTGCCTTGAGTTGCAAAGAGGTTTGATGTTCGGCTCTCTGCTTTAAAGAGCTACACGAAGTTCTTGATCCAGGGTCTTTAGAGATGATCTCTTGCTGTTTTTTTTATAAGTGTGATGGCTGAGAAGCTGAGTTCGCAAAGATATGCAGTTGAAAATGGTAGCAGACATCAATAGCAATAAAAGAGATGGTGGGATACTCATCTTTAACCAGCAACCAAAATTCGTCCAGAGGCACTTCGCTCAACTGAAGTTTAAAAGTGCGATCACTCTTAAGTAGGGTGGTCCAAAAAAGGCCCCTTTTAAAAAATTCCTGATTTTTATTGATCCTACCCCTTCATTTGGTTCCATCTGAGTAAAAAGTAATTATTGTGAAGTTTGAACTCGTAATTTTAACATTTAGAGGTAGCTCAACCGACTCAAATTTCCGCATTTCACCATTTTATGCCATAAAGGCAGTTAGAAATAAAATTGACGGTAGGAAAAGTTTATAATTTATTTAATTAAAATTGCCAGCATTTTGTAAGTTAAAAATAGTTACATAATAATAATATTTCAATAGTTATATATATATGGCTTTCCTTAGTACACATAACAAACTCGGCTTTTTACATTTGGGATAAGCTCGTCAATGTTCTGCGACAACATGCAACAAGAATTGGAATTGTTCTTCATTGTGTGTCATTTTTCCATTAAACTCTTTTATAAGGGGTATACCCGTTTCAGCATTATCATTAACCACTGAAATTCCTTGAATAATCCCTTTTGCTTCCTTAAAATCTTCCTGAAGCTCCCAGATTTCTGGATCTACGTGAATGAAGGTATCAGGTAAACCCATGCTTTGAAAAAATGAAATTGACCCCTTTGTCACAAGTTCTTCAAATTTCATATCCATGATATGTTTTAGCAAAATCTTAGGGCACTTACTTCACCACATTATTTTTCCCATTTACTTCATTCATCGCCTTCACCATCTGTCTTTTAATGCAGTGTGGCACTTTATTGGCAAAAAGGGCTAATGCCACGAGGGCTTCTGACAAATACCACAGGTGATTGACAAATTTCCGCTTTGCAGTTTTGCTTATGTTTTCATCAATCTTTTTATACTTCAATAAAGATTTCATTAAAATCGTTTTTTGAGGCATAAAAGCAGTCATTCAATCCTTTAAATACACACATACAACAAATATGCATATTTTTTGCAATCCCTTTTCTTCTATTGACGTGATGGTAAATTGATAGCTAAACATCCATATTTTGAAACAATACAAAATTTTGGACATCCATCTAGCATGATGCATAGCCCCAGGTGCTACAAATTTGATACCATGTGGAGGAGCTTTACCGAGAAATATTAAGCAAAGTTCAAGACATTCTCGATAATCATCTCTCGCTTGTGTGTCATGTAGTAATCTTTCAGCAAATACTATTGTATCATCCTTTACATCTGTCACTTGTTCTAAAATGTCCTTATTGTTGATGCCTATGATGTATTTGTCTTTGTCTATGAATTCCCAGTAGGCCTGGAATCGTTTAAAAAGAGGTACGTCTGGTGCTGAAGAAAAACCCAAGCATTTATCAAACACTGCATCAATAATTAATTCCATAATGTGATGTCGACATGGAAAATATAGTAACCTTCTCTTTCGTTTTTGCTCTAGTAAAACACGGGTACCCTTGCTTACCCCGGTATTGACACTCGTTCTCTCAAAGCACATTGCAGAAACTTTGTCAGTTAGGCCCCAATCCTGCAAAGCTCACCTTTACTTTTTTGTGTCGTACTTTTTTTTCCAATAACTTCCATTGTTAATAAAGTTTTTCTAACTTGGACTGACAGTTTTGGGGTCTTTGTTCGGGTATTCTGGCTTTCTGCCAAAATTTTGTTATTTCTTCTATTGTATTTCTTGAAGATTCTCTTACGGTTTTTTTTAATTCAATATGGTTATGAAGAAACATACCCAATGCCATACGAATTGAAGGTAGTTTACTACCTGTAAACTCACTAATGGTTGAACTAGGAAGATAAACCTCTGATTTTGATCTAATTGGTGTGTTTTCCATGCTCAGTTATTTTAAAGTAAATAGACATATGCATTTCAAATATAAGTGCAAACTGCCATTCCGATCAAATGAAATCAAAACCAAAACAATTAAGAATACATACATAAGCAACAACAAGTTGAAATTTTTTTCGATCACGACTGTTAAAGGAATAGATTTTATGTATTTACTTGTATTTACAAAAGTATTTTCATAATGGCTATTGTTAAGTTTCTATATAAAATAGCAATTTTATAAAGCAATTGTTTTCTTGTTAATAAAAATAGCAATTGTATTTTACCTTAGTGAGGTCAATGGTCGTACGCGTTCTCTTCAGCAATGATGAAAACTTTATCTGCATTGAGCTACCTCTAAATATTATCGAAATGTTTTCAAATTTCGTCTGATTTATTTTTTAACACATTGAAACAAAATGGGAGGGTAGGACTCAAAAAATTTTCACCTTCGAAATTTTGGACCACCCTACTCTTAAGGTCTATAAATTCTTCTCGTGCCTTCAAAGAAAAGTCTTTAACTGATACATCCACAGATGATTTTAATGGATCGTGAATAGAGTCATAATGTTCTATGTTAGTATTCTCGAAATTGTGCTTAAACTTGTCCTGAAGTATGACTAAATGCTCTGCCACCACATTCAGCAGCTTTTCTTCCATGCCATTTCCTTCACATACCATGTTGACAGTCTGTTGGAACATGTCCAATGAGCCACAATCTACTTCTTCTCTCCACAGTTGAATTTTTGATTTGAACCCGTTTAGCTTGTCCATACATGTAATCGAAATTCTCTCTTTGTCCTTGCATTTTCCGATTCAATTCGTTAAGGTGTTCAAAAATATCAGCCATGAACGCTAGTTCTGCCAGCCAATATTTGTCTTGCAGCAAACTGGCGTACTGCATTTTGTTTTTCAAAATCAAAAACTGCCGTACCTCGTCCCTCAATTCAAAAATTCTGTGTGTATTACCTTACCACATGAAAGCCAGTTAATCTCTGTATGAAAAATTAGGGAATGGTGATCTGCCCCCATTTCTTCACAAAGTAGGAAAAAAAGACGAGAATTAAGTGGCCTCGATTTTATGAAATTCACGATTTTCACGACTTCAGCCAAAGCTGACTTTAGCTCATCTGATAAGTTCTTTGCCATGAGAGCTTCACGATAGAGGAAACAGTGTATGGTTTTAATTTCTATTTTGCTAAGTCTTGGAACCAAACTTTGAGAAACTACGATGAAATGAAATTAGCATCAGAACAGGAAAAGAGGAAAACAAAAGCTTAAGCTGGGACTGAAATTCTGGGCGGGAGGGCACGATCCCTGCCTGACGAAGGGGGCAATATTCCCGTTTGAGAAAGATTTAGAAAAAATTCTGCATAATTAGTTGATTTCGTGGAAGTTAGAATCAGTTTTCGAAAACTGAAAGTAATAGGATCACAAAAAGTTTAAAAGTGGTGGGGCAGCAAATCCCACCTCTCCCCTTGTTGGGTATGTCTTATTGCACATGTTCGACAGGATGAATTGAAAAGTTACATAACGATACAAACGCTATTTGGTCGTAACTTTAAAACAAAATACATCCAGGCTTTTTTTAAAAATAAAGCTACGAAAATACCGCGGCACACCGGGTTCCTTGTCGCGGCACATCAGTTGTGAAGCCTGATCTATTTAATAGTTAATATCTAGCAAATTTTATTTTTTTAATTCTTAAATTGTCTTATTTTCGCTTTCTTGGCAAAGTTTTAGTTTTGATTTTTAGTTATTCTTCCAAAAAAAAGAAAAAGTAGGGGACCGTGTACATTTGGCACATTAACCTTAGAAAAATAAAAAGTAACATTCATAGAAAAATTAATATGATGATTTTATTTGTGCTTTCGTCAAAAAAGCGTTTTTCTTCCTTTATTGTTTTTATTTTTCAGAGTGCTTTATATGTTCTTAAATATTGTGTATTTTACTTACTTATATTATGTAATAAATAGAAATTAACTGTAATTTAATTGAAAATGATTAAAAAACAGTGGCGTAGCTAGAATGGGTCAGAGGGGGCATTTTGCCTTTTGGGCATACTTTTGGGGGTGGCAATTTTGCACCTTTGATGTGAAAAATATTTAAATAAGGGAAACATTCTTTTTGTCAATAACTGGAGGCAAGGAAAAAAACTCTTCAAAATGTAAGGTTTTGGAATGAATAAACTGCGCTTCTCAATGTTTGTATTGAACCCCTGAACCTTCCTCATTCCCTTAGCATCCTCTCAGATCAACTGAAATTGTTTTTTTTTTTTTAAACTTAAATTTCAGAAAAATTTCTGTGAAAGAACCCGAGTTACTAACGTCAACTAAGGCTAAAACTGACTTCAATTTTGATGAAGATTGGGGGGAGAACCCCCCACCCCACCTTCTTCCCAAACGTTACTTTTAGCTACGAGTTTACATGTAAATTTAAAATACTTCTCTGGAATAGGCTTCTGACACCCCCCCCTTTTTTTGGGTTGAAAAAGACAGACTAAATTAGTGTCCTTTCCTCCTTAAATGTTTTCAATTTTAAGTTAATAATTTTTGATGGTTTAATGTACTAGATATGGTATATGTAATGGTAATATGGTAAATAATAATATATGGTATATATAATGTATTAGATATTATTAAATATGATATAGACCGCCCTGGGCGGCAGAAACTGTAGCTCTGAACTTCGGTCAATATCTGTTTCTTAAATATATTGATTAATTTGCCTACTCTTTCTTTAATCATTTCTTTTACAGTACATTATTAAATTTACTTTTTTTATCCATTTCATTAGTTCCAACTCAATATTATATAATTAATTATGACAGTACAATATTTAAAAAGCATGTCTAACAGTTTAGGGCTTAAAAAATTTCAGTAATATACCCATTGTGTCACTCACATGTCCATTTTGTCATTCACATGCCTCAAAAAAAAAAAAAAAAAAAAAAAAATATTAATAATGCAAAATACAATAAAATGAAAACAATTAAGCTGCTAAAATTTTATTTTAGTTATGCAACCTATAAAGTACTTTCCTGATTTTTTTCAGCTTTTTTTTTAGATTATTTTTTTGAAATCTACTTTTTGGGAAGTTTCCTGTATCTGTAGAATCACCCATATGTTTCCTAAACACTGTTGCATGTAGCCTCTCATAAATTTTTTACCCTTGAATTTCATTATATGAGCCAATGCCTCTAAGTAAATATTAATAACATACCTGCAAAATCTTTTTTGCTAAAGTTTTCCTTTTTTTTTATGCTGTCTCCCCATTTTCTTCTTAAATATTATTTTCTCATTTTTAAGATAATTTTGCTTTATCTTTTCTTCTGAAAAAGAAAAAAGTAAACTCTAAAGAGATCATACATGTCAAAATATGATAAAAATTGCAAAAATTAACTTGAATCAAAGATTTTCCTTCCATTTGTTGATCTAATGATCATGTCAATAGTTATAATATTGTTCGCCCTGGCCAGATTAGATTACTATTTGAAACTTTTTTTTCAATAAAAAATTCGTTTACTATGCACTTATGATAAAAAATACAATCTTATTGTGTCTGAGGGTTGTTTTTTTTTTTAGTTTCAAATATGAAGCTTTGTTAAAATGTCCTTTAAATAAAATCTTTATTTTCCATAAAATCTTAATTTGAAAATGTGTTAAATTATGTGATTTTTGAGTGCATGTTTTCAAATACACAGCAGGAAAAATTTAGTTAAAGAAGTCTGTCTTGAAATATTTTCAATACAAAATGTACTGTTTTTTCTTTTTCTTTGCTGTAAAAATCAACTTTTTTTTCTCCTGTTTTCAAAGTAAAAGGTACTGCTTCTTTCCTAAATAGTAGTCATGTATTAAATTTCTCTGAGTATGTTACTTCTTTTAGGGTGATAGTAATATTCGATATTTTGAAATCACCGATGAAGCTCCATACATTCATTACATTAGCACCTATCAGTCAAGCGAACCTCAACGAGGGATGGGCATGATGCCAAAGCGTGGCTGTGATGTCCGTAACTGTGAAATAGCTAGGTAAGCTGTAAAATACAATTGTTATTGTGCAATTGAAAGTGAAGTTAAAATTAAGCAGAGATGTCCACTTGGGGGGGGGGGGGGTCATGGCGCAGACTGCGCTGTTGAAATTTTAAAGGGGTAGTTTTCACTTTTTGGGGGAGAGGCTTTTGCGTATTGGGTGAAGTCTTCACAATATTTAAGGGGGTGCGCCCTTGCTCTTGGGGGGGGGGGGCACCCCTGAATTTAAGAAATGTATAAATTTGAAACAAAAATCAATATTAGAAGCTTGAAATGGTCATTGATATGCTTCTAACCTTGATTTTATTTTTAATATTCTAGCTTAAGGATATACTTTTTACATGTAAAGGTGTTTGAACGAAATGATGTATGAATTTAAAAACTGGCTAGGTATTTAAAGGAATAACCTCAAAGTAGAAAAGATAGGCTTTCACTTTGAGCAGTATGCTACTAACAGATTGCTTTTATTTTAAAGTAATTTATTTTGATAATAAATAGTTTAGAGATTAGTTAATTTGACATTTTTCTGAAATGCTACTAAGCTCAGTGTCATGGTCCCTATAACCAATAAGGAACATTAATGTTTCCATGTTTTCTGCTGCTTTCCTTGGTTGGCAAGGTGGGACCCATATTCTTTGGGGATAAACACATTGGTGACAGTTTGAAAAATAAATTGGCAGCTTAATTTTGTTTATTTAATGTAGTTGTATTTATGAGTTAAAATCTGTTTAGCTTTGATTTTACTTTCATGTATTTACTGTAATGACATGGTAAATGCTCGCATTTTTTACCAGCAGTCTTGTGGTGCTTCCCTTACACAGTGAAACTTCGGTAACTTGACACGCGGATGACTCGTCTACTCCAGTAACTCAACAATTGGTTTTCTTATGCTTGGAACAATGCTAATTTCGAAGGGCGAAAACCTCTCTAACTTGACTCACATTTGCAGGAACCCCTATCAGTTGACATCTAATTGCTATTCTATTCCAATTTTTGCTATCAACATTCTTTCATATTGACCTTTTCTCAGTTTTTTATGCTGCAGTTTCTTGGTCAGTAAATACGTTTCCGGAATGCTCTTTTAAAGAATTCAATTTTTTACTACGGGAGTCAGCCAACACTCTGTGCTGTTAGTGCAATTCTAAAAGGCTAGGAAAGTGTTGGATAGATGTACTCAGGGGAGTCCTCTAGAGAAAAAATGATTCGTTTTTTCAAACAAGTGTGAGCAGAACTTTTTATCTTTAACAGGCCTCTCTTTCGAGCTCTTTTCAAAAATTGTGGTTTTATTCCTCACAAGGAATTCAAATAATATTAGTGATTTTACTATGAACTTTTCAAAAAAAGAAAACAAAGAAAATTCATTTACTTGGACTAATATCTTGACGGGCGATTTTCTAGTTACAAATAAATATTGAACTTTGTAATTGTTCACATGTTATAGTGATTTTGAACAGAAAAAATGCTATGGGCATTACAATTTTCTTCTTATTTCAGATTTTACAAACTTCATTCCCGTGGCTTCTGTGAAGTCATTGCATTCACTGTGCCAAGAAAAGTATGAAAATATTTACATTTCTCTTTTCTTTTATTTATTTTGCATATTCATTCGTTAATGTTTGAATACCTTCTTTTTAGTCTGATCTCTTCCAAGATGACTTATATCCTGACACATTAGCTGATAACCCTGCTATATCTGCTGAGGAGTGGATTGATGGCAAAGATGCAGACCCTGTTTTGGTATGATTATTTGAGCTTATTTTGGAAATTGGAATATTTGAAAAAAAATTTAATTTCACATTTTTTCAATTTAATGCATGTCAGCAATTGCAATACATATATGTTTTTCTTTAGTTTAGCAAGCATGAATTGATTGCCAAATAATTTCTTGCTGTTAGTTTTTATTTTGTTTCTTTGCTCTTTGGCATTTTTCCTTTTTATAGAAAATAGGAAATGGTTTTGATTACTTTACACATTTACCTGAGCTTAAGCTAAATATTGTATCTATCTTAAACAGCACTTATCGATATATAAACTCATATTGATTTTCAACAGCAGCACACTGTACCAAATTCAGGGCCGTCACTAGCTAAAATATCTGGGCGGGGGGTGTTGACAATTGGCGGCCCCCGTCTGATCATTTAAAGGGGTCTATGCACCCTTCCCAAAGGTATTGAAAAATTAATGTTTTTACAAATAAGTGGGGGTGGTTTTCGTTGTTTTCCGATAAAATTTGCATTAAGTATACACTCTTTGTCACCAACTCCTGAAAAAATTTAAACTGATGGGCTGGGCGACCCCAAACAGCTCTACTGTTTTCAAGTATATGCTAAAAAAATTTCAATTGAAATAAGAACCGTTTGCACAAATATCATATAAATGCAAGAAGTTCAAAAATTAGTATCTGTTTGTTAAAGTCTTACTCTTTTGGCATTTTGTCCTGAGTATATCCTAGACTAATCAACATTGACTATCATGAGATGCATTTTTTTTTAAATCTTTTTTTTTTTTTTGGTGATTTTTAATTGAGAGGACATGCTATAAAGGAGTAAAAGGGCTTTAAAGGAAATGCAGATAAAAGTTCAATTTGTTGAAAATGTATTGGAAACGTAGATCGTATTATTAATGCCCTCCCCCTGTTAATTTATAAATAAAACAAATCTGTATCAATAATAATCATTTAAGCCTAATTATACCTAATTAAGATTAACAACAAAGCATTTTTTTCTCGATACAATCCCCCCCACATACATAAGTACTTTTTTACGATTGTACTTGGAGGGAGGGGAGTATCAGGAGTGGGTTTCAAGGGCGACCTTAAATGCGATATAGAATACTCAGTTTGAGGGGGTCCGGGGGTTTCTCCCCCGGGAAAAATTTGGAAAGAAAAGACGAACTAGAAAAATATCAGTAAAAAATAGGCAAACCAAAACTTTTTACCAGTTTCACACTTTTTTGCAAATTAAAGAAATGCAAAATAATATTTTTTTTTTGGTTCAGCAAATCGTCGATATTGATCGAGAGAGACGAGAATGGACATTGCATCGTCACTTGCTCACATCGGCCTTTGGTAGAGTTAATTTTTGATCATCCCCCAAACCAGATGACAAACAAAATAACTAGTAAAAAATAAATAAAACTCTTAAAAGAAATGGTGTGGAGATTCGGAAAATAGGGAACAAGAGAGTAAATCCTTGACATTCAAACAATTTAAAATTTATACACTTGATAAGAAATAAAATTGAAGCACTTTTCAAGTAAACTCAAAGACTTATTTAATTATTTTCATGGACTGTAGAACGATTAAACATACTTAATTAAAAGAACTTTCCAGTGTCTAACATTTTAATACTTGATTGTATCGTTTTACCAAGTTGTTCTAAACTTGTAAGAAACTTCTGTTTTAAGTTTTTGTTTTTTCAAAAACTGTAGATTTCTCATTCCAAGATTTTTACTGTAAGTCATACTAGCCCGGGGCCCTGTGCGTCTGCCCAGACTGCACGACCCTGGAGCAGCTCCTATCCATTAATTACCAGCAGAATACACCTTATTTCAAATACAGAGCAAACTTCTGTCAGAACAGTCTCTAGTTAACAGTCAAAATGTCTGCCAGGAACAGTCGCTTATGTCACAAGTGATCGAACTCTAACGGATAGAGCAGCTGTTTTTCACCGAGACGAACTGAGCTCAAACTCGGGCATGGGTCATAGCAATAATTTACTACTTCTCGTGTGATATATGACAATTCTGAGGATTTGTGCTGAAAGGTTGGTACAGTAGGGATTTGTTGGAGAAAAAGTACTATCTCGTGAAAATTTCTCTACACATGATTTTTTTTAATTGAAAATTTCGATCGTAAAAGTGTTAAATTTTCCACCATATAAGTAAAAAAAAGTAAATGAGCTAAGTGCTTCATTATTCCCTCCCCTCTCCCCGGATATACTGTTGCACAATGATTTTTTAGTTTTTAAACAGCACAGAAACTGCGCTAGGAAATATCTGGAGAGGTGACGCAGGTTTGCCTGCAAGAGGGACGTAGGTTTAAAAGTCAAACCTTCCAGCCTTAGATACAGAACCAGTAAAGGAAAATAGAATCAGACGTTTTCTCGGAAACGTATGAGCAACCAGAGCAGCAACTCCCTCTCTTTCTGAATTGCTCTCCTCGTTCTCTCAAGGTCATACTCTGATCAAAAACCCCTCATGCAGACTGGACCCACCAGATAGAATTCTACTAAAACACATGATGAGAACAAAGTGCCTGTACCGTACCACACAGGGCTACAAACACTGCTTGAACCCAGGGCTTGAGCCGCCCGATCAAATGACAACCGGACGTGGCGAGGACTTCAAATCCGCGGGCTATAAAGCAATTATTCCCTTCGATTTTCGACACAAAATCGCGTCTAGTTTCTGCGAAACAGTCCATACAACGACAGTCGAGTTGTATCCAGTTGTATCTCTTGTTTCTGTTTTCCATCAAAAAAAAAAAAAAAGAAATTAGGCAAAAGTCTTCGTCATTTGACTGCGCTGTTATTAAGAAAAAGTCTTGGTGTAGCCAAGGGGTATAATAGGGAGTTACCCTGCAAAAAAGAAAAAGCATACTGCATAAATATGTGCAATATTTTCAGATTTTCAGTACACTGCCACAGTGGTGCTGCAAGAAACTTTCCTTGGGAGAGAAGGGAAGCGGGGAGGGGGGGAATCATATAAAATATGTTTCAAAATTAAAGATCAGATAGTGCAATTTTGAATGCCCCACTTAGCAATTAATATTCGTATTTTCCGCATTGAATGTTGCCCGAAAAGAATCTTAGCTGTTTTTCGCGGCCCCATTTCTAGTCTTTTGAAAGCTGAAAAGTACCGGATGTTTTAGATTTCAGGTTTACTGATATCGCTAGCTATGTTTTAGTTATTTTATTTTTTTAAATTTCAAAGAACCCTGCCGCAGTTTGAAACAGATTAATGTAATACTTCTGCATATAGAATTGATTCATGCCTTCTCCACTTAAGTTTTTACTGAAAATGTTGGCGTAACTTTTAAAGTTCTCGCATGTGTTTATATAGTAATTTTTTTCTAACAAGGGACGACCGATATGTAATCGTTCACGCGGCCCCACTTGGCGATTAATATCCGTATTTTCTGCAACGATTCTTAGGTGCTTTTCGCGGCCCCATTTATTGTTTTTTTTTTTTTTGCGATTAGGGCCGCAATAGCTGAAAAGTACCGGATGTGTTAGGTTTCAGATTTACTGATTTGGCTAGTTATGTTTTAACTATTTGGTTTTTCTTCTAAATTTCATTTAAGAACCCTCCACATTTTTTTCCCATATCTGGTTTTATTCCTTAAATCAGAAATAAATAATAAAGTAAAATCAGCGACCCCTTTCTCCAAAAAAGTGGAGGGGTGTCACACCTCCCCTTGCCGACCGCCCTGACCAAATTGCTTTTTACCTCTTGACAAAAAAAATTATGGGTGTCAAAGTTGAAAAATAACACCTGCTGGCATGAGTTTGGTCTCAACCTAAGGTTTTTCAAACGCCAGGCCAGCATGACCACTGTAAAATGTTTTTGCTATTTACTTCTGCTTGATTTTATAATCCACCCTTAAAAAGTCTTTTACCGACCATTTTAATTACTCTTATGATATTTTGCTTGTTGATCTACCTCTGTTGTCAATACTTTTTTTGCTTTAACCGCATAGGAAAAAAAAAAAGGTGCAACTGTAAGAAAAGCTTAATTATTTTCTATGCATTTTTAGATGTCATTGAAGGAAGGGTATGTGCCTTCAAAAAAGCAAGAATTGAAGCCAATTTCAAAATCCAATATACTTGATAATATGACTAATAAAAATAATAGTCCGGCACAGCAACAACAGCCATCTGTAAGTATTGACATTTGTATTCAATCTTAACATTTTTAATTTTTACATTTGAAATTTACGTCATCACGATCAAATGAAAATTATTGCCTTGAAGATGATGCCATCACTAACACTGATAATTGATAGTTTTCTTGCTAGTTTTTTTTTCTTTTACTTTATCTTTTTTTCATTTATAATAATCAACAAATCTTATTCTTTGAATTATATATATAGGGAGTAGGTTGAAAAAATGTTCAAAAAAAAAAGTGTGACATCGTTTTGGGTTACCCCTTAACAACTTAAACTTAATAATGTGATAAAGCACAAATTTGCAATGAAACTTATATGTGCACATATGCCTGGAAAAGAGAATATAGAGGATGATTTAAGTGAAAGCTCTCCTGTTCAGAAAATGTTGTACTAAATAGTACTACCAGCAGTACTGACTAGTATACTAGTCATTCAGCAGTAAAATAATCAAAATTTTTAAACTTCATGTTTTGGAAAAAAATTGATGCAAATTTTTTTTTTTTCAAAACTCAGTAACAAAAAAATGTGTACATGTTTCCAAATGGTTCATATCATCTTAAAGAGGAAATGATTATCTTGTAAATCAAATTTTAAAAAAACTTGAAACAAAATATCGTGAACCATCCCAGAGATAAAGCTATTTCTCAAACTTGTGAGTGAGAAATGACGCTGAAGTAGCATTATACAAAAAATGTAGGTTTTTGAAGTTGGAATTCATGAAAAAAAATGTTCAATTTTTAGAAAGTTACTTTATATTGTTCCTTTTAGGCACCTTTTTACTCCCACATAGTCATTCTTTATTGTTTTTTTTTGTAACTTTCTTTTGTAGTTAAAATTTTGGATGTGAAAGGAGGGTAACGGATAGTAAATATATATTTTAAATGTTACTTTTAAACTTTTCATTTAAATAAACACTGCATCTTGTATAAGGGGCATTCCACGGTATTTTTGACATTTATGTAGAATCCGTAACGTGACCTTTTTTGCCATAACTTTTTAATTTACTGCTTGATTAGCATATTATTTTATTTTGATCTTTTCCTACCAACACACCAGCTCAAATTAAAATAATTTGCAAATCAAACGGTAAATTAAAAAGTTATGGCAAAAAATGGTCACGTTACGGACTCTATATAATGTCAAAAATACCATGGAATGCCCCATAAGGAACACGATTTGAACTGATTAAAATGTACACATCTTTCTTAAAATAGATTTTTAAAGAAAGTTGTATGCTCCATTTCTGATTGTATATCCTCCATTACATCTATACCGTAACAGAGGATACAGAAGCGGAGGATACAAATACTTATGTTTTGCTATGATCATTGTGTTGATTTAGGGTTAACGCAACATGTTATTTAGAATTTACTTTTAAAAAAGTGATTTAATTTTAACTATAATTTTTTTTTTTTTTTTTTTTTGGTGCATAAACAATTCTTTCCTTTTAAACTCAAGAACAGAGGATACACAAAGTTAAGGACCTATTTGACTTCAAAGGGAATAATGCTGAAATTCTTTCACACTAAGTTGTTTAGCTTCACTATGAAGACCCACATTTGAAAAAAGCTAACGTGATTCTAAACCACTGTAATGAGCTGCCAGTACTACCGTCTGTAGGAAATTTTATTACTTAATTAAATCCTGAACGGAGGATACAAGTGTGACAGTAATTCAAAAGATTATGAATGGGATATATTTTTTTATTTTACAACATAATTCTTATTAAAAAAACATCAAATGATTTAAATTTCACTATTAAATCTGTTATATTTTTTGTATTGAGTAAATAAATGAAAAAGTACATGGGAAGAAATATGTTGAGACATGTAACGGGGGCATAAACGTACCGTTCAGTGAAAAAAACATTTAAACATTTTTATAACATCATTAATTTGTATTGATCATTTTCAAAATTTGTTATACTTTTCTAAATCTCATAAAAAAGTGCTTAAAAATAAATATTTTTGAAACAAACCACCCTGGATCTAAAAAGCGTGTTTTTTGTTGAATTACTATGGCTATCTTTGGCTGACGGCATATCAGGTCAGAAATTTTTTGGGAGGAAAAACAAAATTACGCCTGTAGCTCAATTTTTCTGAATTTTAACATTCATTAAATTCGAAGACTTCTACGACTATGAAGTTTACCCCCCCCCCCCCCTGCCTAGTAGACCATGCCTGTTACATTTTTCAGAGTTTATGCATGATAAGTTTGTTTAACCCATTCCATGATCAGCCCGAAACCCATTAACTTGCATCTGCAGGTAACGAACAGAGTTGCTTTTTGCTATGTTGTAATAGCACTTTTCTCCCCATTTTGCTATCGGGATTTTAATGTTTTTGCTGTTCAGCTTGCATTTGAAAATCGCTTCACTTTATTAGTTTTTTGGCACTGAATTAAATAGTGCATTAAAATACAAGGTTGTTAATATGTACTTAAATATTCATTAAATTTACACAGTGCATAACGGGAAAATAATAAACAATAGAGGATAGGACGAAAAGCAGTTATTTTTATAACACTAATTATTTTATTGATTTATTTTTCTTTTTGCTTTTATCTCAGTATATCATTTTTTTTTTCTTTTTATACACTTAAGAAATCGAAACTGTTAAATGTAAGATGATCTATCTTTCAAAAGGGCTCAACAAAACATTCTTCAAACAATTGACTGATCGATCCAACCTGTGAGCAAGGGAATTGAATGGACAAAAACGCTTTAAATGTGAGAATGATTTTCTAAGAAGATAAAAAGTATTCTTTGGTGCCTTTTGATACATTGTGACCCTTCAAAAGGACCAATAAACACAGAAACATCCCTTTACTGGTCGGTTCTTTTATCGTAACTCCGATGGCTTTTAAATCCCTTCTGAGTGTCCAGATATCAGTTGCTCAAGGGTGGGAATTATTTTAAAGATAAATGATTACAAAAGATCAAAACTTGCGGCTAATCCCCTATTTCCCTAAAGAATACCTTTGTGCATGCAACTAAAAGCCCCCAGCTGAGAGAGAAATAACAGAGAGGTCGATTCCCCTAAGGAGGTGTCCCCCTTGGTGTCTTGTGGTCAACCCTTCCACATTATTTTCTTACAACAAAACAGTTTGAATCAGAAAGGAATTTCAAAGCAAGCTTTACTGCTTGTATTTGGGAACATGTCTTCAGAAGAAGAAAAAAATGAAAATCTTGCTTGAAATCGAGTCGGATTGTTTTTCTTTTTTTAAACATACTTGGATAAATGTTACTTAGTTTCATAGGATTATTTACTAATTAAGGCAATTTGATTATTAAAGAGAAACCAAATATTTTATTTCTATTTTTAAAATCTCATAAAAGAAGGTGCCATTAAAACATTGGAGCTATTTTCAAACAATAAATAAAATCTAAAAAAGAAAGGGAGAAAAGGAATGTTTCGTATGAGTAATGCAAAAAGAACTCAAGATATTATCATTTCATTTGTACTGTCGTATATATTTTATGTTTTGCATGGGTCAACTTTTACATGTAGTCAATGCGGTCGTCATAATTTTTGTTTGTGAAATTAAAAATATTCAAAACTGTATCACTAAAAATCCATCAAAGGGTGCTGCGAATATAAAATGTTATAATTTAAGTTTGAAAATATCATCATTTAAAAATAAACAAAAAGTAAATAATAAAAAATAATAATAGTATACAAATAAATAAAAAGCATAGTAAACACATTATAATTACTCGTACAAAATTAAGATATGTAAGAGAATTTTAAAAAATATTGTGTAAAATAAATTATAAAATTTGAGTATTATGAAACATTAAGTTAAGGATGCTTGTGTAAGAAGGTGGATCTTTTATAACAAGAAAAAAACATTTCCGTTTCTTTGCTTTATTCAAGCATAGAAATATTGGTAAAATGAGTAAGGAAATATTTTCACACTTGTTCATCAGGAGTTCCAATGCCAGAATGCTAAGAAACAATGCTTCCACGAAAAGATAAAAATATAATGCCTGATTATTTGAAGCATTATATGTGTCCCATCCAAGAGTACTTGAAAGGTTAATACCTTAGTAAAATAAAATAAATTACAACAAGTTTCGTGAAATACTATGTTACATCCGTTTTGTCTAAGGAAAAGAGCTTGATTACCGCTCCCCTAAAAGCACCAGAACCCAACAGAGAAGCGCAATAACAGGGTTCTGCCCCTGGAAGGATTGCCGACACATATTCGACCGAAGCAAAAACTGCTAGAAATGGCGTGACGACACAGGATCGTCAAAGGCAGTTAGAAACCATTTTCTTGCGACGAGCCTGAATCGGCGGGGGCAGTTTTACCACAAACTGCAGCTGATCCTGTATCGGCCGGGGAAAGAAATGGGTTAACTGGTGTATTGGTTATTGCAATGCATTCTAAAATTTTGCATGATATTACAACAACTTTACAATAAAACTATAAACAATTTTTAGATTTTACAGTTAATAATCTGTGTTTTTTAACCAAATGTATTACCTAAAATATTTCGTTATTTTTCAGAAACAGAAGCTTGATGAACTACTAGAAGAAGTGAAAAAACTGAAACTAACCATTCAAAAACATGAAGTACGCATCTTAGATCTCGAGAAAAAATTCGACAACAGAACGGGTCAGATGAATATTTTGAAAAAAGCTCAAACTAACAATCACGGAGAAAAACACTTGATGCCTGATGAAGTGTGATTAAATTTTTTGTTTCATTCATTATAGCTAATACTCCACTATACATATGTTTTGACAGGGCCGTATTTAAAGCAAGCCTTTGTGCTCTTTACCATTTCATTATTAACAACCGATTGTATATTACGACAGTAATCTGGACTGCATTTTTATACATACATTTCCCCTATAACTGTATTGATTCTGTACAGGCTTTTGTTGCTTTCACTGAGATGAATGCAATTTTGTTTCTAAAACATTCCTTTTTAGTATATCTTCCATATAAATTTTGATAAATTTTATTGATTTGTTGAATTTTGTGTTGTGTGAATGGCATGCTGAGCATGTAAG
Source organism: Uloborus diversus (assembly GCF_026930045.1). NCBI lineage: Eukaryota > Metazoa > Arthropoda > Arachnida > Araneae > Uloboridae > Uloborus > Uloborus diversus. Next base: position 36,598,921 of record NC_072737.1, on the reverse strand, counting down.
GAATACACATCTAGGCCATTCCACGTTAAACGATCATTTTGTCCAGCACGTGACACCTCATGTATTTCATTGAAAATAATACTCTAAAATATTAATGAATTTTTTTTTTTCTGCTTAACAAATTACAAACTTATGTGTGATTTCTAAAGCAAAAATTTTTCGTTATTACCCTTTGAAATTATTTTTTAATGAAATATATGAACCGTCACGTGGGCGACAAAGGGTTGACTTTTTCGTGGAATGACCCATCTGTAATATATATATAAAACATCTTTTGAGTGATTTTTCTGGATCATGTACTCTCTTCATCAGTTTTTGAAATAGAGTATACAATGTCTTTTTTACATATTTTTGTGTTGATATTTCATTTTAAAGTTATAATTATGCATAATGTTTTATATACTTACAAATAATTGTATAATGAATGAGTCTTTGCAATTGGTTTGAGGATATTTTTATCTCATACTTTTAATGATTATAGTTAAAATTATATGTTCTAACTCAGAGTTGGATTTTAATTTTATGTCATTATTAGAATTTTCAATTTTTTTAAGCAATAAGCTTTTTAAAAAAAGCTGATTGCTTTAAAAAGTGATCTCAGAAAGATTTCTTAGCCAGTATATAATTTAAACTTAGTCTTAAGATTATTTATTAATAAAATCTTTGCTTATTATATAATAATTATTAATGTTGCAAGTTTTGAAATGGAACATGTAGATTTAAAATGTAGTTATGTATTTAAGTTATTTAAAAATTTGGTTGTAAAATTAGAATTTAGAAACATTTTCAGAATATTTAATTTTGTAGCTTTTTACATATATCTTTGTTATCACAGAATGCATGATTTATGAATATCATTAATTTCCAAAAGAAAAAACTCATCTGCATCCTACATTCCATTGCATCCCTGCTTCTTCTTCCGTTTCAATTGGAAGGCTTCCATTTTCTTCCGATCTTCCATTTTCTGTTATTGCCAAAGTATTTATTTTTATTTTTAAGATCTCAGCTCAAGGTTTTGGCCAAATAAATAATGTTTCAATGTCCAGTTTGAAAATATCTCTTGAAACTTTCATCAGATTTCTTTTACTAATCATTATGAAATTTCGTAGAATAAGAGATAAATTCAAAAATCAGTAGTTCTGTTCAGTACACTGGAAATGTATTTCTCTCTTTTACTTAGTTGATTATAATTATGAAAATATTACTTTTGGAATAAAAAGTAAGAGTATTATTTTTTTATTTAGTGCACAAGAAATATATTTTTAAAAATTCTTTTTTGTGTTTCTTAAAGTTATGAAATATGTATATTATATGTATATTTAGTTTTAAAGTAAAAAGACACATGCTCCATTAACTTTCTGAATAATATAGTAAGCTTTTTGTAGTATGTATATTATAATTCAGGACAATAAGTTATGATTTTAATGTTTTTATTTATTTTTTAATGAAAAAAATATATTGTAATTAATTTATTTGTTAGTAAAGATTACAGGAGCTATTAAAATGTGCTTTTGACAATAGTTAAACATTTTTTGAATTTTTTGAAAAAATCTTCTACATCTGTACTAATTTGTTGAAATTTGTGAGTTGCTTTCTTAAATAAATATAATTTATAACTAACTGATTGTATATTTAGATACTAATGTGCTCACTAAATCACACTGTACATAGCACAAACAGAAAATATTTGAGTGAATTTTAAAGCAGTCAAAACACCCTTTTGATGCTTTTTGGTCAGTTTTTTTGTCAACCATCCTCTGCAGGATATTTTCCAATGTTTGATCTTTTTAAAAATGTTTTATAAGGGAGAAAATGAATTGGATACTTTTTTTTCTGTAAGAAGTTAAAAATGTTGCCTGCATGTGGTATATGTTTGGGGGTTGAGACGAGTTTAATGTTAGTATTTCCAGAAAGTGTGTGGGGGGGGGGGGGGTCATTAGTGTCATTTTTGAGCAAAAATGGAGTCATGGGCGAAGTTTTCGAAAGAGAAGCCCCCAAAATCCAGTTTTAGGCTATCTTTGGTCACTCAAGGGGAGGGGGAGGGGGTTGTGACTACATAACCCCCCTCTGAATCTGCACCTGAGTTGGTCTAACATTTTGATGAGTGCCTACAATTAATTTGAGCTCTCAACTACTCTATCTCTTAAGATGTTGATAATATCAATCAAAAATGAAATCTACTTAGAAATAGCCATCATTCTGGACACCTAGCAGTAAGTAGTCAAATTTGTTCTTGGTGAAATAAAGCTTTGTGTATGTAAGATGTAAGTGGTAAATACCGCCAGTTAAGCAATGTATAAAAAAGAAAAAAATATTTTACTAAAATAAGTTCAGCATGAATGAGTTGAATCATGTGTTGCTGAAGTGCATGCAAATTAAAATTTTGAGTTTTTAAGAATCTGTTTTAAAGTAATTGTTTTTTCAAAAATTCATTCTAAAATAAAAATTCTTCCACTATTTAGTATTACAATTAGTTATGCAGAGAAACATATGAGCAATCACTTTTAAAAAATAGAGGAAATAATCATGACTTTTGTTTTTAAAATATCTGTCGATCAAATTTCCTGCCTTTATACAATGTACATGTTTGCTATCTTGTAAGCTCTACAGCTAGCAATTTATTTTTATTTAAAAAAAATTTCCTTTTTTGTACTTTTTGTATTTTATTCCTGACAAAAAATTTTACTACCTTTTTTTTTTTTTAATATCATCCACATTAAGCCCATGTCATTATTTTTCGTGCTCAGTCAATGCCAGTAATAACATTCTGAGGGGAACATTTGATCTGACTTTACTGTATTTTCTCCATAAGATTTGTAAAATTTTTTGGTAAGTTAATAATAGGAATCTCTTAAAATCATATTCTTCAGTAAACTGTACTTGCACAGTAAAACCTGGCTGCAACAATATCCAATAAAACAATAAAGTAATATTTTATGGTTCTTTTGAGATGAGAATGGTTAGTAGAAACCTGGATGTAGATTTTTTTTTTCTTGCCGCCTTCCTCAAAATTTCCTCTTGCATAAAATACAATGTTAAAGTGTAATATAATACAATAGCTTTGCCAATTTTTCAGTAACTTAAGTTTCATATACTACAAAATGAAAGAAGAATTTTCTTTTCCTTTCATTTCTTCCGATGGTATCTTATTTGGTAAGTGATTGTCTGTTTGGAATGTTGAACTCCATGCCCCATTCCAGTATATTTTATTTTTGCTTTATCAAATACCAGCACCTTCATGTACCCCACAATGCCACATTTCCCTGAAACAAATACTATCTTATCAAATGTTAACGTATATGTAGTGTAACCATAACATACATGAACCAAATAGGGACTTTTTAATCATAATGAGAAGCAAGGTATCTAAAAAAAGTTAAAAGTATATCGCCACTCGATGTAGTAATACACTCTACTTGTGTGTTAGTTGTATCAGGTCCCCCAATATACTGTTGCACCCAGGTTTTACCCTATATCCATTTTCAATTCGTTTTTGTACATATTAAACTAATATTCTCTAAGAGAAGTATATAAGTTTAATATTACTGTTTATCAGTATTCAGAGAGAAGTTTGTCTTCATCATTTTAAATTATGGTACAAATTAAGAGTGAGTTTTCATTTTAATGCTATATGTTCAATTTTCTGTGATAGTTTTAATTATCTGTAGTATATTATAAATAAATCTCCACCTTTTTGTGTACATTTTTTCAGAACTTTATTCTTAAAATGCTCATTAATGTGATTGTAAGTTGTCTTTTTGTGTTCAAAGTACAGTAGAATCTCGAAAAACCGAGGTAATCGGGGCTCACGTCAGCTCGAATTACTGAAAACTGGGATTACCTGGAAAATTCTGCCAGATTAAGAATTTGCTCAATTTGGATGACATAAGGAGAAGCATTTCTTCCTTGTGTTTAGAAAAGGAAGCATTGTCCTCAGGAAAAATTTATCGCTCAAATTTCAATGTAAATTTCCCTTTTAACTACGTCTAAACAAATTTTTATTTTTAGATTTTCACAACGTCCATATGTATTTATGTGTGAAAATTTGCTACCAAAGAACATGTATTTTGGCTGTGCCCAAGTCCATTTACATGACTCCCGTATCCATGTGCATGCTTGCTTATGTATGTATCTTGGTTTACACAAAAACTGTTAGTTGCAGATGGTTTAAATTTCGTATATGCAACTTATGTGGGTTCAAATTGCGCACCTTTTTTTTATTGCAACTGAATCTTCTAAATGGGAAGTTTACACCTTTTTTGTGGCCAATCAATGTTTATTTTACATATTGAATTATTATCTCCAAGGCATTTCTTAATCCATACCTTGTAGTCAATAAATATTTCGTGTAACTAAGGGAGTCTTGTTGTTGAAACCAATTTCATTCAGTGTATCTACTTTTTCATGTATTTTTATTTTTCACATGGAATGTAGTTAATATGTTTTCTGTAAAATTTTAATCAAATGTTTTTTAGCTACTAAAAATATTAACTTAAACTATAAATGAAGCACCTTGGATTAAGCAGAACCTCGAAATTTCGAGACTTGGATTTTCGAGACTCCACTGTATATATTAATTATGTATGTACAATAACTTTGCTAGTAACTTTTCTTTTAGAATAAAGTTATCTTTTTTTTAATTCAAAATTTTTACTTTTGTATAAAATCTTTTAAAATCTGGTTATTGGGATATTTTAAGTAAGCTGATACTGATATGTTTTTCCTACTAAGTCTTTAATACATATTCCAGTGAGCATTACTGTAAAATTTATGTACAAGTTTCAGTTTGGTTTCTTGTGTGTAAGAAACATACTTTAAAATGGATAAATATTTTGAATTGATATTTTTTAATGTATTAATTTTTGTCTTGTAGATTTTATGAACTCAAAGTATTTATCAATGTTATTTCATTATCTTCTTGGGAAAATATTTATGTAATTGAATTACAACCATTATAACAAAATTGCAAACTTAATTAAAATTTGCATAGTAAATAATTATTCCTTGTAAAATGATCATGTTTTTTTGCTTCAGGATTGTCTCTTTAAAACTGAAAAATAATTTATTTGCTCACTAAAAAGCAAACGTTTATCTATAACCATAAAAAAAGTTTATATTGTAATTTTTCTAGACATTAAATCTTTTTACTACATTGTTTTTTATTGTGATGAAAGTCATGCTTGTATGTATGTGTGTTGTAATCAAGCTTATGTAACATGTCTAGTAAAAGCAGATATTCTGTGGAATAATTTGTTTATATATCTTTTAACAGCAAATTGTGTTTTCAAAATCATCTTTATATGATAAAAATAAATTTTCCCATGGTCATTTCTTTTAGCTGATATGTTTTCCCTCCCTTTTTCTTTGTTTTCTGTTGCTTGATAGCTATAGAACTAATTGGATTCCAACATCAATGAATTAAAAATGACTTTTCCCTGTTATATATTTCATCATGAGGATTGACAAGAACAAGACCACTCAAAACTAAAAAAGGGTAGGTCTCCTAATTTTCATGGTTTTGATGCACGCATAATACAGAACCTTATTCAATCGTTGCTCATAGAATCGATTATTTTGAACAATGGATACAAGGTAATGAACGCAGGTCTTAAAAAAATATCACCTCTTGAAAAAACTTATGGCACTAATAAATTTTTTAAGGGATATTTCATGATGAGATGATGTATCAGAAGTTGATATGGCACTAATAAATTTACAATTAAGGCAGTGAGAAGCAAAGGGATGTAAGTAGACTTTTTAAAGTTCTAGTAAAACATATAAAGTTCAAATCCTAGGTAGGCTTTCATTGAATTTTTTTCTTAGTCATGCTGTATAGCAGCACCCACCAGAGCTACTAGTACCATCTCATGTCTAGGAACAGAGTCTGTCTCCCACCACAGTTTGTACTAATTATCCCAAAATTTTTATTTATGGCACTTTTACATCCCTTTGCTTCTTACTGCTTCAGTTAAGCTATTTGCCTCAATTAAGAAAATTTGAAAGGGAAAATACATATCTGCTGCAAAAAGGAAAAGCACCAGAAAGATAAACAAATCCATTTGTTCAGCATAGAAAGATTTTGACTTCACACTCCTTTTTTCTGAGACCGAACAAATTTTTTTAAAAACATTTATAATATCTTTCTATTCCTTTCTGTTCCTCTGCAAAGAAAGTAAATCATTTTAAATCCCAAGCGCGCATAAGCAAATGTTGTAGCCTAGGCTTAATTTCTAAAGAAGTACTGTAGCCTAATAGTTCTCAAATCTTAGTTTTGTATATAAATAGGCTAAATTTCATCTAAAATCTTAAAATTTACTTAAAATTGAAAAGAAATGCAGGAGCTTAGCTCCTGTACACTCCCAGGGAAATTAAGCCCTGGTGAAGCTGATTATGTTAATTCCTGATTTCTCGCATTCGTTTCTTGAACAGAAATCAAGCCTTTCTTATGTCCTGACCTCTTCTTCTGTCGATCTATAATCGTCAAAACTGATGGCAAGCGGCTAAATTTGCCAAAGTGAGTAAGATGTTTACATGATCTAGCATAGCGATTCTCAACCACTGGCCCAGGGCAAACTGGCACCGGTGTGCAGAAAACCTTGACCAGTCCTCAGAGATTCTTATCTGGCTGGTCTTAAAAAAATTCTATTTAATGAATAAATAAAATAAATACGTAAAGAAATAATAAACATGAAATATTCAGATAAAAATAAAACTTATCAATTATATATTCTTTGCATTAATTTTAATTAGTTTCATAATTTTCTGTGTGTGTGTGTGTGTGTGTTTTGAAGGCTTTATTTTATGTGCATAGCAAGGTTGCTAACTGCTCCGCATTTTGCGGAGTTGCTCTGCAAAAATAGTGAAACTCTGCAGTTTCGCAAAGAAGTTATTTTTGCTCCATATTTTCCATTTGGTCTTAATTCTGACCCGGCTTATCAAATATTTTAGTACAAATAAATTATTGTACTTGCACTAGTTTATTATTACAGGCATGTAAATATGGTAAATTATGGATGCTTAAACTCAAAACATGACATAGTGTTTAACGCTGTTTTATTAATTTAAAAGTAGTTATTTTTATGCTAGTGCTTAAAATAATGATCAAAGCTCGAAAAATCGTTTAGATAAGTGGTTAAATTTTTCATGTTGATTTTCATACAAAATACCGAGCTGCTCTGCAAATTTCAAAATGCTCCTCAAAACCACCACATATGCTCCTCAATAAGTTACTCCAAGGTTGGCAACCCTGGCATAGTGCTCACAATAATCATTTATCTTCACTTAAAAAAAAATCTCTTAAAGTCAATCACAATGAAAACTTTGCAATCAAATTGTGCAACTAGATTTTTAAAGCCGAATGATTTTTTTGTCAAAAGAGAAACTCTTCCTTGTCCTGGAAATTGTTTTTACAAATGTTTATTGTTTCTCCGGTCCAAAACATTTGAGAAACGCTGATCTAGCAGATTAAATTACCTCAATATTTTTGAGGAATGGTTAAAGCAAAGTGATAGTGTAAAAGACAGATTTAAGAAACAATGGATCCCAGCTTTTACTGTATATAAACTTTTCTGGGCTTCCAGAAAATTCTGGATTTTTGTGATTTACTATGCTTTGAATTCCAGTTTTTTTAACTGATTCATCCCAGAATTCTGCTCAAAAAACTATTGAATTTGAATAATTTGCTATAAATTGTTAATAGGTAAATATCAGGAAAAGTGCTAATTTAAGCCCCAGATGATTTTTTCAAGCACTTCCAATAAAAACCAAAAATTTTTTTTTTCCATGTAGTAAACTTTGCACATGCAATCCATGACAAAACTTTGATGGTTTACTTCAATATATGACGCTAGAACTCTTTTTGTTGCTTCAAAATCATGTTGGTAACTGCCTTAGGTTTGAATCACAAGTTTCAAAAAAATCCTGTACATTGTGAAACATTGCAGCAGACACAAAATACAAAATGAAGTAACGTGTTTTATGTTTGTCTATGAGAATTGACTCTTGTGTTTTAGAAAAAAGTGACTTTACATGGACAAAAAAAGCAATTTATGCTTCTCCCAAGTTTTCATATCTCTGGAACGCTAACTTCGCGATGGTTATTTCTAGTAAAAAATATTTATTTGGCTCCAGTGGATTGCACGGGATGAAACCTTTAATATGATGTATAAGTTCCAATCGAAAGTTTTCACTTCAGTTGTATAGAATTACAGGTAAGAATTTTCCAATCTTTACTTTTCTGTTTCTACCAAATGCAGCGTCATGTCGGTAGCACAAATTAAAACGGAAAATAAGTTAATTTCTCAAACTCTTTTTGCATAATTGAAAATAATTTTTCTGCGATGAAAATAACAATGCTTTTTAATTTTTGAATCTTTAATTAGCAATGTTCAGCGATAAAAAATTCTGCGATTCGTCATGTCGGTAGCACATAAGTAGAAACCATTTGTTACTGAACTGATGCAAACATTACCATGTATTTCACAATTCTTTCTTTGTGTAATGAGTTTGTTGGCTATCCCACGATTGAAAAGTAGTTTAATTTCTTGAAATATGCTTCTGAAACATTATTTTCTCCCCAAAATTTGAATTCTCTAACAAAATTTATATTTGTTTTTGCACCCTCTTTTGTTATACGTAAATATTCAGGGTCGGATTTAGTGGAGGGTAGGCGGTGCTACTGTCCCGGGGCCTCCACAATAAAATTTTTACAAATTATCCTACCTTTCACGGGTCGAAAATATCGGATATATACATATATATATCAAAATATTCGGATATATATCGAAATATCGGATATTTTCGAAAACATTATGATCTTTTTGAACCCTGATTAGGGGCTTCCACCCCTTCGTTGCCCCGGGGCCTCCACACTTCCAAATCCGGCCCTGTAAATATTCAGACCTTCGTTCGTAACTACTGCCCCAAAAATGTAATTATGCTTTTAAAAAGTGAATCTGTTAACTACTGCAAATCTACCTCCACCCCTTCCAAACTCTGACTTCTTGTATTAATTTGGTTTTTTAAACTTGTTTTAATATAAAAATTTTTTAATTCTAAAAACTATTAACTTATGTGTTATTTTTTCTGCAATCTATTTTTAATAATTTCAGTTTCTTATAATATTTTTAATTAAAATTTTCAATGTGAGATGTTATGAAAACATAATTAAATGGCTACCAAGATAAATTAAAATTTCTGTAAAAATGACATATATTTATTACGTATTTATTTTATATTACTCATATAAATAATACAGGTAATGTATCAGGCCCATTAAGTATACAAGTTTGTAATATTTGTCAGATCTGTAACAGTCAAATACCTCTCCCCCCCCCCCCGAAATGGGGTTAAATGTTCACTTTGACTTTGCCCTAAATTTTAAAATCAATCTGTTGCAGATGTGTAGTTAAACTACCCTATTAATTTTAATTTCTAAGTACCTTTAAAAACCGAAAATTTCCATTATCAAATTGGCACTTTTCCTGATATTCACCCATTGCATACCTACACAAAGTGACTGTTATTAGAAATGTAATTAGCATTTATTTATGCAGCAAAATAATTTTAAGTGGAGGAAAATAAGTAAGAACCATAAGCTCTAATTTTGTAAGTGAAATGAGAGTAACAATTTTCCGAAACTTCTTTTGATTATGGCTTTGCTATGTTCGAATTCGAGGTGCATGTAGCACTTTTCAAGGCTTTAAAACCTAGATCAGCTTTATCCAAGAAAAAAAAATGATTAAAATGAACAATAGCGTTATGTATAAAAATAGTTTTTGCACTAAAGATACGAAGAATAAGTGTACTTAAAATTATTGTAAAAAAGTGCCTTTCAAGTTCAACCAAAAAAAAACCTCATAATTTTTCGGAAAATGAATTTGGTGGGAAGAGTTAGTTTTTTTATTTTTATTATTATTAGTCATGAAACATAAAACATGGAAAACTGTCTAATGTTCAAACAAAATTATTACAAAAAATATCTTGATTTTGATTATGAGGGAAAAACATCTTTTATGAACTTCACACGACTACCTTGTATACGTATTTAATAAACTACGTTTTTTTAAACTCAATGTTGATTTCGTTGATCTACCGGTAGCTCCCCGGTCAATTGATCACATGACAAATAATGACGTCAGTTCCGATGCTTTAGCATGGGCTGACGACATTAGCTGTCACGTGATCAACCGACCGGTCGAGCTCGTCGAACGCAAGCCACAAGAAATGGGTGCGTGTGCTCATAAACGAGCATTTGAGAAACTTCAAACTCGTATTTAACTTTAAAAAAAAAAATTGTATCTTTTAACTCATTTTTAAATTGCATGTCTTAAAAAATTGTTGTTTTCGTTTTCAATAATATTTGTGATTAAAAGAGTTTAATTGAATGCTACTGGTGCTTTGAATACAAAGAATAAAAAGTTAAAAGGTCATAAGGGGGGGGGGGGGTACAAAAGGGCGGCAGTATCTAGTTTTTGCCTCGTTTCAAAAAAATTGAAGATCCGGCAATATGCGCTCCTCCTAAAATTTTATTCTAAAAATATTAGGGGCCATTCATTAATTACGTAAGGGTCCCGAGGGGAAGGGGGTGAAAAAAATCTCTACATACCCTTCTTTTGGGAGATGGGGTAAAACCTGTTCTTACGTTTTATTTTCCAAGCAGTGGGGGAGAAAAGACACCTTTTGGCCCGAGCCTGACGGGGACCCGATATTTTTTAAAGTGAAGGGGTGAAATGTATGTAGGGACGTAGAGGGGGTAAACAATATGGAGGGGGGGGCGTAGGAATCAATTGGGACGGGCCCCAAAATTTCTGTACACGCCCCTTTTCCAAGTCGATATTTTACATTAGAAATCGCGCAGTCAAGTGGTTTAGCAGCAGGGTTCGTGATTTTTTTTTTTTTAAAATCAAAGAAGTTGGATTTTTTAAAATTTAAATCGGATTTTTTGATTTAAATCAGATTTTTTTCATTTAAATTAGATTTTTTAATTTTTTTTAATCTTGAAAAAATTGTAGATATTAATAACTTTACATTTAATAAACATAATATATTTCATACAATAGCTTACTTTCAAAATTAAGATCAGTTCTCTAACTATTTAATACATTTTTAGAAATTTATAAATGCGTTACAATCAGGAGTGGATTTATAGTCTATTCAAGGAGGTGGCGGTTGAAAACCGGAAAAGCCACCCCCCAGACCCGTCACGTAGGGGGGAGTGTTAAGGAGTCAATTACTCCCTCTCCCCCCATAGACGGCAGTAATATTTGGATTCAGGGGGTCTTTTTACATAAGAATCGGCTAGAATTATGTCAAAAGCATTTTGAGGGTTTTTTTTTTTTTTTTGCCATGCAGTGTTATTAAAGTTTGAAAAAGAGTTAAGGGGGGGCAAGCTTGGGTTGAAAATGAAAAGTGGGTAACGCCGCCCATCCTCGACTATATTCTGTCTAAAACTACTTAGAGCAAATTTATAGAGTTTACTTAATTATAATAGTAGCTACTGCCAGTAATTTCTTCAATTTCATTTTATTGTTTTCAGAAAATGACGGTTACGGAGGGGGTGCACTGTGTAGGACAATAGATTCGCTTTAATCTGGGAGAACTTGTTTAAAACTTAAAAGCTTCGTTGTGCACGCATTTACCATTCCCCAGTCGCAAAAGCTGGCGGCTTTTACAACTGGTCTTTGATCCGATGTCTTTTCATTCATAAACTTAATTATTTTGTAATGAAAAAAGATTTCTTGTAACTTCAAAACACTTGTCTACAATTAATATTGCTTGATATTTGTATTTTTACATTATTTTTGATTTTTTAACGTATTGTACGATATATATATATCTATCTATATATATATACGGAGGATATCATCTGTTCAGTGACGTAATCAAATCAGATAACATGAAGTACTGATCATTGTTGATATAAATTTTGTGGAATAATCTATGATGTTGTTAATATTTCGTTCATTTTCGTGCTATGAAAACTTACAGAGTAATGAAAAAAAAAATAATTGATATAAAATTTTTATTGTTCTCTTATGTTATCAAAATCGGAATTTATCCTTGATAGAACGACATGTTGCTGTTGATTTCAATTGCTTTTGTTTATTATCTCTTTTTCTCTAATCACATTCGATTAATAGGTTTGGTTATTTCTGTAGTCTGTAGTATAGCTGCTTTTCAATTTAAAAAGAGAAAAAAAATCTCGATAAAGGTGTTTTGTTGCAGTATTGAAGTGATCGAATGATTCTTACGTTTGAACTCGATTGTTTCTAAATTTGGAGTAAAATGTCAAATTAGTTTCTCATCGTATCTGTGGCGCTCAAGAAAAATCTAGCTGTTTTTTGAACATCGCATTGTTTGTAACACAAACAATTATTGAAAACGCAGTTACGCGGTCATTTTAAGGAAAACGAAATTGAGAATATTAAAAAAAAAAGGTTAAGACCTTTGAGGTTGTCTTGTTGTCTACAAATGATATCATACTTTGAGGGGCGTGGTCCATTAAATTGAAAGTTTGTGACAAGGGGGGGGGGGATATATCAAAGAGTGCGGCATCACGCATTTTTTACAAGAATATGTTTATGAAAAATAACGTGACATGCAACAAGGGGGTTCAAAAATGTTGGGAAAAGTAGAACATTTTTGGAGAGCCCCTTAAAAAAAAAAAAAATCTTTGAAGTTTGATAGGTTTTTTCAAGAAAAAAAGAAAGGAAAGCAGGAATCGCTTTTAAGGTTTTCAATTACGGAATTGAAAACCTCCAAGGAATTACAGAGAGGAAAAACTTTTATGCATCTACTTGATTCCAGAGTGAAATAGAGCTTTTAACGTTTAAATTTATTTCTATGACATTACGTTTACGTCACATAATCATCATAATAACAACATAAACAATTCTCAGCTCAAAATCTGTTTCATTTGAAGCACTTTCTATTTCACTTTTTTGCAATAAAGTTATGATTGAATATCAAAAATCATCAAATTTATTTTTGAACACAAAACATTTGATTCTGAATTGCAATCACATTTTTTGTTTGAATTGCATGAAATACGTTGCAATTCATTCTAAATATAAATTTTTTAGATCTTATCGTTGATTTATTGCTTTTTGACCCTTTCGCGACATATTTAAAGCTGGGAAGATGACACTATGTATTGACTATATTGCTAAAAATATTGGAGCACTTTCAAAAATTCACTTTTTTACGGATTTATCTAGAAAAAGAGACGAATTGTTTTGTAATTTTCATCATATAAAAGTCATGCTCCAGCTGTCATTTTCCAATAAAAATATCACCCATGCATTTAGGGGACCAGCAACAAACTGAGAAAATAAAAGAAAAGGTTTTTGATCATCCTTCATTGTAGATAGCTGAGAACAAGATATTATAAAGTCCAAAAATAAAAGTCTAAGAACTATGTAGACTTTATTTTTATATTTTCGTGAGCAGGCCCGGATGAAAAAATGTTGCCCCCCCCCCCCGTGCAACTAAATCTGTAAGGCCACTCCCACTCCCCCAGAGGCCAGCAGTGTGTCTCAGTGCTAGTTTTTTTTTCAATTTCTTGGGATGTTGGACTCTTTAAGGCTTTGCCCCCCCCTCCCCACTCCGTATTGCGGGTCTGCGGGCACGCAGATCCGGATATCTCTCTCTGCGTATTTTAATCATTTCTTTTTAAAATACCAATTCCGCACGCAGGTTTTGCTCATAACACGCAGTTTTCCATAAAATTTTAACAAACGTTCAGAAAAGTGGACAGCATACAAAAGACGTGTAGTAGACCCTCGTTTTACGCGGTTTCGATTATACGCGGTTTAAGAATTGACACCTTTATTTTATTTTACGCGGATGAGTTTCGGTTTTAGGCGGATGCGGCAATGATGAACAGATAAAATTTTCCCCTCTTTCAAAATCCAAACTTCTAAAGATTGCAGATTACGCGTAATCAACTGCATTTTGGCATGCTAATAATCGAGCTTGGGCCACTGGAGACATTTTATGCGATTGGTTCCAGAGCTCTTTCCAGAAGTAAAGTTATTACACAGTTCAGAACTCACTGGAAGAAGAGCTTTTAGGAGTGACAAAGGAGGCCAAAACCAACGAGGATATCGACGTCAGTGACACACAACCAAAAACGTTCTCATTGAAAAGTTTGAGCCGTTCCTAGACAATAGAAATGGTTTTTCTGATTTGTTGGTGAAGGAAGATTCCATCATGATGGAAATGACGCAAGTGATCATGGATGCGTTAATGCTCTGCAAAGAATTACAGAGAAAAATTCTTAATGACTGCCAAAAGACTATCGTAGCCAGCTCCTCTTTATAAACAGAAAACTCAATTAATGTATGTTTTCTTTATGCATGTTGTGCATAAAAGTCGATATAAGTGCACATTAAATTTATTATACAATTAGTCATCACTAGAATGAATTATTTTGTTATCTACGGAACCAAACCCCTATTTTAAAACACAATTATTAGGTCTCAATTTACGCGGCATTTCCGTGGAACGTAACCCCCGCGTAAAACGAGGATCTACTATACTAAAATTTGAAATCAAAACATTGAAAATTTGATTAAATATGAGCGCTTAAAGCAATTAATTTTTCACTTCGTAAGTGCGAAAGATAGCAGTTTATAACCTTCATAATTTAAAGCTTAAGTAGATCCTCCAACTCATAATAAAATTCCAGTTCACCATCTTTAAAACTTAGAAAGATATCAGCGATGTAATGAGCCGAATTTTAATGATTCTTGGATAGGTGACGAATCGTGAGAGGGATCGTTCGCAAAAAAATCTGTTTTTATCAGGAATCTCATTGAAGGATTGCAGGTAAGGGTTACAAATTTGCGAACGACCCTTAAGATTCGTCGTCTATTCTAGAATTATTGAAATTCTGCTCATTAGATCTCCGATATTTATTTCTATGTGGAAATGCACTCCAGTTAGTCCTTATTTCTAAAGTTCCTGTTGTTCTACATACAGCATAAATGAAAGAAGCAGCTGTTGAAATTGCAAACATGTACCTCGTCAAATACATTGTATTTCTGTAGTTTGGTATTCTTCTTCGGTGTGCACAGCTGACACCTGATAAAATAACTTTCCGAAGGGTACAATAATTTTACTAAAATCAAAGTTCACGGAAAAGATTTCACTTTTGGTAAAAGCACTTCCAATATCTGCTTCATCAACAGTGATCACACTAATGCGCTAAGAATCTGTACACTGTACAGTACTGTCTCTTTTAAGATAAATAAATACCTTTGTGCTGAACAGTAGAGTAAGAAATAAACAACGTCAGAGAAAAGCACAAATTCGCAGATTACTGCAGACTCGTGTCTCGGCGTTACAGGGAACGCCTTTTTCAATGCAAAAAATAATGAGCTTATGGATGAAAAGACTCCGACAAAAGCCAAGAAACACGTGTCTGCAGTAATCTGCGAATTTGTGCTTTTCTGACGTTGTTTATTTCTTACTCCACTACCTCTTTTGTCTGGACTAACTGGGACCAAAGGCAGTCCAAAAATCTGGATAATATGGGGAAGAAGTCTAACACATTCTTAAATAGTCAGACATAAAGCAAGAAACAATGCTTTGCGACAAAACAACATAGTACCGTTCAGTATGTTACCGCCTTATAGCCAGGGCTAAGGCAGAAATACATGAAATACACCGCCAGCTCAGTCATTCCAGCCGAGGACTGCATTTTCATGCTTATTAGCACTCATCAGCCCGGCATCGGAAGTGACTGAGTTGGAGGTGGAAAACTTCTTAAGGAAGCCAAGAGTGCCAAACAAACTGGATGCTAATACAGAATTAGCACTGACCAGACGAGTGACCGAAGCAATGGTTTGGTTCAACTCAAAGATTGAAGGCAAGGCATAGTATTTTCAGTAAGTTACTGCCCTATAGCCAGGGCTTAAGGCAGAAATACATGAAATACACCGCCAGCTCAGTCATTCCAGCCGAGGACTGCAGTTTCGTGAGCTGGCGGTGTATTTCATGAACATAGTACCGTTTCTTGCAAATATTTTTTTATCATTTATAATTAAACTATAATGGTCAGGGGTGACCACCTAGGGGGTGAGGCGGGAGGGGTCTTGGCGCAGACTGTGCCATTGAAGTTATTAGGGAAATAAATGTTTTACGAGATATTTTCTCCTTTTTTTTACGGAGGGCTTCCAACTTGGAGGGAGGGGGGGGGGGGCACTTCTGGATGTGGTGTGGAACCAACGCTCCTAGTACACCATATTGTTTTTTTTTTTTAATTAGTACTAAACGGACCCGCCGAACGGGGGGTCCGTATAGTCTTTTTTTTTTTCCTTATGAGTTCTTTCCCCAAAATGAAATTTTATGTCCTTTATTTTGTGAATTACTAACAAATAAATATTTAGTATACGAGATGACTATAGGGCTAGTAATGCAAAGAGTAATTGAAATGTTGTACAAACAAACAATGGAATAAATCTCCAACCTTTTAATTTTCCACCTGAATAATACGAACACTGAATGTAAGTTACTTAATAATTATAACAAATCAATTAAAGAAATTTGTAAAACATTTTTAAGTTAATAACACGCAATATAAGTCTACTTCTAAAGAAAACAAAGAGAAAACTCCTTCCAGATAGATATCTTTCCAGTCTGTGACAGATGTGGCAATAACTCATTAATAATGTTTTGATCATACTGTAAACATGCTCCGCTTATTAAGGATATTTTAGGTTCAAATATAAAACATCAACATCGAAAAAACATCGATCCTCTAACATGATGATAAAAACATCGATGTTTTACTGACACATTGATGTTTTGAAATCATCGACATCGCTGCGGCACCACTAAGTGCAATTGCTGCATCTGTTGGATTAGAACAGATTGTTTTGTTGTTATTATTATTATTATTTATTTTACTTTATTTTGAATTGCAATAACGTTGATAAGGCCTCAAAACTTTTTTTTTTCATTTAAATCTTTGAATATGTTTTCGAAATCTTTAAAGTCATTTTTGAAACAAATATGCTAAGATTACTCATTTCAAAAACTGCTTTAAATTGCAAAAAATTGTTTTTAATTTGTTAGAAAAATATCGATTTATTATAATGTAAGAATAAGTTTTTAAAAGTGTAAGATGAGATTTGCTGACAACCAATTTTTACTAATTGGTCCCAACCAATTTTGTATTTACATACTAATTGCACATATAATTACCTCTTTGCATTTCAAATCAATTTTAAATAGTAATTTGCTAACTGTATAACAGTACATTATTACTATTATTACGTTAAATTTAGAAATATCTGAAATTTCAGCAACTTCTGTCATTGTTAAAGTTTGACATTCTTATGAATAGTGTTAAGGAATAAAAATTACTTACTTAATTAATTAAATTAAAACATCATTAATTAAAAAACTTAAATGTAGCTTCATGAATAGCGTCAAAACGATAACTTTTTTTTTCCATTATTGTTATTATTTTATTAGAAAAATTCTGTGCTATGCCAATGACACACACACGCACAAACTAAATAAATACTTAAAATAAAATATAAACAGAATAAAATAAAAGATAATGAAGAAGTTGAATTGAAAAGAAATCAACAAATAAGTAAAAATGAACAAATTAAAAAAATTAAAAATCCCCCCCCCCCTAAATTTTGATGGTGCGACTTGCTCCCTGTCCCCCCCCCTAAATTTTGATGGTGCGACTTGCTCCCTGTCCCCCCCCCCCCATCCCCCTGTGGGCCCCCCTGAAACGTGTGTCAAATGCCATTGTTTACTCTACCGTAGCCTCATCAGAGTGAAAACCGGAAGAGAAACATTCCAATGGGAAGGAGGGAAGAGGGGATGCTCAGCCATCCAGCGCATGCGCTGATGCAACTTATTTACATCGCCGGGACTTTGGAATGAGTGCTGCGGTGCTGCTGCTTACTAGATTAAAAACAATGGGAAACAATTTGTATTTCTACACCGCAGTAGGGAATTGAGCTGACTTTCTCTTACAGATTTTAACTCTTTGAACATGCCTGATGATTTCGCCATGGATTCTCGTAATTATGCTTTTACGAGCGAAGATGAGAATAAAAGGAAGAAAATGTCTTTTAAGATGCAGGTTGGAATTGGTGTGCTTGCCCTCTTGCTAGGCGCCTGTGTTGGAACTCTGTTATTTTATTTAATAAACGGAAATTCTTTTGGATCTTCAAAAAACTCTGGCAAAGATTTTCCAGATCCAGATTCTTCGTGTGCGATCATCAAAGACGAAGAGAAATTTAACTGTCATCCCGACTGGCCGATTTCAAAAGAGGAGTGCCATGAACGAGGCTGTTGTTATCGTGCTGCGTCCGATTTAAAGGTTTCAGATTCGGATTTAATACATTCATCTTATTTAGGTGTTCCTTCGTGTTTTTACCCATCAAACTATGCGGGATACAATGTAAGTGATATAACCGTAAACAGTAACAAAATTTCAGCAGGTTTGACAAGACTTAGAGCATCTGGATTCCGTGATGATATCGAGAATTTAAAATTAACTCTTTCTTTCATCGATGACAATAGCCTAAGACTTGTGGTAAGTAGTTTATATATATATATATATATAAAGTTAAATATCTTTTTTTGCATTAGGAAAACCATAAATTGCAAAGATTCATAACAGCCCACATCCCCTAGATCAATGATCCTCTGCTGTGTTTTTATCACATTTTCTAGGCTTGGGGAAGGGGGGGGGGGAGGCAGAGAAAGGGTTAAAAAAAAATCTGCTAAAATCCTACCAGACAGCCTGGTTATCACATCCAAAGACTTCAGTTTCATTCTTATTAGAACTCATCAGTATGGATCAGGTGCGGATCCACGGGAGGGGAACTGGGGGAACGTTCCCCCTCCAAAATCCCAAGTGTACCTAAAAATTTTCAAAAGAGAGTACGGGAAATTAATTCCGTTTTCCAAAACTTTAACTCTAAGAAAGGCGCAAGAAAAAGTGAGGAGAGAATTTCAAAAGCGGATCTAAGAAGAGAAACTGCTGGAATGCCGCCCCCCACACACACACCTCGGGGGAAAAAACAAGTGTGCCTAAAGCTGTTCAAAAAACAGAGTACAGGAAAATGTTTATAAGTTTTTTAGAACGTGAACTAAGGCACCAGGAAAAGCAATTAGACAGCAACAGAAGCGGATCCACGGAGGGGAACTAGGAGAACGTTCTCCTCTCCCCCCCCCAAAAAAAACCCCCATATATATCTAAAAATTTTCACAACAGAGTGTAGGAAAATTCTTCTGTTTCATGGAACTTCAACTTGAGAAAAAGCTCCAGAAAATTCGATCAAACAATAGCAGATGCCGATCACTGGAGGGCAACTGGAGGAACGTTCCCCTTCCTCTAAAGTCTCATATATACTTTTAAAAAAATTTCACAACATAGTACAGCGAAATTCTCCTGTTATGTAGAACTTGAGCTTGAAGAAAGGCGCAAGAAAAAGCGAGGAGAGAATTGCAAAAGCGGATCTAAAGAGGAGAACTGGGGAATGTTCCCTTCTTCCTTGCATAAAAAAAAGCAAGTGATCCTAAAACTTCAGAAAACAGAGTACAGGAAAAATGTTCCGTTTGTTAGAACTTTACAAAAGACTCCAGGAAAAGCGATTAGATAAGAGTAAAAGTGGATCCTAGGAGGGGAACTGGGGCAATGTTCTCTCACCAAAAATCCTACGTGTTCCTAAAATTTTTTAGAACAGAGTGCAGGAAAATTCTTCTGTTTTATAAAAATTGAACTTGAAGAAAGGAGCAGGGAAAAGCGAGGGGAGAATTGCAAAAGCGGGTTCAAAGAAAGGAACTGGGGAACGTCCTTCGCCAAAACAAGAAAAATCTTAAGTAAACCTAAAACTGCAGAAAACAGAGTAAGAAAAAACCACCTGTAGTTGACACTTAAAGGATTAATTTTTTGGTGTTTAGTTAACATAGCTTAGAGAGAACTCATCCTAAGGGAAACTTTTAATAAGTTATAACTGCACCGACTAGTCCCCTATTTTAATGCAATTTGCTCCAGTTCTAAAAAATCGAAAATCCGGCACTGCAGGAATGTAAAGATAGTTATATTATAGAAAAATACAGAAATTAAATGCTTTCGTCACACTTTATAAGCTATGCTAAGTTATAAGACTACGGAAAGTTAACTACATAAAAATTCGAGTTCGCGCGGGGACTGAGAGTAAATATTTTTCATCGTACTTATTTTTTAAGACTCATCAATATGGTACAATACAGCTTTCCAGTCGTAGTTCAGTCACTTTAAGGCCATTTTAAGTCTCCCAAATTTCTGTACTTGCTTTTTGTATCTGTTTTCCAGTAATCTTTCAAAATAAGCCTCTTTGAACACAAACCTGTTTAAACTGTATTTTGCATTTTTTTGGTGAAGGGTTGATTATTGTATTTAGTGCTTCTGAAATTCAGTGGCGCTATCAGAGGTGGAGGCGGGAGGGGGGGCACAGGGCGGCAGGATCCGTGATCCTCCCAGAAGGCCGAGTAGAATGTTTTTGTAAAACATTTCTTACAATTAAAGAGAAAAATAGAACAAACCTTGGGAACAGTCCCCCTTTTTTAGTAGGTCTAAAAATAAAGTCTTCATAATGCTACGCTTCGGAAGTCCGCTTCCTCCACGAATACCTTTAAAGCGTGTCTCAAATCTTGTTTTCAGGACTTCAATTTTGAAAATTTTAAAGGGGAAAACTACCTAACACCTCGCATTCTAATAACATCGAGAATCGTTTAAGATTGTTTTTTTTGAGCTTCAATTTTGAAAAACTGCCAAACCCCTGACGTTACCAAATATGGTCCACAGTCATGTTTTTAAGACGTCAATAACGAAAAATTTCCGGACAAGGATCCGAATGCTACTGTAGAAAATCTGAATAAAAAATAAAAATTACAATTTTGAAAAAATAAATGGGGAGAGCGTTTAAATCCTTTATCACCGAATATCGCTTAAAAACTTCGTTTTCTAGGACTTCAATCTCGAAATATTTTATTTGGGAAAGCTCCAGAACCCTACTACTCGAAGCATTGTCAAAGTTAGTCTGCAACTGCGTTTTTGGAAATTCAATTTCGAAAAATTTAGCGGAGGGATTATCGATTTAAATCTATTTTACAAAAAATCGATTGGAGGCAGCCCTCCAAAAAATCCTATCTCCTACCCTACCGTCAAAAAATATTGCCTATAATCGCGGTTTTAAAACTTTAATTTCCGCAGACCTTTCTTTTTCGTAACATCACCAGAGACCGTCTAAAACTGCGTTCTTGAGACTAAAATTTCAACATATTTTTCTGGGGGACGGCCCCTGGACCCCCTATCAGCTAGTGAAAATTTTAAAAGTGCCCCCTAACTTTTTCTGGTTGAGCCACTACTGCAAATATTACTTCTTTTAAGCACTTAAATATAGAAGAATGAACTAACTTTTAAAAATAATTATTTAAGAATTGTACTTTTAGAATTTGTAATGAATAAAATTCTTTGATATAAAGCATTAAGAAGCAGTAGATACGTTGTAAAACTCAATATCTATGGTTATTTTTTAATGAGTAATTTTATATACCCCCCGTCCCCATAATCATATTTGCTAGAAAAGTTCCCCTCCCAAATCCATAGTCTGGATCCGCCCCTGGTATGGATTAGTGAATAACCGAGCTGGTGGCAGGTGTCGTCTCATTGAAGTTGAAGAATAGTTCAAAAAGTTAGATTTCAGAAAAAATGTCCTTTTTTGCAATCAATTTTTCGTAACTATGTTGGATGGTTGCTCCCACTTTAATCGTTTCGAGTTTCAGAATAATTGTAGACTAGTAATAGATTTTGACTTTTATTTTTTACTATTAACTTTTAAATGCTGCTTAGTTATTCTTATAAAAGTTATTTATCTTAAAAAATCACCATTTTTTTATGTGTAAATAAATGTTTTTTTAAAAAAATAATTTTTTTCCTCATTCTTGTAATTATTATAAAATGAAAGGAAGTTGATGATTTGTGTAAAATTTTATAAGTTATATGAAGAATACTTAAGTCCAGTAAAACCCTTTTAATGTGGACACTAACGGGACAAATTTTTTTGTCCACAATAGAGGGGTGTCTGCAGGTAAGGGCTTTAATATTGTTATTTGCATTGGAATTGGGGAATTGAAAATTGTCTCCATAAGAGGGGTGTCTGCACTTGAGGGGTGTCCATTAGGAGGGGCTTTACTGTATGTACTGTGTTCACTCTAAATTAATTGTACCCTAATTTACAGAGGGAATTGTAAATTAGTGTACCAGTGCCCAGTAGTAGAATTTTCTGTATCAGTCTGCAAGCATCTGTTTCATAAATCATAAACTGGAAATTATCTGTTACTCCCAACAATGAGGAGCCAAGCTTACTGTCATTAAAAATTATAATTAAGCAGCATTTGAATTTTCAAATACCACTGATATCTTGGATAGGTACCATGGACGCACATGTGCAAAATTTTAAATAGGGGGGGGGGGGATTAGATATTTTCCCCATGGAAACTGATTTTAGTACAGATTAGAGTTATTAAAGTTGGACATTTTTAGTAACTTATTCAGTAATGGCTGGAGAAGAAATGTTTCTACATTTTTACAAAGAAAAAAGTACTAAAAGCAAGGAAGTTCTAACTTTTGAGGGGGGGGGGGGGCGGGGCTTGAGCCTTCATTTACCCTCCTATATGAGCACCCATGATAGGTACAGAATATCCATAACAGTTATGACGCAAGTTCAAGCTGCTAAGAAAAAACAATTAATGAAAAAAAAGCATGGTTTGTTGATTTAAATCAGTTGATTTGAATTAAGTGATTTTTTTTAACAAAATCATTAATTAAAATCAGTTGATTTTACTTTTATAAATTAATTCTGCATTTTTAGGATTTATTGCTTTAAATTGAACTACATTGCATTATACTATCTTTACTTCCACAGGCAAAACTACATAGATCCCTCTTTCTGTGTGTATAACAGATTTTCACTCTATTGCTTTTACTCCAAAATTAGTTTAGAGCAAAATAAAAATTTTGAGTTTTTCTTACACACCATGAGTAAAATATAGTTCAGCAAAATAATTGTTCAACATATTATTTTACACTAAAAATGTACATGATATGGAAACCTTATCTTTAAGCAAAGCATAAAAAATCACATCTTATCTAAGCATTATAACATATTTATAAATCTTAAAATATCAATGAATAGTTAGAGAACTTATCTTAATTTTAAAAGTAAGTTGAATGGATTCATCTATTGTATGAAATATATATTATGTTTATAAATGTAAAGTAATTAATATCTACAAATCTTTGAACATTTAAAAGAAAATAAAAAATCCGATTTAAATAAAATAAATCCGACTTTTTTGATTTAAAAAAAAAAAAAATCACGAACCTTGAAGAAAAATAACTTAGAGGTTGTCTACAAATGATGTCACGCTTTGAGGAGGTGGGCAGTTCCTGAAATTGTGAGCCTTTATAGCAAGGGAAAGGAATCGGATCACAAGAAGTGGCGACAATATTTTAGCTATGTTATCATGCTATATTGAAACATATTGTTGCTTTGCAACAATAGGATATATTACTTTCTGGGATCAGATGTCTTACTGTTGCTCTGAGTTGACAATATTATGTTTATGTGATATAGCATAACACGCAACGAGAGAGGAAGTGGGACACTTTATTCCTGAAATGAAGGGGGGGGGGGGGCAAATATGATGAAAAATTGTATGACTTCATTTATGGGCAAGGACAGCCCCTCACATACAATTTAATCTTTCAAAGTCTTTTTGTGTTACTTATTTATCAAAAACAAGACTACTAAGAATTTATCTGAAACAACTTTACTGGCTAATGTCAAAGTAACAACTCATTTTAAAAAGCAATATTTGCAATGCTTAAGATGTTTAGACATTCTGCGTTGCTCCAACAATTGTGTCCCTAAAATTTTTTAACAAAGCTTCTTCCAGATTAATTGAGCAATAAGTACAAGCAGGAGCATCCAGAAATTATATTGGGGAAAGAGGAGGGGGGGGGGGGGAGATTCTAAATTTATCAAAAAAAACTTGAAATTTTGCCAAATGATTTTTTTAAAAAAAAGAAAACCTTCTTGTGCTTTCATACACACCTATGTCTGATGAGGAGAAATACTATACATTGTTCACAAAAAAGTAATAAATTAATTTTTAAAAAATTACAATATTTCAATGCTGTCTCTAAATTATCAGTCAAAATTTGCCAAAAAAGAAAAATGTTTTGGCAGATCACAGTCATAGGAAGATCTAGGCTCTGAATTCGGAGCTGCAACTATACCGAGAGTTTGGAGAGTTATATTACCCTGGACAGACATGGATCCGGGTACCCTCTTCAAAAATTTTTGAAAATTGACGTTAAAATTGCTGGTTTTTAATTTGTTTCTGAACAGATTTTATAGCACTGTTTACTGGAATGATGTGCAATAACTTGTATAAACATTATGGTTCTTGATAGTCATGTTTTTTTGATCTCATTTTCTATGACTTTTTTTAAGTAAAGGAAATTTAATCATATATCAGTAAATGCCTAATTACAGAGTAGAATTATTCTATAATACAATACATTATAACAATTTAAGAAGTATGCTTGTATTTGATACATGTGTAATTTGTTATTGTTATTATAATTTTTTTTTTCAAATGGATAAAATTACTCTTTTTCTTACTACTTAGCAGAGTCATATTTCTCTTACATTGACAAATTGTGTATATCCCTTGACACTCTAGTAAATCCGTCTATGGTTGCAGTGGCCCTTAGAGGCTTCCCTGATGCATAATCATTTTGAAATAAGTCTAATAATATGATCTTTTTAACATGACATTGCTTACTCCCAGTGTTAGAAAACAGAATTTACACCTTGGGCATCAAATTGGAAAACTTGGGTGCTATTTTTAGCCTACTTTCCCAGTAAAAGTCAGAAAAAGGAGAAAAAAGCATGAAAGAAGGCTTAATGCATCTTAAAAAATGTTGCGAAAAACAAAAAAAAATCAAAAATAAATAAAATAATTAAATAAATATCGAAAAATTAAAAATTGGAAAGTAGGGTATTAAAATGGGGAAAAATGTCTGTCAGTCTGTCCGTCGGTCTGTCTGTCCCTAATAACTTTTGAATGAATAGTCCGATTAGAAAAAACTTTTTTTTGTTCGAAAGATCTCGGCGAGAACACACCTCATTCCCATATTTCACTTTTTGATTTGAACTATTTTTTGTTCAATTTTGAACAGTTCAAAAAAACTTAACATTATCGCCTACGGGGAAACTGAAAGTCAATGTAGATTCCGTACTTGAAGGCGGATTTATTTCAAACAAATTTTGTTGGAAATAGCTCTTGACGCCAAACTCTAGACTCCGACTCCGAGAATTTAGAAGCACCTGACTCCGACTCCTGTGCCCGATAAATAATTGGACTCCGACTCCCCAACTTCGACTCCAACTTTGTAGCTTTGGCAAAAATTTATACATGGAGAACAAATGACTGACTCCGATTCTTGGATATTCTGGATATTCGTCTCCGACTCCTTTATCCCGAAATGAGATTAACTCCGACTCCGAAGCTATGGTTTTAAATGTGAAATAATTATTGTTGATATGATTTGTTTTTATTTTCACGCTAAAGTTTTAATTTAGGTATTCAGTTTTCGGCGAATAAACTCGAAGTCATTTATGTTTCTACATAACGATTTGCGCAGACGATTTTTTTTTGTTTTTTTGACAATGAAAAGTTATTTTTTAAGTTGACATTTTATTGTTTTTATTTATTTTGGTAAGTGCATTAATTCATTTAAAAAATTATTTTTGGCAACAGGGGAAAAAGAAACGATTTTTTTTTTTTGATATGATGTATTTATTTTAAAAAGCTTATTAATTTTAATTATCATTTTTTCGTTTTGAAAGCTGTTAAAGAATTTTTTTAAGGGAAAAAAAGTGTATTAGCTGCTTTGTTTAAAAGGTGCTGCTTTTTTTTTATGCTTCTAATTTTTTTAGATGTGTGAGGAATACTTTATTCCTAGAAATTAGAAAAAATATGTTTGAAATAATTTGCGATTTTAGCTATTTTTGAGAATATTGATCAGGTACTAGAAAGTAGTATGGGTATACGGGAAAGTAGGTTCGTATAGTTCTAGACGGAACTTCTTGTTAAGAAATGAAAGAAGTTTTCAAAAAGTTCCTTAAGCTATAAATAATACTTAGGCAAAATTAAGACATGATGAATATCTATTCAAGAAATTCTGCTCCATGTACGCACAGAACTGCTCCATGTACGCACAGAAAATAACATTTGCTGAAGACAAAGGTATTTAAAAAACATTTTCTGCAATTAATCTTCCTACAATATTTGATACACTCATGTATTTTTTTAAAAAAATTGGGTCAAAATCCTGTTAGTCTTCAGGTATTGCGTTTGGGGTGAATTACAAAGGCTTGATGAGATTCTTTTTTTAGGTGTTGATTTTTGCTCCTATGTTTAGAAATCTTGATGGAAAAATTGATTGTTTGATCCCAAAATGCAACTTAAAACCATCATTTTTAGCGCTACTTGTTACATGTGACTCCATGGCTTCAGAGATAGAAATACAAAACACAAAATAATTTTGAATAAATGTCGATTTTGCATCAATTGTGCCAGTAAAAACAAAACAAAATGGAGATCAACTGTTATATGTTTTCTTAAAGACGTGGTAATGATGACAGTTAAACTTCTATTTTTTATTAAAACTGAGTTTAATATCAGCTGCATCTGTGTTAATGAAATAAATATGATAAAACAATTGTCACAAGCATCTATTTTTCTTAAGACTTGACTCTTAATACTAACCAATCATTAATTCAATGTGTTACATTCATTTCATTGTAAAATTGATTTCATATTAAATTTTAGAGTATCACTCAATGTTACAAAATAATTATTTTGTTAAAATTTGAAGGCTTTTTAAATAAATAGATTTATTTTTGTATTTCTAATTTGTTTGTTTTTTTAAGTGAAACTTGATTCTTTTTATTTTTATACTTTTCTTACATATAATGGATTAATTTTGTTTTAGATAAATGATGCAAATCCAAAGGCTGCCCGATTTGTTCCTGATATTGGATTAAACTATGAAATCAAAGAAAGAAAAAAATGAGCTTTATCTTGTAAATTTGACTTCTGATGGTTCTTTGCTTATCACTAGAAAATCTTCTGGTGCAATAGTGTTAGTCTTTAAAAGTTTGTCTATAATATTATTTATTTATTAGCTTGCATTTCTAGCTGAATACTAAGCTTTTCAATGTTTCTTTGGAAAATTTTATTCTAAAATTTTGTTTTGCGAAAGAGTGATTTGTATTGTTTAATACTTGAAAATAAATGTGAGGGTGCTTGTCCCCCAGTGGGTGCACCATTGGGTGGTTCTAAAATTAAAAATTTGATTAATTATGTAGATAGAGAAACTTTTCTTCTACTTCCCTGGAATTCCTGGTTTTTTAGTTGACGAATCTCGCAATAACGTGATTAAGAGAAAACTGTTATGATTTTAAATGAATATAAATATCCACGTTGAATTGTTTATGAAACACTCTTGCTTAATTTAATGCCAGACTTTCAATAAGAAAGAAGTGAAGCTGATGTTCAGACTATAGCCTATGGTTTCAAACCAGGCCCAGATTTAAATGTTGGGACTGCTGCAAAAATCTCCAGGGCCACTTACCACTCACTGGATTACTCACACTGAATTGAGCCTCGAGCCTCTCAGTGCTGTGCCCCCCTCCCAAATGCACTGCGGGGTCCATGGGTACGTAGATTCGGCCTTTTTAAAATGCAGGAAACAACAACAATGGTGATTGAGAGAGCAATGAAAAAATGAAGTAATATTCTTCATCACTTTCTGTAGCCAAAGATACATGTGAAAAAACTGTACCTCTGCAGGGTAGTTTTAATAGTAGACAGAAAATTCACCATCTGAATATTTTAATAAATTTTATTGGAAATATTTTAGTTTTAACAAACATTATTGGATAGTTTATCTAATTTGTTAATGGACTTCCATCCAAAATGGCTATGTTATTTTGTGGTTACCTTTACATGACACACCTTCTCTGTCCATGCTCTATTTGCTTGTAGAACTTTGCAGGGTTTTTGGGTTTTAATCAGTTTTACCTTTAAACATGTTCTAATTCATGACAACTACCTTGTGTACAAATAAGTTTTAAAGGATTTCAAAGAGATGGCGTCACAAGTGTTAAATCGAAACGGACAATGTTGCAACTAACTTCATTTTAAAACCTCATTGTTAGGCTTTCATTTTCAGTATGACATTTCGCTGAAGTGGAAACAATATAGTTTGTGTGTGTTCTGAATATGTCAACTTTTGTGCCAACAAAACACACTTTGCGAGGAAAGTTTACTTTTCTGCTTCCGTTTGAAGAAAAATGCAGCTGAAATCCATCAAATGCTGCAAGAAGCTTACAGGAACATTGATTTCCACATGTGAGTTTTGGCATAGATGTTTTAGAATTGGTGATTTTAACACCAATGACAAAAAGCGTGATGGAAGACCACAACAGTTTGAGGATGCTGAATTGGAAGCTATATTGGACAAAGACGAGTACAAAACAACTTAACCAAACTAAATCAATGCATTTGACCTGAGCTCTACTGGAAAAACGGCTACAGTATAAGGTTTTGCACGACAAGATAATTTTGCTACATGATGACGCTCGGTCGCATGTTGTGTAGCCCGGTCAAAACGTACCTTGATACGCTGAAAAGAGAAGTCCTACCCCACCCGCCATATAGCCTAGATATTGCCCCTTCAGACTACTATCTGTTTTCGTCGATGGCGCAAGCTCTTGAGGATCAGCACTTCCTCTCTTTTAAAGAAGTCCAAAATTGGATTGATTCTTGGATCGTATTAAAAGACGCATCGTTTTTTTCGAGATGGCCTTCTAAAATTGCCAGAAAGATGGGAAAAGGTAGTGACCAACGATGGACAATACTTTGAAAAATGAACATGAAACCATTTTTTCACAATAAAGCATCAAACTTGAAAAAAAATCCTTTAAAACTTATTTGTACACCAGATAGATACAAGTATAGCTTAACCTCTAGATTGTGCCAGTGCAAATTGTTTCCAATGTATTTCAAGTAAATGTACCTGAAATCTTATACTTTACCCATAAAATTGTCTAATAAAATACCTTAAATAATATGCGTTGAGTTTAAATTTTTCCTCACATTTTCCCCAAAACATTATAAAAATATATTCACTTGTTTGAACTTGAGCATATAGTAGTTTATAATTTTTTTTGGTTTCTTGGTCTACAGGCCTTTAATGAGCGTGCCCCCCCCCCCCTTACTACCGCACTGCTGGGTCTACCTGCGGGTACATAGATCTGGGCTTGTTTAAAATATATATTTTGTTTTCTTACTAAATATTTTTTTTTAGTGTTGGTTTCAAAAAGGAGCAAATAGTGGACCATTCCACTGAAAATCAGAGGTTCTTGCTACAGTTTATAGATCCATTTATTTGCAAAACATTTTTGCTTCTTATATTTTTCACTCATAGTAAATCGTTTAAGGTTCTCTCTCTCTAAAATGTTAACAGACAAGATTAGATAAAAATGACCTAGTAGTTGTAAGCTTTCAGTATTTGACTTTTAAAAATATTTACATTTAATTTTTAAAGTTATACACATGTTATAATGTTTTCTACATATTGTGATATCAATGTATGCTTTTCATGTTACAATTGTAAAAAGTAATATATTTGCATAATTTATGGTTTTTAGTTATTTAATTTTCTTTTACTCTTCTATGAATGTAGGTTCCAAACTGAGCTGTCACGGTTAGTTTACAGTGATCAATTTTTACAAATATCCTCGTATACTGCGTCAAAGTATCTTTATGGATTTGGCGAACACAAAGAAGGTATCCTTAAATCTTTCAACTGGAATCGGTTAACTTTGTTCAATCAAGGAGATTTACCAGTGGTAAGATGTTTTTTAACTGGCATTTTGATTTTTTTTTTTTTTTTTTGAACATGTGTAACATATAAAATTTACAAATGTGTTTTTGTGTTTTTCAGCCCAACAGGAATCTTTATGGTACTCATCCATTTTATTTAGTTGTAGAGCCTGGTGGAAATACTAATGGTGTATTTCTTTTCAATAGTAATGCCATGGGTATGATAATTTTTTTGAGCTATCTTCATCTCCTGATCTGTGTTATTTCAGCACATTTCAATCATGAAGTGTTTGAAATGTCAAAACTGAATTTAAATGTTCTATTTCCAAAAATGCTAACTGTAATATTTTATAGTAGAAGGAACTAAAACAATGGTGTACTTTAATTGTTCATCTAATTCATCAACCATATCTGCAAATATGCTATAATAAATCACTCATAACTATCTTTCATTTCGAAGTTTAAAATGTTAACACTGTAATACCTCCATAAAATAAAAAGTTATAATTTTCCTTGTATGGTGGTATTGAACTGAATGTACGAAATGTTGACATAAAAGTTTTGCTTTTAAGTAAAACTCAAAATATATTTTATTAAGAAGTTTTCTTGTAAATTTTGTCCTGCTTTAGTTTTTTTCTTTTTTTGAGAAGCATATTTTTATACTATGAATTTTTGTAAAAAAATTTGACATTTTTTTATTGTTTAAATATTTAGAGTGATGCAACTTGTTGTTACTCAAAATTTTAAGACTGCATGCTGATAATTTTCATTTGAGAAACATGACATGATTTCCAAAATGAAATGTTAAATATGTAAAGCTTGTCTAAAAGGGAATAATTATGATTTTTTTTTCTTTTTTCAAAATAGTTTATTTCTTTTTGTGATAAAAAGTAAGTTAAAAGAAAAAAAAGAAAAAAAAAAAAAAAACCTGAATTCTAGCAATTTTATTCCTTGAATAAAAAACTTTCAATTGATCCTATGTTGTAAATAATATGCAAACACATTTGATTCATCTTATTAACTGCATGTCTACAAGTCCTTTGAATTACTATTTAACTCCCCCTTATTTTTCATCAAAATATGTTGAAAAATGAACCGACTAATTTTCTGGAGCCTATGCAGACTAGCATTTTAGGGAGGTGGGAGTCATGCTGAAAAATAGAGTTAGGGGTACAAAAAGTTTCTGGAACTATTTGGGTGTCAAACAAGAGCACCAAATCAGCCAGGAATAAGGCGCCTAGTAGAGTATAAAAATTTGTTAATTTCAGAGGCAATAAAAGGAGGTATTATTTCAAATATTTACTAAATCAAACAATTAATAAATTTAAAAGATTTTGGAAAATACTTATATTTTATTCATTAAGTATTTGAACATAATATGTAATGTATTTGCATGATATTCTACATGACGTCCATCTTGAATGCAATCATTAAATTATGGTCACATACAATGATGATACATGGATAAAATTGTCAGCGTTTCAGGGGAGGTCATGACCCCCATGACCGATGCCCCTCTCCTTGTATCTGCTCTTGCTAATGTCAATGCTTTTTAATGTTCCAGATGCTTTGTTGCAACCTACCCCTGCTATTACGTTACGTTCAATTGGTGGGATTTTGGATTTATTCATCATGCTCGGTCCAACACCAACAGATGTTGTCAAACAGTATACGAGCATAGTTGGTCGAACTTTCATGCCTCCATATTGGAGTCTTGGATTCCATATATGTAAATATGGTTATTTTAGCCTTAATAAAACAATAGAAGTATTGGAGCGTAATTTAGCAGCAGATATTCCTATTGTAAGTATGTTTATGTTATCTTATTTCATCATATATTTTTTTTACTGTACTTTCACAATGACAGATTTACTGTGTTGCCACCAAATGTTGCTATTGCGAGTTGCCTCATGACCATAAAGGGACCCCAAGGGAGATTCAAAAATGCATGTAATTAATGTGTTACGTAGTTCTGTGATAGGCAAAGGTCCCTCTCTCAGAATGCATTGTGAGCGCAAACATACTTGTAAATCTGCTACTGTGCGTTCATGCCTTTTATTGTTTTTATGTGAAAAATTTCATTTAAAAAAAAATCTTGATAAAGTTTTCTATATCACATAGGTCATGGATTTCAATTGATAATTTCATGTTAGAAATTTAATGAGAAGGTTTATTTAGTATGGTAAAGTTTTATTTTTGAAATGGAAATTTCAAATTGATTTTCGTAAGAAATGATGATGACGCAAGTGCTGAGGCATATGTTTAGACTTAGTAGCATCTTTAACTGCCTAACAATAGTATATTTTAATAGCCGTTAATCATATATGGATACCTTGCAGAGATCAGATCTTGCACTTTCTAATTTTTGTTTACTCTTGTCTTTGCAAAATGTTTTGCTGGAAAAAAAAGTTAAAAATGAAGACTATGTTAAAACCATGCAACCTTGAGTCTGTGCTTCCTAAAACCTTCTTCAGAAATCATCTGTACAAATTGCCATTGTGCAAGAATTCTGGCGATGATACAAATTTTAATTAAAAGTAAATATTCATAAATATATTAACTGCACCATTTTTTTTTATATAAATGGACAAAACTGTCTGGTAAATCTAATATTTGCTTTGGTTTTGAATAATAATTGAATTTGTTTTTAAAAAAAGGCCAATTAAAAAATATATTTTAGGGTGACTTCACCAGTAACAGACAGTCATTAGTTTGGATATAAATAATAACAATTTTAGGCGGGTAAAACTGATGTTGCTGTGGCTCATGAATACAGTGCAACCATCTAGTGTTATCAGAGTAAATTTTATGAGCCAGTTGGTATTTACAAGGCAGTGGTAGAAGGTTATGTACAGCAGGTGGTGTTTCATGTTCATTTGAATTTAAGAAGGCTTTAGTGCTAAAAATCAAGAACTTTTGCACATTTTGAAGAGAAAAAGGGAATTTTATCTATTACTCATCCTTTCCTCATCCTATCTGTTACTGGGTATCATCAAAATTTTCAGTCTATTACTGGGGGTCGTACCTTTTTTAGAAATTGAGCAAATAAAAATAGAATAAACAAATTCAGAGGATCCAAAAGCAGCCAAACGTTTGATGAGATATAGTTGCATGAGAGAAAAATAGTTTAAGGGGGGTCTAAGTACCTTTAACCTTCAAAATTTTCGACTTTCTGGAAAAAATATATGTCATGCATAATTTATTTCTGAACAATTTGATACCTTATTTATTACCATACGCCAAAAACTTTTCAAGTTATCGTAAAAATGCGTAAACTTTCCCCATAGAGATTTATATTAACAGCAGTTGTTTAAGCCTGTTCGCCGATTTCTCATTTTGCGTGCATGATATATATTTCAGAAAGTTTCTTATATATTTCTGTAAAACTTTTGATACATGTTTGCCTGGTATATTTTTATGATCTGAACTTAAATTTATTTATTTTTTTTAATTAATTTATTTATTTCTTTGAAATTTTTAAAGTTAATATGAACATTTTCCAAACTTTTGGGCAAAAACCTTTTTTTTTTAATATTAACTTTTATTTTCAGTTAAAATTTAAGTTCAGATCATAAAAAAAAAAAAAAAAAAAAAAAAAAAAAACAGACAAACATGCATGAAAAGTTTTACGGAAATATATAAGAAACTTTCTGAGATATCATGCATGCAAAACAAGAAACTGGTGGTCTGTGAGGAAAGAGGTTTAAACAGCTGCTGTTAACATAAATCTCTGGGAAGAATTTACATATTTTTAAGATAACTTGAAAAGTTTTTGTCATATGGTAATGAATAAGGTATCAAATTGTTTAGAATTAAATTATGCGTAACATATATTTTTTTCATGAAGTCAAAATTTTGAAGGTTAAAGGTCCTTAGACCCCTTAAAAAGTCTGAATACATTAAAAGACTCAGAAAGTTGAGTTAACCTGAGAGCAATGTCTTAACCATGTCTCTTTCGTGACTATAGCTGTAGTATCTGTTAATAAAATGTTTAGAGGAAAAGCATATTATTTTGTTCAAATACGGTTCTTAGAAAAGGTAATATTTCTTTCAGGATGTTCAGTGGCATGACATCGATTTCATGCACAGAAATTTAGATTTCACTTACGATCCTGTAGACTTTAAAGGACTTCCAGAATTTGTGGAAAAACTTCATAATGATGGCAGACATTACGTAGCCATGATTGTAAGTTTAATTCCATTCCTTATATTAGGATAAAACTTTTAATTGAAAGTTTATTGTGAAAGTTTAAAAAGCAATATTCCTTTTGTAGCTTCTCTCCTAAAACCACTGGACATTCTTTTATTTTGTTACATTTATGTTCGTAATTTTATGTTGGAAGGTTGATATTTTTTCTATTTTGAAAATTTTATAGTTAATAAATTCTCCAAAACAGAACTCTTTTCCTTGTTTACCTCCAAAATTGTTTTTGTTAAAGTTTAATACTTTTTATGAAAAATACTTAGAGATTCACTAAGTAGCATCTAAAAACATACTAGACAGACTCTTAGATAATTAAAGCAATATACGAATTTTTCTAAATAGAATGATGGTAGTGAATGTGTTTTTGTTACAAGATAAAGCAAAAACTTACTTGATCGACAAAGTAGATGACGTTAGTTAAATATATAGTTATTATATAAAATTGAAGTTTTCTAAAAAGGTTTTGATTTCCAGGCCTCCAAACAGTAGAAAATTGTAGATGGAATTAAAAAATTTAGGTCCTTAGTATGTTTTAGTAGCTAAAGGTGTTTTTTTTTAAATGCCAAATTGATGAAGTAAAATTTATGTAAAGTATACTTAAGAAAGTAAAGAGAGTAATATAATTGAAATAAAGTAATTGACAATTACCTATTACCACATAGAGATGCAAGTTTGACTATAGATCACTGCTTAAGGAGGTATTCTAATCTACACTCGATTTGGAGGCAATTTTGCGGGAGTAATAAAAAAAAAAAATAAAAAAATAAAAAAAACTTGTAACCATTTTTACCATCAATTTTTTATTGATACTTGAGAAGTATAAAAAAATATGATTGAGGGGAAAAAAATCAGAATTGAAATCAGCAGAGGTTGGCAAAGTGGGGACTCAGAAAAAAAAGTTGTCTACTGGTTGACAAGATTTCAATTCTCCTGCTAATCTGAAACATGAAATTAAGGTTGATTCTTATTAAACAAGGATATAGAATTATCTCAACGTAGGCAAATTGGGAGGGGGGGGGGGTAGATGCACAAAATGGAGTCTCTTTTTGAAAAAAAAGGTCATTTTTGGCTCCATTTTTAAACTTTGGTAATTTTTTAAAAATAGTAAAAAAGAAAAATAAGGAAACCCCTACGTCGAGACAATTTTGATGGTATAAAGAAAGTCTGTACCAAATTTCAAGTAAATCGGTGTTAAAACTTGAGATATCTTGTCAACCGAATTGAAAAATTTAGTTTCGAGAAAACACATTTAAATTTTGCAGTCGCATTTTGGGCAGTCTGAGTGGTTTAATGGTATGGCTATACTTATATTTTTTTGAAGAGCCATCTCTGCCTTATACATTGTTCCTTCCTATACCTCAAAAGTTATATTTTTGGCAGATCTTTCAGCCATAAGAGCAGTGCTGCCTCCTTTCAAAGCTTCGGAAGCGTTTGTTACACATCGGAGCGTTTGTTACACTGTTAATCTTGTTTGCTGTCTTTTTATTGTCTATCTATATACAAATTACTTCCTCTTTGACTTTTTTTCATCTATTTAAAATTTGAATTTAACACCGGAAAAATACACAATACACGTGGAACCTACATATGCACCCTTGTGAAAATTAATGAAATCAAGCCAATTTTTTTTCAAAATCACCTTTAATTACATTATTTAATTTTAAATCAAAATCACCACTTAGTATGCCCCCCCCCCACACTCCTTTTTTGTCCAGCACCATTTTCACTCTACTAAGCATAGAGTCAACTACAGTTTTGCACTTTTCTTTGAATTCTTGATCTCTAAACCATGTTTTTAGGAAAGCACAAATCATTTTTTCTTTTGTTATGCAATCAGATTTTTTCTGAATGTCTTAATGGCTTGCCTCTTCGGTGGAGAAATAAACATGGCTAAAAAAAGATAAAAAGTGATCAGATTGAGAAAAAACAGCAAAAATATGTAGAAATTTATAACACTTACTTAAAAACAAAACACAATATTTATGACAAAAAAAAAAAAAAAAAAACAAAAAACGTGAGGCTATAGCACCTAATCAACTGGTAGGCTAAACAGCTGTTATAAACAAAGATTAAACTTCCTAAAAAATTCGAAAATTAAAAATTCCCAACTTGATTCCATTAATTTGCACAAGGGTGTACATGGCTTGATGGTTGTTTGTCAAGTATATATTGTCGCCTCAGAGCAACAGTACAATATCTTAGTGTTAATTCTGGGATTAGATATCTTACTGTTGCTCTGAGGCGACGATATTGAGAAAAAAGAATCTGAACAGAATTAACTATAACTCCGAAAACACTTCGAATTTCCATCAATCCTCTCAGAGGCTTTATTCTTAAAAGTCTAAACTTTGAAAATATGAAAAGAAAAAAAAATCAATTTTTTTTTTAAATTTCTATACTAGAGAATACCTGTTTAAGAATTAGAATTTTTACTTTCCTCTTCTGAGTGTCAGACTTGCAAAAAAGGCTGAAGTTTTTATCTCACAATCTCATTAACAACAATTGCAGTAGTTTGTAGGGAATGTATCTGTGACTAAAGAATTGTTTTTTAGGGTTTTTTTTTATTTTAATGAAATGGTTTTTTGGATAACACAAAAGTAAATAATACCACCTATTTATAAACTTAGACTTTCTGTCTCAATTGATTAAGTGTTCTCCATATACCTCAGGAACGGAAATACTTTCAAAAATGAGAAAAAGAATTTATCATACATACTACCTACCATATTTTTGTTGTTATGACTGTCAGGCAAAGTACAAAGAAAAAAATTTGGTCTTTACTCTGTGCTATTAGTTATAAAACTAAAACGGATATTCATGCTAACACATTTTCCTTTTTTTCCTCTAACATTGTGCATTTCTGCTATAAATATTTATTTGTTTTTCAATGTACTAACCACTTTCTTCCCCGTATAGTCGCCTGGAGTATCAGATGTTGAAGAACCTAACACATATGCTCCTTATGATGAGGGCAAGAAATTGGATCTCTTCGTTAAAGATGTTAATGGTTCATACATTCATGGAAAGGTATTTGTTTCAAAACAAAATTTTTTTTCTTGGTTTTCAGTATTTGATTATAAATAAAAAGTCACAAGTATTGTTTAAAAAAAAAAAAACTAATTGTGTGGTGACTATAATTTTCTAAATTTTCTCCACTTAAAAAGACTGTGCCAGCAATGTAATTAATCTCTATGTAAAGAGTAGAAATTTTAAGAAACAGTATTCAGAGTTTTGAGAATTTTTCAAAAATGGTTGGCGTAAACCAGTATGTACTGGCTGCATCCTATCATTGATTGTCCAAAGTATAATTTTAGAAGTTCAGTTAGAAGTTTTAAAGTTTAGAAGTCACAAATATAATTTTAAAAGTTCAGAGTGCAATTTATTTTCTGGCACAGTTATATTGTGCGAAGAGATTCTAGTATATTTGAACATTCCCATTTTAAATGTACCTTTCAAAATATACTTTAATTCCTAAGTATACAGGTATCTTCAAGTGCCACAAAAAGTTAAAAATATTTATAATTATGAAAAAAAGTTACAAAATTAATAAACTTGACTTTTGTCGCAAAAAGGAATGGAAGTTTGGAAATAGAAACAAAAGCAAAAATCTGTTGAAAAAATCTTCTCAAGTCTAAAAAATTTCTCCCTGTATTGTGAAACTGGTAGATTGAAGCTTGTCAATCTGCTCTTGTGCTGGCATGAAGGTGCATAATTTTGTTTTTCTTGGGAAAATTCTGCATTTCAATCATTAAATTATATAATTTTCAATGTTTTTGGATTGTGAATATTTGTTTGAGGTTATGTCAGTTACAAAAATCTCAATTTGCATGTCCTGCTGAATCATTTTTTTAAAACTTTGAATCATTCTGTAAAAGTAAAGATACCTGTAAGTTATATATATTTTTCTGCATAGCCTGCTATTTATTAGATTTAGTTGCGCTCAATTTTGCAAATGAACTAGCTTGTGATTCAAAATCTCAGACTCTTTTTGACCTGGGAACTTGTATTATTGGAAATCGGATTTAGTACTACCCAAACTTTAGTAATATTGAGTTCGGAAAGTTTCTGTCCATGCTGCTAAAAATGAATTGCACTTAAATATCCCTCTCCTTCACTTCACGCATGCACACACACACTTAAAAAACCCTTTGTACATGTTTAGTAAACTCTGTTGCTTTGTCAGGCTGCTTGATGAAAGTTGGAGAAACAGATGCATGTTTTTATACACAGATTTAATTAGAAAAACTCAATATCAGAAATACAACATTACAACAGCAACAAAAATTTTAAGTATAGCCACAGTGGTAAAGATAAAAGTATCACAATCCAGCAGTGTAATTGGTTAAAGAAATTTCTTTTTCAGATTTGA
Organism: Uloborus diversus; assembly: GCF_026930045.1. Taxonomy (NCBI): domain Eukaryota; kingdom Metazoa; phylum Arthropoda; class Arachnida; order Araneae; family Uloboridae; genus Uloborus; species Uloborus diversus. The sequence goes on along the minus strand of NC_072737.1, from coordinate 36,560,363 downwards.
AATATTCAATGCTTTAATCATAGACAAGATGATTAAGTCATTGAATATTTTAAATCTGAAAAAGAAAGTTTTAACTTTAAGATTATCTTCTTGTAGTTATAGAGTAATATTTTTGTATTGTAGTAAATGTATTTTATGCAATTTTATTTCATCTCCCGAATGAGTCTTGTTTTATATCTTGATCTATTTTGACTTCATTAGCAAACAGTTGCCATTATTGTTGCAGCCAAATTCTTAAAATTTACTCGAAATGATGATGTTTAATTGGAATTCTTTTTTTGTTTTAGGTGTGGAACACAAATTATACTGTCTTTCCCGACTTTAGTAATCCTAAGACTCCTCCTTACTGGGCAAAACAATTTGATGTTTATCATTTAAAATTGCATTATGATGGGATATGGATAGTATGTCATTTATTTCAAGTTTCTTTTTAACTTATGGTACAACTTTTCAATGAAAAGAAGTTTTAAAATTTTCTGACATTTTTTAAATTCTATTCAGGATATGAACGAGCCTCTTAATTTTCTTAATGGTTCAGATGTAGGATGTCCCGATTCTCCCTTGGAAGATCCTCAGTATTTACCTGGCAGGCCATATCCCTTGCGGACACTAACTTTGTGCATGACGGCAAAGCACCTGAAAACGGAACATTACAATGAACACAATCTTTTAGCTTATCGAGAAGCTCATGCTACATACAAGTAAATATATTTTTGTTTTCTGAATAAATTTGTCAAAAAACATTTATTCCTTTTCTCAAAAAAATTATAACTGGTGTAGTACTTACAGAGGGAAATTTCTTGTGTAGATCTCAACTGCAAATATAAACATTTCATTTCAAATTGCTTCATTGAGTGATAGTAACAACAAAGAAGCGTCAAATTATGAAATAGAAAAACTTTTGAGAATTTATGAATTGATAATTAATTCCTTCTATAAAGTACTCGCATGAAAGAAAATAGGTTTTTAAGTATATTTCTCAAAAAAAAAAAAAAAAGTATTTCTTTGAATAACAGAAAGCATGACCAGGCTTATTTCGACTGGGAGATCAGCTTTAAAAGTTTTTTTCTTCCAATTTTATGTGAATTTTTGCATGTTGTACAACTGAATCATTTATTTCAAAAACCAGTCAAACAATAATCTTAAACTTCGAAAAAGCATTTTTACCTCTGTACTAAAATGTTTTTTTTAGGATTACAATGTTTTAAACTAAAAAGGATACTTATTTAGGTATATTTCTTTCGATAAACAATGTTTCAATTATCATTGAATAATTTAATATGGTGAAATAGATGTTTTCCTAAAATTAGCAGTTTTGTCCCTTGACTGGTTTTTAAACTAAACAATTCAATTCAGATCAATTCATATCTCAAATTATCAAAAATACTAGCAAGCTCTTTAATATAATTGAATTTATTTTCTATAGTTGCTTGAAGTTTTAAGCACCAAAATTTTTTTTCATGTTTTAAGTAATTAATTGTGTATTGAAAAAGCATATGAAAATGATTAGTAATTAGCATGTTGGACAGAATCTATCACATCATCTTTTCTCTTTCTTTAGTGCTATAAGAGATGTTCGAAAGAAAAGACCTTTCATAATTTCTAGAGCAACTTTTTCTGGACAGGGACAGTGGAGTGGTCACTGGAGTGGTGATATAACTTCTAACTGGGAGGACATGAGATACACAATACCATGTAAGTGGATTAGCAAATATGATTGCTTTTTTAAAAACCATAGTTTAAAGTTAATGAATGCTAATTCATAAATAAAAAAATCCATTTAGAGAATTTTAACTGAATTTGTTTAAATGTTTGTTAATTTTTGCTGTTCCAAGAGAAGAAATATATGTGGGTGAAACTATACAAGGTTGATGAAAATAAAAGGAAGTCATCCATAGAGGGCAGCAATTTTATTTCTAATTAATTACTAAATTAATATATGAAGATGAGTATGAAAACGTATGTCCAAAATTGATCCAATTTCTTCCGATGTTGAAATGGACGAAAGTGGAAGATAAAGTGGACAAAATACCAATCCTGCTCTTATGACAAGGGGTCTGCGCAAAAAAGGAGTCTGCACTTATATACTGAACGCTGATCCATTAAAGGGGCTATAAAGTTTAGGAAGCCCTGAGCAAATCCACTGTATCTCACTATAGATGTTATTGGATGATTATTGCCACCACTATTTCTGTACCAGTTTTGTGATTGTGTTTTAGTAAAGTATGCATGTTCTTATATGTGCTTAAAAGTTATTTACTAATTTATAGTAACAATAAATGATAACAATAAAAATAAATGCTTTCTTTCTTTGCTCAAAATTGCTGAAAAATTTATTTCTATATCTTTCATTTTAACTTGAACCTGCATGCTTCTTTTTAGCAATGCTTATGTTTAATTTTTATGGGATGTCAATGATTGGCTCTGATATCTGTGGATTTAGGCTGAATGTTACTGAAGACCTTTGTGCAAGATGGCAATCTCTTGGTGCTTTTTATCCTTTCTCTAGAAATCATAATGATTTTGATACTTTTGTAAGTGATGTTTTATTGTGCAATTTAATGTTTCTTCATAAGTTTTTTTGTTTATAATAAATGTTATGGGGCGGGGGGGGGGGGGAGCTTGTTACACAGTGCAATTCAAAAATTTCATATGACTCATCTAACTCCTAAAGCATGATGCCAGAGAAACTGCTGAAAGAGGATCACCCTCTTAGTGGCTACTTAACATTCATTGTTCGTAACATTGGCAGACAAACCAGAAGTTACTGAAATTAAAACAAATAAGCTATGAGTTTTTTTTTGTTACTTTCTTTTATTTTTGTTGTTTTTAGTACCAAATGTACAGTTAATAAAAACGTTTTACAGCATATTTAATTGCCATGCATAAAAATTCACTGCTTGAAATGCATTGCAAAGTTTTTAAAAAATTGAATAGCAACCTATTGTTAGCAGGGTTCGTACGCTCCTTCAAAACTCCTCCAATACTCCTTCATTTAGGAAATTTTTTTGAAGGGCCCTTCAAACTACTTCATTTTGGTTTTAACTCCTTCAAAATTCCTTCTTTTTTGGTTCAAGGCTAAATAATCTTCCTTTATGACAGTAACTTAAAATACTTCGCTCGATAACTTAGCTTCGCCACAAGAGCAAAGAAATAAAGGCAATTTCAATGCAGTAATTTTGTATATTTATTTTTTTTCATAAAGATGTGATTTACAAATTGATCATAGAAGTCATAAAATTTGAAAGTGAAACATTATTAGATGACTAAGACATTTTATAGGTGAAGTAAAACATGCATAAATGGTTCTTGGCTATTTTTTCAAGTTTTATGATGATTGTTTTTTCCTCCACCATACTCTCAGCAGCAAAAGTCAGTTTGTCTAATTATATTTTAACTATTTAAAAATACTTGAGTAGGTGTACTATGTTAAGTGATTGTGCTAAAAAAAATAATTGTTTAGTAAATCGTTGTTATGGTATTGTAAAAAGGGTCATCCACAAGTGATGTCATGCCTTGAGGGGAGGCCATGTTCATGAAATTGTGACAAGGGGAAGAGAGAGGGTGGCAAAAATTGACATCACACCGTTATTATAACAATATGTTTATAAAAAATGACATGTGACAAGGGTGAAGGGGTCAAGTATGTTGAAAAAAAGTGTGACATCGTTTAAGGATAGCCCGTTAGTACTCCTTCAAAATCTCATTTTACTCCTTCAAAACTCCTCCAAAACTCCTTCATTTTATTTCTGAAATTGAGTACGAACCCTGGTTAGTGAAACTTTGCAGAGAAAGAATTTCCTATGTTTTAAAAGCAAGTTACTATGTTCCACTTTATTTAAGCGTGATCCCAGCAAAATCGAGGCAACCTGTGTTTTAAGGATTGCTGTTTTATGCATTTCTCACTATCAGAAAATACATGGTTATGGTAAATATAAAAAAAGGCGTTGGTTACGTTTAGAAAAATAAATAAATGACCTACAATTATTTTTCTCACACTAAAAATTCGAAGTTAATGATATTTATTTGGAATAAATAAGATAAAATACAATTTATGACTGCAAAAACCAGACCACTTTGCTTTATCAAAAAACTAATTAAAAAAAACTAATCTATAGTTGGGTAAAATCTATCATGGCAGCATAATAATATTGTGATTAGGATCTGTGTAGCCTTCACAATGCTGCCAAGTTAGGTCCCCCCCCCCTCAAAAAAATGCACTATCAAATACGATCTTTGAGAGGAAAAAAGGAACTCAAAAAAAAAAAAAAAAAATCAGTTCAACTGCATTTTTTTCTTGATAAAATGAAACTCACCTTGAGGCTGAAGTACAATTGAAAAGATGCTTTTCAGTAATAATGATTTTATTTAAATTGTTGAAATTTTCTTAAGGGCTGTCTGCAAATGATGTCTTGCTTTGAGGAGGGGGGGGGGGGGGGAGGGGGCTCATGAAATTGTGACAAGGAGTAGGGAGGAGGTAACAAGAAATGTGACATCGTGCATTTTTTCATAGGTTAATAAAAATAACATGACATATGACAGAGGGGAGGGGGAGAACAGATCAAAAAAAATTGAAAAAAAGTGTGATATTATTTATGGACAGCCCCTATCTGAATACTGTCAAGGGCGTCCATATAGGGGGGGGGACAAGTTGGAGGCTCAAGCCCCCCCCCCCCCTTTGAAATTAGAACTTCCTTGCTTTTAGTACTTTTTTCTTTGCAAAAATGTGAAAACATTTCTTCTCCAGTCGTTAATGAATAAGTTATTAAAAACATCAAATTTTAATAACTCTAATCTGCACTAAAATCAGTTTCCATGGGGAAAATATCCTGCTAAACTATGGGGAAAATATCTGAGCCCCCCCCCCTTACAATTTTGCATATGGGCGCCCTTGAATACTGTTTATAACTTATATACTGAACTCACTGAGCTCTAACGATTCTTTAAATATGGCTTGATGCTGCTTAAGGGAACTAAAATAATTTTCAGGTATTTTTGTGAATATAAATGCTACAAAGGTGGGCTTTCAATTTTCGTTTTTATTCTCTGATATAGCAAATGTATAGCATGTAACAAAAACACAAGATTAGAGAACAGAGAAAATAATGATGTCACAAGCTTCAATGGATCAGTTAGCAAATAGCGACTTTATGAATAGCTCAAATTGTTTGAGAGGGAGAAAGGGTTTAACACTGATAGTTAGCAATTTCACATGACAAAAGCTGCTTATTATTATTATTTCAGGTTGGAGGAAAAAAAAAGAAATTATATTTCTTTTTCGCTTTACCATCTGAAATTGTAGCACCTTTTATCAATTGAAAAGCAATTGGTCTTGCTAAAAGATATATCAAGGCAAATCAGAGGGAACCTGAATCACTTGCTTAAATTTACCAAAATGAAGGATGTTAATCACATTTTTTCATGGAAAGCAGAACAGGAGCTCATTGTTTTCAACTTGGATTCACTTGGAAGTTTGGAAAAATTAACTACTTCAGTAAGGTTGTTGGCACTTGGAACAGCTTACATGAATGGGCTGTAACGAGCAAGGGGGTAAATAACTTAGAGAGCCCTTGATCTTCACTGGGGACTATTAATTTGACTAGGACTAGCGTAGCTGGGTCCAGAGTCTGTTGATGGTCATCAATGTATTGTATTTATTCATATTATTCAAACTAGCCTAACTAAAAATTTGATTCTCTTTTTGTCCTTTTCTTACCCTCTGGTGAGAAAAGGATCTGACGCACTTACCTACAAACTTAGTTTTCCCCTCATTAAAGAATAGTATGATTATTCTCAGGTTCTTAATAGCTGGTTTTATTGTTCCTTTATTATAGATAAATTGAAAGGTATAAAATATTTCTTTTCCTCTCTAATTTAATAAAAAGGAAATATGTAGATCCTGAATTGGTGAAATAAAATTTTATTTGCTGTTTTCAATTACTAATCTTATTCTGTTATTAATTCATTGAATTTTATTAAAGTGGTATTTAATAGGTAAATAAATAAAGAAATACTAAAGGAACAAAATAAAAGTGCATTAATAAAAGTGAAAAAAAAACTTCTTTTTCAGGAACAAGATCCTGCTGCATGGGGTCCTGATGTTATTGATGCCACGAAAAATTCTTTACGCACTCGATACTATTTACTTCCTTATCTTTACACTCTCTTCTATAAAAGTCATATTTTCGGTGAAACTGTCATTCGTCCATTATTTTTTGAGTAAGTTATTGTTTTGTATGTCATTTATATTTGTAAAGGTTGAAGCACTCTTTTTTTTTTGTTCAAGAGATGCTCCTTTTTTTTTCTCCCCCCCCCTTTTAATTTCTTGCCCTCTCCTTCCTGTTTACATAATTTCTTTATTGATCATCTTAATTGTTATCATCTCAGCAATCTCAATTTGCATCCTGATTCTCAAACGATGTGTGTTTTGTTGTTTTGTATTTTAACTTCTTTTACTAGTGCTTTTGTTACTAATATGAAAGAAAAAGAGCTTTTAATTACTCTTATTGTAGCTTCTCAGATATACAGGGTGCGTGAGGTATTTGAGAATGGAAAAAAAGGGAACAAATTGAGGAAACAGAGTATTTATTACAAATTAGAGTTTTCGTTCAGATGGTCAGATACATAAAGAACGACATCATTTAAAAAAACCACCATCAGCGGCAATGACAGCTTCTATTCCCTATCCAAACCGACTGCAGGCAAAAATGAGATGAGTCTTCGGAATTTTTGTTATTATTTCCAAAATAACAGTTCTGAGAGCTGCAACAGTGTGACAATTGGAGTCCCTCTCAACTACCTCCCCACACATTGTAGGCGATTGGATTGAGATCTGGGGAGCTGGGGGGTCAAATGATAGGGGGCATGACAAAATCGTGAACATTTTTGCGTAACCAATCTTGATAAATCCTGGTGGTAGAGAAAGGTGCGGGGGCCTTGTTGAAAAATATACGGTCTCCCAGTTTCAACAGTAGTGATCCAGGGCGTGACAAATCTGTCTAATACCTCAGTGTAAGCGACGGCATAAACTCTGGCACCTTGACAAAAAAAAAGAATGAGGTGGCATCACATGTCTTTCACCACATCAAGAACCATCCCTGATGCTGGAAATTCTGTATGCATAACAGCTGGTACCTTATCTGTGCTTTTACGCAGCCAACGACCTTTTTTTGCTGTTCACCTTTTGGTCCTGAACAAAGTTTTTCTCAACCGAGAAAAACCAGAGCAGTCTTGGATCCTCGGGATGTTTGAGATTGTTCAGAAGGCTCTTGGCTCTAGTCAAGTGGTTAATCTTGGTCCTGTAGGACATGAATTGTTCTCTCCGCATCAAATGATTTTAAACGGAGGTCCTCATGAACCACACAATGGATAGTAGCCTCTTCAACCTGCTGCTCATTAGAGAGTGCACTCATCGATTTCCTAGAGCCCTCATCGTTAGCAGCTTGAACCAGCTGATGAATACTGGTGTCTTGACACTGTAAGAATGTCGACAATGTCGTCTACTTCGCGAAACTGCTACCACATCCCCCTTTGCAGCTCGAAATTCTCTACGAACTTTGAAACAAATGATTGGGCGACCTTCAAGAATTTAGCAATTTCTGAATCAGTCTGCCCTGAAGCCAAGGAGATAATAACTGCATGCCTCTTCATTTCCTGAGTAAGAATAGGGTCTGCCATGTCTCTCAAACGAAAAAATATTGGTTTTTATAAAACACAGAAAAATGGGGCTATTATAAAATGTGTCCTCAAATAGCTGCCACACCCTGTATGTACAGAACCTTTTGATTGAATTGAAAAATTTCCTTTTTCTATGTCTAGATATGGTTTTTTTTAGATTGGTACTTTGAAAGAATAGTTTAAAATTTTATTAAATTTTTTTTTCTGTTTTGCATTTTAGTTGAAGAAACATTGTCAGTGCTTTTGAAATCTTCTGTTTTTTTATACCAATGTTCCCCCTTTTCCATATTGAGATCCCTTTTTTCCCTCAAAAGATTTTCTTGTAAATATTAAGCATTTCTTAATCTGAGTAATTTTACATGGGTTACTTAATTACTTGATTACAGACTTATTAACCCCTTAACAATAGGATAATTTTCAAGAAAATGGTCATAAAGTTTCTATTTTTTTTATTTAAGAAAATGATATAAAAATAAGTGTATGAACAACATGTGCATTCAATTTTTCATTTTTAATATTTTTTAGATTGAAATTTTTAAAAAATTTAAAATTTTATGAAAAGTCAACAAGCATACCCAAGCCAGCAGCAAAAATTTAAGAAATACGTCTTTTAAGCATTAAAAAAGAATTTTATTAATCTTTTGTGTAACATAAGTAAAGATAGGTAAATTTTTCTTGTGTGGTAAATTTAAAAACTTGAGATACAGAGGCCAATTTCACAATCTGGTAAGTTAGTACCAAATTTCCTTTCTTCATCTTTTCAATTACATTTAAAATCTACAATTACATTTAAAATGGACTGGTGCTGCCATCTAGTGTATAAAGAAAGAAATAAAATGTATTCCGGGCCAAATAAATGAGCACGGCATTTTCACGGGAGCGAGCAGGAAGGGGTTAAAATGGGCCTAGGTTAAGCCAGATAGTCTAGGCAGCCAGCTTGTGACCAAAGGGTTTTAGGTTTGATACTTATGAGTCAAAGACCCTCTATGTATGTGAAAAATGACTCATGCCAGCTAAATATGTATTGGTCAATTCTTCACGTTCTCATCACAAATAATTGCCTCTTAGGCACTGGAGCAAGTGTTGTTTAGTTCCTAGTGTGGATCAAATCTAGTGAAATGTTCATAGATGGTGCTTCCATCTAGCATCATGTCATCTCAGCTAACTTTCATCTTAGTGGTGCTCGGTAAAATGGAAGCCAGACTTGTCCAAATAGACCCTTTGATTGGATAGTAATATCAGGCTCAGTATCATATCATACTGCTTGGCTCAGTTTCCTGAGTGATTTAAGGTGAAGCAACATCAAATAGTAAATCAACTATCATAGCCAGCTCTTCTTTATAAACAGGACATGAAATTAGTTTGTTTTCTTTATGCATGTTATCCATAAAAAATGATATAAGTACACATTAAACTTACTATACAATTAGTCATCACTAGAATGAAGTATTTTGTTATCTACGGAACCAAACTCCTATTTTAACATTAGTATTAGGGCTCAATTTACGCAGTTTCGATTTACGCGGCATTTCTGGGAACGTAATCCCCGCGTAAAACAAGCGTCTACTGTACTTAATATGTTACTTTAATAATTTATCAGTACTACTAATAATAATCCTACAATTATTCTTATCCTAATTACTTTATTAGGCATTGCAAATTGTATTCTTGTCCGATAAATTTGAATTATTATTCAGTTGCTTTGATATAAATCATGCACTCATAGAATATTGATGGTTATTATTGATGCTTTATCTATTTGCATCTAATGTATGTGTTTGCATTTAAGTACTTATTTCATTGATATTTAGATTTCCTGACGATGCTAATACCTATAGTATTGACGAAGAATTTCTTTGGGGTCCATCATTGATGATACTGCCTATTCTTTATGAAGTAACCATTGATTTAATTTTTAAAAGTTTTTTTTCTTTTATTAATTTCTATAATTGCTCATTTTTAACTTTACATTTTCAGAATGCTGTAAAAGTTGATGCATATTTTCCAAAAGGTGTCTGGTATGATTTTTATTCTGGAAAGTCAATGAAAAGTAAAGGAGAAAAATTTACTCTGGAAGCAAACATTACTCACATTAATGTTGCTGTTCGAGGCGGTGCAATTTTGCCTCTTCAGTTACCTGGAAAAACTACTGTGGAAAGGTAATTTTTTATTAAATTGCATTTGTTCTGAAAGAAAACAGTCTATTATAGTATTGTCTGCATCATTTTAAGGTTAAGTTGCTTTTGCAACTTATTTACAAGACAAAGAATACAGAACATAAAAATGGTGCTTAAGAATTTCATCTTTGTTTGAATGCCAAATTCTACAAAAATTTTTTTTTCTAAAATTCAACAAGGTTTAATATAATAATTTTGAAACTTGGAAGATTCTTCAGAATGTAAAAAATGAAACTCTGGGAAGAATATTTCTACATAGTTGCGATTAGTGATGTGGGGAGGAAAATCTTTTATGCATAAAATAATTAGGGCTAGGCGATATACCAGCATACCGCCATTTATCGATGTGTATTTAATACTGCAATAATGATAGCCGGATTTTTAGCCTCCCAATATACTCTTTAAAGCCGTATACTGTCTGAAATACTGGAAGAAGTTACTCATGAACTAATTCCAGAGCTGCCAAATTTTGAAAATCCAAAATCGTAGCAGAATTTTGCAAGTGGGAGGGGGAGGGGGGTTGCTGCCACAGATTTAAACACACACTGATGATTTGTCAACAGTATAAAGAACAAAAACAAAGATACTTAACTAATTTCAAATATGATACAGAAAATATTAAACGGAAAAAATAGAAAATCATAGTTTTTGGACCCGCTTTCATAGCGTCGTAGTTTAAAGCTGTAATTCTTTGAAACTATGATTTTTTCGTAGCAGCAAGCAGCTCTGACTAATTCAGATAATTACATTAAAATATGTAATCCTCCATAGTTATGTATGCTTATATAAAGCTTCAGGTTGCTATCTGTATATTCTTTTAAGAGTTATTAAATAACAAATTTTCAGGGTTAGTCAACTGGAAGGTAGAAAAATCCTAATACAAATTGAATTTATTAAACCAGTAGTGCCCTACCTACGGCCCAGAGGCCACATCTGACCCGTGAAGCCGATCTGTGTGGCCCGTTGCTTTGTTCAATGTTACAAATCGAAAGACACAAATAGTGACAATACCACAAATTTGTAGTCACATACAGTCAACTCCTGATAACTCAAAGTCCCAAGGGACCGCTAAAATGTTTGAGTTATTGGTAGTTTGAGTTATTGGTAGTTGGAGTTATGGGAAGTTTCCACAACAGTCTCAAGAGTTTGGAACCTGATGAAAACTTAGAGATAAAGGAATATTCAAGTTATAAACTTTGAGTTATCGAGATTCGACGGTATTCAGAAATTGGTTTCTGAAAAGCCTACATTTGATAAAATAAGTTTCAAGTAGTTGATTAATTTTCTTTCCTTTTCTATATTTTTCCATGTTACTAATACTACAATAAAAATTTGTTTGTAATTTTTTATGCGTTCTGGCCCATGAGTGATTTTAATATGAGGTCCCGCTTGCAGGCAGGAAAAGGTTGGGTGCCACGGTATTAAATGATTAACTGTGATTCATCTGATCTAAATGCATTGTACAATACTTGGACCATAATTTTCTGTTTTTTAACTAGAACTCAAGACAAAAACATACCCTCCCCCCTCATCCTTTTTTTAAATCCTGGGTGTAGATCCAGCATTGATTCTGCAATTAATTTAATGAAATGCTAACATATTTCTGCATCGAAGGGAATAAAAACTCTATTTCGTTAAATTTTAAAGAATTAAAAATGTCTCTCATAATTCCTCATGATTGTTAGTTGAATAAATGCAATTTACTGATTGATTGTCAAATTTTTTTTAGCCGTACAAATGCTTTTGATTTACTGATAGCATTAGATGAAAACAACGCTGCAACTGGTGAGCTTTATTGGGATGATGGTGATTCTTTAGGTAATATTTTCCTCTCTTTTTAAAATGTATTTTAACCTTTTTTTTTCTTTCTAATGGGGCTGCTATAGAGGCACTGCCTTTTCAGACCTAGTGCGATCCCCCGGAATAGCATCCACTCTTTCATGCAGCACTGTTGTGAGTCGAATGCCATTGCTAGGAGAATTTTGGTGCCCAGTTTCCTCACTAGATGGAGACAACTGTGCTCTATTCGATGCAAAACTGCACTAGGAATTCAACTTTGCAAAGAGATACTCCATGCCAAACGAGTACTCGTGAGATCTTTTATATATCTTACAATCATACGACATAGACGCTGTCGATTTTCTGCATCTTGAAAATCCACCGACTGGAGCCAGGTTTGACCCTGTGCCTTTGGCATGAGAGGCCTGCGTCGTATCCACTACACCACTCTATTGGCGTGAATTTAACTATTAGTTAGTAAATGTAATATGCAGTAAGCTAAACTTGTGTGTCTAAAATCTACGGCTTTCCCTTGAATGTGCAAGTTAATAATAGTCTAGCAGTCAACACATTCTTTTTTCTTGTAAAAGAATAGGGACAAAGTAGTTGTTGCAATATTCTACAGCAAAAATCTATGGAATGTGTTAGCATACTTCCCCTTATATCATTTCATGGGGGAGGGGGACTTAATAGTATCAGCACAGGTAATTTTTTGGATGAAGGAAATTTAAAAAAAAAAAAAAAAAAAACCCTAATGGCAATTCAAGTCATTTTTTCCTGCAATCTCTAAGACTTCCTATTTCAAAAAGTTGGTCTCCATCTCTCCTGAAATAGGTTTCTACGTGCACTGCAGTAATAACCTGAAAATAGCAATTTTTGGACCTGTTGGTGTGGCTCTAAAGTAGATATATATGAGAGCGAAATGTTTAAAACTTTTCAAAATTCTACATATGAAGTTAAATAACCATTCTGTTCATAAAACCATGAAATTAGCAACTCGTCAAATGTTTGAAATTTTCTAAGGATTTCCTTCTCGAAATCATCTGTTTGCAGCTCGTCAACATTACCAGTATTGTTAAAGTGTATTGTCACGATTGCAACAAAAATAGCTTGCGTGTGATATACAACAGATTTAATTTACCTCTTTTTGCTGAAAATAGAAAGGAATTTGAGATATATATGATCAGCAAGCATGAAGATAAATTTGTAATTCACACCAGCATCAGGCATGGTCTTTCCATGTTGACAACAGCATGTATTAATGAATTTCATTCTGAAAATTTCAGAAAATTACTTTAAAACTTAGATTAAAAGTAATTTTAGAACTGACATACATCAACGAAACAGAATTCTGCCAATCTATCATGTTCCACAAAAGCTAGTAAAACTGGCAAGAGGGAGCAGATGATATTTAAAAAGAAAAATGAAAACTAAAAATATACAGTAAAACCCCTCCAATGCAGACAGTAACGGGACAAATCTTTTTGTCTGCAATTGAGGGGTGTCCTCTGGACAGGGGTTTAATAATGTTATATGCCTTGGAATCGGGGAACAAAAACTTGTCCGCGATAAAGGGTGTCTGCATCTGAGGGGTGTTCGTTAAGAGGGGTTTTACTGTATTTAAAAAATCTTTCATTCCATATTAATAATCAAATAACTATGATTACGAAACAGACTATATTTTATCGAGAGAAATAACCTTCACTCTTTTTTATTATTTTTTTTTGATAATCTATTTTTACAATTTCATAGCAGATAATAATTTGCATTGTTTGTGATGTCAGAGCATTACTCGATAAGTTTTGGCTATTATATATATAAATATTCATCAGCATTCAATGTGCTTCCTAATTTTCTTTTTATTCCTAAATTTTGAACACCCGTAAAATGTCTTATTTTTTTCTAATTATCCTACAGTTTTACTATTTTACTCCAAATATTTAAAATGGAAAATGCAAGTTCTGCTTTAATTTGGCTTTAGCTTTGTTTTAGAGAATAATATACTCACTATTTTTTACAGTTAATATTAACTTCATTTTGTGCTGTAAATTTGTTTTTTTCTAAAATTTAAGAATTCAACTTTCTTAAATGTCGATTATCTCTTAACTGATCTTGGTTTTCGGGATATTTTACTAGAAATCGAATAGTGTTCTTTGATCCCTTTATAGAAGAAAGTATTTAGATATCAAACCTTTTAAAATATAAACGCAATAGAACACTTATGAAACATAATATATGCATGGGAGCTGTTGCCATAAGTGGCCAATAATCTCTTTATTTGAATTTTTGAGGCATAAGCATTTGTGAGATGGTCACAAATTTCTTCTGCTGGGAGAAGAAGGAAGACTTGGTATTTTACAGGTGTTTGAGGCTCGATTTATCGAACCAGAGTAAACTATTTACAACCATTTATTGGATTTTTTACACTTTGCAAAGGTTCTATGCATGATAAAATGTGACAAATGTACGTCACATCTTAGAGTGTGGTAAATGTAACAATATGTATGAGCTCAGGTAGTTAAATGTATTTCGTAGATAAAAATTAATAAACGTTCAATTTTGAATCTCTAATATGTATTGGCTACCTACCTGTTAAACTCTTTTATACAGAGCATGTATATTTATTTGAGGGTCCTTTTACAACAGATTTCTCAGAAAAGCATTTGATAAGTTTGTTTCAAATTTGAAATTCTGTATTAATATATTTTATTTTTGTTTTTAGATACATATGAAAACGAAAACTACAACTTGATCTCATTTTCTGCCAAAGATGTAAGCCTCCTACTGTTCCTATTTTTACTTGATAGCTTTAGAGCTTTATGTGTATAAACAATAATATCGTCGCCTCAGAGCAATGGTAAGACACCTAATCCCAGAAATAACACTAAGATGCCCTACTGTTGCTCTGAGACGACGATATATATATATATATATATATATATATATATATATATATATATATATATAATTTCTGTTTGAAAATTAAACTTATGTAGTATTTATTTCTAAAATGTTTATTTTTTTAACTACTTGAGACTTTCAATTTAGAACATTTCATCTCACCCCCAATGTATTCTAAAAGCTATGTTCTCTTGAATATTTATCATAATTTCATTTTTAGTCAAATTCTTGATTTCTATTCATTTTATTAAAGTCTGTGAGGATAATAAAAAAGTGTGGTCTGTATGATAAATATTGTGATGATAATTTTTGTATTGCAAAAGAAAGTTAGTCTTTCATTTTAGGGTTAGAGGTACCTGATCCATTGTTGTTACTTGAAATATATTTTGAAATTTATAATTGCATTATAGTAAGTCTTTAGATTAGAATGACAAAATGACTTTGATTAGCTTTAAATTTCAGAAGATGCTAGCGAATGTGTTTTTAAAGTTAATTTACAATTCTAATTTTAGATCTGTCATTTGAATAGCCTTTTCATTTTTTTATAAAGTTTTCCTTGAGAATTCATTATTGGAGCTTTATGACTTCTGCCAAAATATAATTTAAACTCTGCTAGGTTTTGCAGTTTCTACATAAAAATCAACGTTTAGTTTCTAGTGCTAAAAAGTAGATTATTTTCTTTAAAAAAAATCAGTTACTTCTGATGCAAGTCATAAAAATTCTAATCAAACCTTCCTGTAATTTGAGCCGATGATCAAAATTTAGTAGAATGTCTAATGATTCTATTTAACCTCAAGCAATAACTCTAAATTATTTTTTATTATTTTGAACTTCTTTAGAAGACTGTGTTGTCCTCATTTCAATCCTTACAAAATGATGTTCATCACAAATGTGGGATACAATTAATTATTTCAAGAGCCTGAAAGTTATGAAAATATTTATTCAAAATTATAGCATAATATTTGAACTTTATCATCTGCATTGTTAATTATAAAATCCAACTTGCCACATGAAACATCAACTTTTGCTAAACCCTTTAACCTAAAACCTGATAAAACAAAACTTAGATATGTTCTTACTAGTGATGTGCCGGATCATTAAAAATGTAGATCTGTGGATCTCTCTTTTTGCTTTTTAAATCCAATTCTATTACCCAAGAGTAAAATTTGTACGAAAGGTATTCCTGTCAAGGTAAAAACATTATTTTTTTCTTAAAAAAAGGGTGGAAAATTATTTCTTGCTTGCTTTCTAGATGTAGGACGTAGGAGCAGGAGTCTATAAGAAAGCTGCTACTGGATGGGCTAGAAATAATGTTTCGTATTTTAGTTCAACATAAATGCAGCGCTGGCCCATTCCTCCCAATTTTCTCCTACCGGCAAAATGGGAGCATCTTTAAAAAGAGAAACGGAATTGAATCTAATTTCAAATGTCCTTAATTTATTTGTTGTTTTTAATGTCGAACAATCCTATCTGCAAAAATACTGTTTTTTGAATATTGAACTCTCAATTACTTGAAAATTTAAATTATTATCAGTGTTGTAAAGTTGGAGCTAAGATTCAAGCTGTGTTTTGATAAACAAACATTCATTCCCTAA
Organism: Uloborus diversus; assembly: GCF_026930045.1. Classification (NCBI taxonomy): domain Eukaryota; kingdom Metazoa; phylum Arthropoda; class Arachnida; order Araneae; family Uloboridae; genus Uloborus; species Uloborus diversus. The sequence continues at coordinate 36,544,234 of NC_072737.1, read as the reverse complement.
TTTTAGAATTATTGACAAAATAATTTGATCAAATCTGGTTTTGTCCTTTTCTGTAACATCTAAGCAGTGATGTTCGACATTAAAGTCATGAGTTATTGACTAATTTTGTTAACTAAATTTCTTCAGAAAGAAAAATTTTACAATCTTTTAAAAAACATTTCAGAATGTTACAACAACCAAAGTCCTGAAGAACAAGTACATCTCAATTATGGATCTGAATGAAGTTAAAATATTTGGAATTGATACTATTAAATCTGCAACAATTAACAATGAAAGTGTGCCGTCCTATTCAAATTCGGTAAGTTCATTTATTTATTCTAATAAAATATCTCTCTCTTTGTGGGAAGGGGAGAGTCAGTCTGATTCCAAATAAAAGAAAGAGATGTATTCATAATTAACAGAAATTTATTTCCTAAGTTGAAGGTGTAATTTAAATACAGTTCCTATGCTCTTTGAAAATTTCATTAATTCTCTTCTTGGTTTTGGACACTACTCTACACCCTAGGTTCCCTTGTACCTACCACTATGTGTGGTTTAACCAGTTGGGTGCGGCCCTAAAGATATAGCTCTCTTTTTTTTTATCTCTATCAGAAACCGAACAATCCCTGGTCCAAAACCTCTAGAGGCATTGATTTGGATTGAGAACTTGGAGGACTTTGTGACCACATGTTAAACGTCCCCCCAGTCACCATTAATGAACTTGGGGGATCTTATAAACTGGCATTGAACCCCTTTGGTTACAAGTCTGACGCTTTACCGATCAGGCCATCTCAGCCTCTAATTTTTATCGCTGGAAAATACTTCAAAACAAATACAAAAATGATGAACAGCAACAGGATATGAACCCATCTGGACTGATCCTAGTCAAGTTATCTTTTCCCAATGAAGATCAAGAGTCCTCTTGGAACTATTCATCCCATTGCAGATAGCCTCTGCTTTTGTTAACCAGTGTTGCCTATCCCCCTGAAAACAAGGGTGCAACTCCCCTTAAATGTTGCAAAGACCCCCCAAAGAAGGAAAAATACCCTTCAGAACATCCCCTCCCTAAAATTTCAATGGCTCAGAGTGCGGGGCTACCCAGGGTGCCGACCTAAGGGGGGTTAATGATCCCCCTTAGGTCGGCACCCTAGGTAAACAATTCTGAATACCTACAAACCTGTTGAAGTTGTAATTTTTCCTGTTCTCAGGTTTAACTTGAGACTCAATAAGTTCATTACAATGATCCTTGTTTTTGATATCTGTCCAAAATTTTAGCCCATGAATATATTCCATTTCAATAAATTTAAATAGATGGATCATATCCCTTCTTCTTGTTCTTTGCTCAAGACTATAGGGACTGATGGGGTGAAGTGGTCATAAAACCCAGTTTTTTCAACTTAAGTAAATAATAAATGTAAAAATTACTTTTAAAACTTGTTTTTTTTTTTTGTCATTTTACGTTACATTGATAAAGAATACATTACCACTGAATTTTTGGAAGAAAAAATTAATTTAAATATCTTAATGGCACTTTTTTTTCATAGATTTCAATGACCTGAGGTGGGGTAAAGTGGTTATAGTAGTTAGAAAAATTACATGAAAAACCATTCTAAGTAAGAGTAACTATTTAAATGCCCAGCACACCAAAGTCTTTTGAAGAAATAAACTTTGTTTAGATAAATTATAAATTGCTGATGGTCAACTTTGATCAGAAGTTGGTTCATCAAGAATTTTAATTGTTTCACTCCCGGATTTTATCAATATCATCGGGAAAGGTGTGATAGTTTGATGTTTTATTAATTAGGAATATATTGAAGATAGCTTTTAAATAATGTCTAAATTACCTCAATTACATAATAAAATATTGCATCCAAAGAGAGTTCCGTGAAAATGTTATTTTATTAAAAAACAAAAGTGAAATAATAGTTAATCTTTATCTAATTATTCAGAGCCTGCAAAACGCTTCTAGTTCCAATCTTCTACTTTGTACCGAAATTTACCGAGCTTCTTTTGGGGAGTGGACATAAATTATTCTACTTGAATAAATTGAAAACTGTGGTTGCCGATAAATGCTATGATTTCTTTTTTTCAAATATTATAGGATTACAATCTTGCTTCAATGCAATTGATGTGCTATATCAAATTTAAGCTCAGTATTTTACATTACAAACAGTAAATGTTTAGTAAAGTTAATATTTAAATGATATCTTCTTGATAATTGAAGATTGAATGATTTTAGATGAGGGAAACATGTTAAGCCTAACTTATGACCACTTTACCCCATCTTACTTAAGTTGTTCTAAAATCGTGTACAAAATGAATCCTGCTTAGCTGTTTATGCAGACGTGTTCTCAAGACATTAGGGAAGCTGCCTGCATAACCAATCTGATAAAAATTGTAATGAACAAAATTTTACAAAGAAGTTAAAAGAGGCATTCAGATTTTAAAATGTTTCATGGGACTTTTTTCACAAACTAAAGTATTGCAAGAATTAAAATTTGTAGTTCAAAATTTAATTCATAACTGTTAAAATAAAAAAAAACCTCATTCATTCATTCGTTTCAAATATATAGCCTTTTATTTGATATATGACCATTTTACTCCATTGACCGCTTCTTCCCACCAGACCCTACACATTAATCATTCTAAGCCTGGAATTATCTATATTCTGAAAATTCATTTACTATCAGAGCATACATGTAAGGGTTAACCTCCTTTGAATCTCTTCCAATAAGTTAATAAATACATTTCTCAAGATAAGGAGATTAAAACTGAAGAGCATTCTCCAAATGTTAAAGCCTTATTAAACTTTTGTGTAAAGGTAGAATTTTCTTAAGATTATGTGAAACAGACATTGATAAAACGCAATATATAACGCCTTCTCTTTAAAATTTAATTACTTGATCGCTAATCTTTGCCATGATCAAAAAATATAAAATGAACTATAGTAAACTTCTGATTATTGGCGGTTGGATTATCAGTGGGTCTTTTCACAATTTTTTTTTTAAACTTACGATTGTGGCATTGTTTGCCTTTAGATTTTACAAATATTTTTCATATTTAATGTTAGTAGGTGCAATGTAGCAATATTTTTTGCTATAATTTAAATGTATGTGTGTGTTAATATTTTTTAGCTATTATGTGCATTAAGTATCAATTTTTACCTATTATTTGGATTATCCGGAGTTTTTGCTTGTCTTCGTTTACTGTGACACCCTATTCCATGGATAATCAGGAGTTTACTGTACTTTATAGTACAAGGTGCAGCAGGGAAACTTGCTGATTTGAATTGGATGCTAATTAGTGAGGCATGGTCAGAAAGGATTGGGGAGAGTCATTTTAAATAGGGGGTCCTGAAGTTTTGTTACCTCACAAGCCTGTTGTCGTCATCCGTTGGACAAAGGAACAACGTGTGTTAGCCCTCAAGGCTTACTTTTCTAATAATCATTCGGTGGTCGCCACCCAACTTGCTTTCCAAACTGGTTCAAGCTGCAGGCACCCTGTGACTTTTTACTTCCTTTTACAAAAAAGGAAATATTGTATTCACAAAAAAAATTTCACTCAAAAATCAACCTTAATTTCCATTTTGCTCACCCCGGAATGAATGTTGAGTTTTTTTCGACTCGACCACACGTGGATAAGTGCCTAAGAAGGTATAGACACACGAAATATCCATTTTGACAATTCCCCAGTTAATTACAACGAGTTTTCTCGTGACTTCTGTGTGTGCGTATGTGTATGTCACATAACTCAAGAACTGAAGAAAATTGAATAGTCCTAGAAAATTGAATTTTGGTACGTAGACTCCTATTGGGGTCTAGTTGTGCACCTCCTCTTTTGGTTGTATTCGGGTGTTTCTAATGGGGTCTTTTGCCCCTTTTTGGGGGGAAGTCATTAATTTCGGTGTAAATTCGAGTGGCGTTACAATTTGGCGGCCAACTTTTGGTCTCCACAGCCAATTTGGCCACTGTTGGTGATATTTAGAGAGTAAACTATTGAATCACATTAAAATTGCCAATAATGGGAAAATGACATTAAATTAGAGTAAAAGGAAGTCATGTGATGCACACATCAGCTCTTTTTTATGGGGTATCTCAAATCGATCATTTACAACGACAAGCCCCGAACCCCGCAACACCTCGAAGATAACATCCGGCTAGCCATCGCCAACATTCCTGTCGATATGCTTGAAAGAGTGGAACAAAACTTCAAATCTAGATTAGTGCATCTTTAATGGGGGCAGCTATTTGCTCGATGTAGTTTTAAAATCTAGTTGAAATAAAAATTCAGAATGTATGCAATATTTTATAAAAAGAAATAAATTGATACATGAAGTACTTTTTCTTTTATTGACTTTTCAAACCAACAAGTTTCTCTGCCTCACCCTGTATATTCTTGATTGAATTGCAAATAAAATGAATAGGGATTTAAACTAACCAGGTATAACATCTTGATCACCCTAAACTGCTGCTTACATATTTTTCTCTTTTTCGTGTGATGTGATTAAAATACTTTTTTAAAATTGTTTTTTGAACGCGATTCTACCAATCAATATATCGTTGGTGATTCAACCAATCAATATATCGTTGGCTCAGAGCAATAGTAAGATATTTTAAGTGTTATAATTGGGATTAGATGTCTTACTGTTGCTCTGAGACAACATTATTTAAAGGGGTAAAAAACCTCGAAAGGATTAAGAGTTAATGTTTAAAAAATTTTAATGCATTCTGCACAAGTTTTTCTACCTAAAACTTGCAACAAAATATACAAATTCAGAAAAATGTAAGCAATGCTGTCAATATTGAAAAATGGAATTATTTGTGCATGTAACTCATCTAAAGTTAAAATTAATTTTCTTTTATGGTTTCAATAATTTCTGTTAGTTTATCTAATTAAAAATTTTCTTTGAACCTTTCAGAATTATTGGATCGTAAATGCCACAGGCTTCTCTCTCCTTGATGAATTGACAATTTCTTGGACATGAGTTTTTCATTAGTATGCTTAAAATACTACTGTTATTTAGCTACAAAATGTAATTGATATTTTACAAATATTTTCAATCTCCATTCCACAAGAGAGTTTTTTTTTCTCCATAAATATTCATTTCACTCATTATTTGTATAAATTTTGTTTTCAGAGTTATCATCAATATGTATATTTGCATGATCTGAATTATAAGACACTTTGCAATTTTTACTGTACCATTAATTTTTTACATTTACAGTAAAATCCTGTTGCAACAAATACCAACACCACGAAATTCCCGATACAACAAATAAATTTGTGGTCCCTTGAAGTTCATTGTAACAGGATTTCACTGTATTTTCAATTAACCCTGAAATAATTTTAGTTTGTATACGCTATATTTTTTTCATGTTTGATTACCATAGACAATAATTTGTCTGAAATTTGTGACTAAAGGTGCAATGCTTTTTGGCTTGACCCCAGATCCAGAGTATGTAATTAATTGTAATGTGCAATTTTGATTTTAAAATGATTGACTTGCCCATTTTCTTTCCTTATGTTAAGAAAATTTTGCAACTGTTAGATATGTTAGGCATTTATTGTGTACCACGCAATTTTTTAAAAAAATCATCAGTAATTTATGTTTTAGGTGGAAAAAATCAATGTATGTTGGAAATTAATGGACCACTGTTGAGAAGTTTTACATTCCTAGCATTATGTTACTTCACAAAAAAATTTGTCCTGTAAATAAATGTGTAACAACCGAATATTAAAAATATATTGCTGCTGCTAGCATTTTTCCAACTTCATGAAAATAAATTCAAATAGTTTAGCACTTTAAATAAAAATTAGGCATAAAAAAATACTATGAATAGTGAGTCAAGTGAAATTATGAAAAAATTTAGTCATTAATTTAAGAAAGGAATCTCTACCTCCATTCCTGTATTACTAAACTGATGCTTAGGTATCCAAATTATTTTTATTAGATTCATTGTTTTTTATTAAGAAATTTAATAATGGTCCAAAGTTTTTTTTATAAAGTTTAATTATTGAATGAAGAGTGAGAGATTACTTGATGTGATTTAATATTTTCCATGTGTTGTTTCTGCTTACAGTTGTAAGTATGGGAACTATGCATATGATTTTCACACATAAGTTCTGTTTCAAGAACTTGCTATATTTTGGGGCATGAAATTGATTACATTTATGTACATAAATTTATTTTTGTACCATATTGTTGTACAATGAACATTTGAATGATTGTTAATTATGTACTGTTATTGTTGCTCTGCTGACATCAAAATAAAGACATTTTAGTTTTATACTTGTGTTGATTTTTTGATACTTTTAAGTATACAGAGAGCATAGTTATCCTGATATTTGAAAGAAATAATTTATTTTACAATTTAAAATTACGAAAGTCCCTGAATTTTTGCTATGTCGGCACCAGTTTTCTATTCTGAGCCATTCTACGAAAAAGTCAGTCCTTTGTCCTGCATGTGACGTTTCTAATATTTCATTAAAAGGTAATTATTTCAAAGGGTAATAACGAAATATTCTGCCCAAGATATCATGCATAAGTTTGTAGTTTGTTAAGCAGAAAAATTAGTTCAATAATATTTTAAATTATTATTTTTAATGGCATATATGAGGCGTCACGCGAGGGGCAAAATGACCATTTTCCATGGAATTGCCCTTCTGTTGAAATTCATTCTCCCGTTTGGAGGATGAACCTAATTTTCCCATATAATTATTTGCTTTTAAAATTCATATGTAGCATTTGACTGAAAATATCCCCCTCCCCCCCACTTTTTCTTTCTGCATTGTTTCAGAGAAAGTCCATTATGAGAATCTAGGTTTATGTAACAGTAAGCAAAACAATTCAATTATTTTTAAACCATCCAATAATAAATCAAAATAACGATTGGGTTATGTTGAGGAAAGGAGAATAACAACAACCTGTTTATGACATGCAATGGCTGCCATTTTGTCCTTGTTGGACTCATCGGCCTGGAATAGTCAATAGCCAAACTGGAGGCAGATGTTTCTCATTGAAGCTGAGATTGCCAACAAAGTTAAGTTGCAAAATCGGCAATAGTTGCAGTTTTTTGTTAATTTCAGCTTCTGCACAAAAGAGTTTGAGATATTTGTAGAAACTTTTTTTTTTTTTGTTTTCAATCAGGTTTAGGTTTTAGGCTGAAATTTGGACAGGGCAGGTTGTTTTTACCGCCCAAAACTGTCCGAAAGTGTCTTAAACTGTCCAAAAGTATGCTAAAGCTAAAGGGAGTGTAATCTAATCAATTAGTAGTTACTGCAATATTCCTAATACATAAATAGAAATATTAAAAGTTTTAACTACTGAGTATTTGATAATAGGTTTCTCCAAAATGTTCATTTAGAAAATATTTTTCTTAGAAAAAAATTGCCAAAAACTATTACATAAAAACTTCCTTATGTAACAGTTAGTATAGTTATGAAAGTAAATTCACAACACTAGCAAAACAACAAATTTCAGTTAAATTTACAACTCAAAGGAATGTTATTAAATGTAATCAAGGGTACCCTTATGCAAAATTTTAAGGGGGTGGGGGCTCAAAAAATTTCCCCATGGTTTAGCAGAATATTCCCCATGGAAACCGACTTTAGTACAGATTAGCGATGTTAAAATTTGACATTTTTAATAACTTATTCATTAATGGCTGGAAAAGAAATATTTATACATTTTTGCAAAGAAAAAAGCATTAAAAGCAAGAAAGTTCTCATTCCTAAGGGGAGAGCTCGATCCCCCTCGCCCCCCTATATGGGCGCCATTGAATAAAATATTTAAGTGTAAAAAAAAAAAAAAAACTTTAATATTTTTTGTAGTGGTTTCTACATATAAATTTTACATGATATTTAACAAAAATTCTCTTTTTAATCATAAATTAAAGAACAATAAATTGATGTTTAAATATATGCACTTATATTTTAAAACTTGTGCAATTTGGAATTCATATTTTTAATTTTTAATACATTCTGTAACTATATATATATATATATATATATATACAATAAACAAAAACTATAGTAGCTTGGCAATTTTTAGAAACAGATTATTGGCACTTTCCAAAAGTAGTTTCGTGGTACAGTGAAACCTGTGTAAGTTGACCACTCGCGGTGCAGTACTTTGGCGGTCAACTTAGACAGGTGGTCAACTTATAAAGGGCGGTAATATATATATATATATATTTTTTTTGTCATTTCTTGCACCATGTATTCATTTTTTGAGGAATTCACCCTTACTCTTTCTGTTCAACTCACTTTCATTGTTTAACATTATTGAAAGTAAAACAATAATTAAAAATACTATTCAAATAATTTTGTTAGTTTTTCCTTGTTTTTAACTATATTAGACACTTTAGTTTTAGAAATTCCATATATGCCAGCTAATATTCTCTGGCTTTTTCAATTCTCAGTTAATATTAATATTCCATACTTTTTATTAATCTCAAGTTCAGCTAACTTTCTTTTGAAGCCTTTTTATGTAAAACTAATAGCACAAAGAGCAACAAGCTCGACTCTCCCAGTTCATAAAGGCAAAATCAAAGTGTCCTATCTCTTAATCCCTTGCACCAGAAACATGTAACTTTATTCATTAGCAAGCCCAGATCTGCGGACCCGCAGTGCGAGAGGCCCGCGTCCTTAAAGGGGCTAACGGCCCTAGAAATTTAAGAAAAAATAGAAAAAAAACCCCTAGCATTAAGGCTTATTCACTTTACTAATAGACACTGCTGGCCACTAGGGAGGGGCCCTACATATTTTGTTGCAGGATAATCAAAATGTATAGATCCGGGCCTGCTCTTTTTAGCACAATTCCTGTGTCACAACATATTGCAACTGAAAGGAAAGACTTTGAACTTTTCTACTGACACCTATTTTCATTGAACAGAGTACAAAACGCTATCTCAAATAGAACAACAAATGAAAAACAAGTTTGGAGAATAAAGAGCAGCATTAAGCTTTATGCTGCTGTTTAGTTAGTAAAATGCTGTTCTGCCATCAAAGCATTAAAAACATTCTTAGGTAGCTATAAAAAAAAATAATAATAATATTTTTAAAAAATGAATAGTAAAATGAAATAATTTGCCGAAGAAAGTTAAAAAAAAATAAACCAAGTGGTCAACTTACAAAGGGCTTTTTACAACACTCCAAACCAAATTTGGCGAACATTAGTGGTCAAGATAGACAGGTGGTCAGGATAGAGAGGTGGTCAAGTTACAGAGGTTTTCCTTCATTATATGAGATAGGACTAATTCCGTTCCTGACACAAGCGACAACTTACAAGGGTGGTCAACTTTACAGGTTTTACTGTAATTCAGTTTTAGATCATGAAATGGTACCATAGTCGAGAAGAAAATCTTCACAAAGTAATAAAAGTCTCAAATATATATATATATTTCCCTTCAGTTCCAAAATTCATGTATTGCATTTAAGTCAATTATTGCACTATATTTTGAACACTTTCATTTGCACTAATGACGAAAATTTTGGTTGCTATTATGGTAAAGAAAAGTAAAAATTTAAGTTATTAATAAAGAAATCAAGTTTTATGAAACTAGATTAGAATTAGATGTATGAATGAGTTACATATATGTTTATTTTTGAATGTTCACATTGAACAAATATTCAATATACAACTTAACTTTGACACATTGTATTCTGTTTTTGATATTTTCTCACTAATTACATTTTCTCAAAAAATGTAGTTTGGACACTTTCAGACAGTTTTGGACACAAGGGTTTTGGACAGGACGGTAAAAACCATGGTATTTACCTTAGGTTTTGCTATAGTGTCCAAAACCTTGCCAACCCTGGATTCAATGCTAACAGTAGGGAAATGCTGGAATTACAAAGTTTTTTTGGACCCTTTTTTTTCATCAGAAACCAAATGAGAAAGTCTGTACAATTGAGCTAACATACAATAGATGATAAAAGTGCAAAAAATGAAAAATTTGCAGTTACTGACCTTTACCTGCCTGCTGCACATGTTTCCAGCTTGGTTATTGACTATTCCTGGCAGATGAGTCCATAACAGGAATGAAACTGCAGTCTCTGGATGATATAACTGTGCTGTCAGTATTTTGCATGTAGTTCGGCCTTAACTCTTGCTTAAGGGGTTAATTTGCTGCCTACTGAGATGAAATATAATGGAAACAGGGTTCCCACAGGTCAGGGAAAACCTGGAATAGTCGGAGAATTCGGTCAAAAAATTCAGGGAAAATCATTAATTTCATTAAAAGCCTGGAAAAATTTATATTTTGCATTATAAACTTGCAACAAGTAGGTTATTATGTCCGTTACGTTTGGCATCGAAACGAGAAAGAATATAAGTGTTATAAGCAGTGGCGTAGCGAAAGAAGGGATAGGGGGGGGGCTATACCCTCCCCCCATGAAGCAACAAAATTATATGTATGAACACACATGTAAGGGTCTACAAGTGCGTCTTTTGACCTTTAATTTCGAAAAAAACATGGAACCATGAAAAATTTCTTGCTTTGCCACTGCACATGGGAAGGGAGCAGGATTCGAAAATATCATGATATTTTCGAAAATATCCGATATTTTGATATATATATAGGATATTTTGATATATATATCTGATATTTTCAATTAGCACAAACTGAAATCTTCAAAATAGTAAATGCATTTTTAAATCACTCTTTAATTTCTTATTTTATAATTACAATATGTAGACTTAAAATTAATGTTTCTTTCATTATTTATATCTAATATTTCAGTTTAAATTTCTATCAATTTTAATAGAGTTAATTTAGCATTAGCTGTTTTACTCATTTTTCTTCTGTTAGCTATTTTTACAGTTATATGATTCATATATAAATAATATGCATTACTCGGTGCACAGTCTTAAGATATTTTATGTTTTCTGAGCAATGTTTAAAATTTAATTAGGTACTTTTAATACAAATTAAAATTGTTACATTATTAATAATTTTATGAATATAAAACAAAAGTAAAAAAGAATATTATTTAACTTTGTTATATTAATGATGAAATATACACTATAAAATATATTAAATATCTTTTTGGTTATTTTTAATTATAAATAAACAAAATTGCTATGGTTAACATACTTTTTATATTGAAAATACCATAGTTGAAAAAATAAATATCGAAAATATCATGATACTTTCAAAATAAATATCGGATATATATCGTGATATATATTATGATATATATCGGCGAACCTTGGAAGGGAGTACCGTACTCAAAGTGTACAATGTTAGTAGAAAGAAGCATTAAAGAATGAATATTAAAGTCCTGATATTAAAATGCTTAACAGTTTGTTTTTGATTATGTTTCAAAAGAAGTCATAACTTTTAAGATTTTTTTAAAATTTGCCTATATATTATCTCTTGTATTGTTATTTTGAACTGATCCTATTTTTTCTTTTGAAATATTACCAAAAGAAAAAAAAAGAGATAGAGATTGGAAATGAAATGTAAGAGCGTCTTAATTTCTTCCCCCCCTCCCCCCCGTGTCTTGAAGTACGAAATGTAAGCTATTGCAGTCTCATCATTGTATTGGTTTTAACAAGTTCGGTGAGTGTTGCTCATCTGCCTTATTGCAGATTATGCAAACAGATACATCCATGACGATAATATCAAAAGATAAAATCATTTTAATCATATTTTTACAGTTTTACCATAAGTAAAATTAAATTTGTTTGTGTAAAAGAAACAAAATTATAATTTTTAAATATTGCACTAAAATTTTTCAAATATATCTATAAACACATATCCATATTGTACAATGATAATACATAAATCGTTTTTTCAATTAAATTGCCCAATTAAACTTTGCAGTTGAAAAATGTAAAATAAATAAAATCTCAGCTTCACATATTCAATGTTCAGGCATCTTAAAAAGAAAGAAAATGAAATAAATTTTTAATAAAAAAACACCGATTTACTTGTATCATTCGATTTTTTTAAGGTTATGTTACGCTAAGCATACTATTTATGAAAGAAAACAGTCATATTTTTATTTTATTTAGCTGATTGATTCAGATTAAAATACACTTAGTATTGACCTTACTATGTAGATTGCAAAATTTTATTTTAAATAAGTAAATTCGTTACGATTTTCTTCAAGTAACTTAGCCTGCAAGTGCAGGTGTATATTTATTTATAAATGATGTTGTTCACTGTTCGAACGCAGGGCCAAATTTAGCTCCATGCCGTCCCTAAGCAGATTTGAAATCTGCTGCCCCCTCCCTCATAAGAGAAGCAAAAATTCAAAACTACTCCAAAAAGTGCTCCCGAAATTTAAACTGTCAAGCTTATGAAGAAATGATGACGTTTCACATTCAGGGGCGTACCGATGGGAAGTCACTGCGAGCTCCCAAAAAAATTAATTCCTTATTTGGCAAATTTTGCTCACGATTCAGAAAATTTGGAGATAATATTGTTTTATATTTTTTTCTTTTTAAAATTTTTTATAATCGTTTTTTAATGATGCCTAACGTTCTCTCTCATTAGATATAGTATGATATGCGATTATGCGTGTAAGGTCATGTTTTATCATTCGTTAAAACTAGAATTTTCCTCCTCTCAAAAGTTTTAGTTCGATGCATCTCTGTTTATATTTACTCTGATCAATTACCAATGAAAAACATTTGATTTTCATAAGATGTGTAAAAGTAATTATTATTATTAGATTTCAAGAAAAAACTGTCTCTGCGAAAAAATGAAAGAATGCTAATATTTTACTTTCAAGAATAAAAAAATCATTTAAAAAATGTGTGGCTCAAGCAAAATTTGCCACGGCCAAGGCAGCTGCTTACTCTGCCTATTGGGAAATTGGGCCCTGCTCAAACGATCTTAAAAGCTGCTAGGAAATAACCAGCCAGGTGGTAAGCCCCGAGACCTTTCTAGAATCATTACCTACTTCTGTATGAAATATTTTCTGAAGGCTACAATGTTCTGTAGGCAATTCCAGTACATAAGTCATCTTAAAATAGTAATAAATAGGCATGTATGCATATAATTTAAGAACTGTACTACAACTTTCTCAAAATATCATAAATGTCTTGTAAAGTATTGATTTATTAAATTAGTTGGTTGTTAATTAAAGCAGTATATTTTGATTTTCAATTTTTTAATTTATTAATATAACACGAAAACTTTTCAAGCAATTAAAGTGTAAATTTTAATAAATTACTTAAAATTTTACATAATATATATATATATATATATATATATATATATATATATATATCGAATTCATATATATATATATCGAATTCGAGGGGTTTTTTTTTTTTCATTTTATGCGAAAATTTTCCATAGTATTGTCCATCTTTTTTATATCATCAAAAAGTAAAGATTCCACCGAAAAAAACTAGCACTTGTTTTTTTTTAAGATCAGATATTTTGACATGAGATTTTTCGATTGAAAATTATGTTACTTTTTTTAATAATAAATCAAAATAAGGGAAAAAAATAAATATTTTAAATTAAAAAAACTGCAGTGTATTTGAAACATAAAAAGATAACTTTTCAAAGTTTCATTTTTTTTTTTTTTTTTTTTTTTTTTTTGTGGGAGATAGAAATAAAAAAAAAAACAAAAAGTCGGTTTTTTGAATTTTTACATAAATTTGGAGGTTATGTGAAAAATGTGCAAAATTATAATTTGTAGACCTTTTTATTACCAACTACTTTGCTATTTAATTTTTTTTTAAAGGATTTTTTTTTACTAAGGAGTTTTGCCAGAAATCGAGCGTTTTCACTTTTCGAAATTCCCACCCTTCCCGACCTCAGATTGCCAGTAAATTATTTTTCCAATTAATTTTATTTTGCTCACCAAGCAACCACCTCAACTAGAAAAGGTTCCCGCCAAACAAGATAAACAATTTAAAGGATCTATCCATATTTCTGAGGAGTTGAAGGTGGGAGGAGGATCTAACTGAAGTAGGTGTGATGAAAGAGGAGAACAGGGAGGATGATAGTTTGGCAGATACTTGGCGGGCAAACTAGATATCATGACTTTTTAAGGTTGAGGTTTTTTTTTTTTTTTTTTGGTTTTGGATGAAGGCGTTTTTTTTTTTTGTGGGGAAGACTTAAAGGTTTTCTTGGCGGAGAAATTTTTACAACAGGGTTGTTTTTGCTGATATTTTTTTACTATTTGAGTAAGGGGAGATCTCTTTCGTTACATATATCTAAATCAAGTGTAAATTGTATGTATAGTAGAATATAATTTTTTAAATAAAACTACTCTCTCTCTCTCTCTCTAGTATAAGTATAAAAATACACACTCTAAACACAACAATTTCAAAAATGACGAAAAAATACTCAAATTTGAACATAACGCGAGTCAAAATGGCTCAGACTACGTGGTATTCAAATTTGAAACATTCAAATACTCAAATCAACATGTGTGCTCATTTTTGAGGTATTTGTGCTCATTTTTGAATATGCAATAATTTCAAAACTGAGTAATATGTACTCTTTTTTGAGTATGAAACAATTCAGCACACTATTTGAAAACATGATGGGTGCTCATATTTGAAACAAAAGGTTTCAAGAAAATTTGAAAGCATGAATGTAGTTACTCATTTTTGAAAACTTCATTTTTCTCAGTGTTCCAATGGGAGAAGAAAACCTAAACCTTGCTACTCAATGTCCTGTTAAAATGTTTGTTTTGTGAAGAAATAAAGATGTTTCATAAAAAAAACAAGTTTAGATAATCTTTGAAGATGATAATGGAAGCGGGTTCACATAGAATCTCCTGAAGTTTTTCTATTAAAGTTATAAAAATGCAATTTTAGGCTACCTTTCATGATGTAAAAAGATGGGGATAGAGTTAAAAAAACTCCTCCCTCCCCCTATTTTTCTTTGTCCATAATCTTTTTATTTATTTATTTTTTAATATGTTGTAAAACATCCTGACCTACTCTTTCTTTTCCAAAAAAATTTAACTGTTTTAGTTTTTCTATAATGGAATTTTCAAAACTTTGTCTGTTTGAAAAACAAACGCTTTTAGCCCCTGAAAAAAAAAAAAAAAAAAAAAAAAAAAACTTTTGACGCTTTGGTCTGAGGTGATATTTAGGAGTGAAAGCTTATATAATTTTTTCCTTTTTATTTAAATTTAAATCTCCGGGCTCTTGAATTTCTTGATGCACTTTTGTTTACCATTCATTTTTTTACCTTAGAAAAATTTAGAACTGGTGTCTCTACCTTACAATGTTCTGAATCACTCTTTCTCTCTATATTTTAATTTTTCTTCTATTTAAAACATATTTCCGGGCATCCCATGTATATTTTTGTCCACTGCGTTGTGATCTTCGTGGTGAAGTTTTGAATAAAAATATTCATAAAAATATGTTGGAAGCAAATCCCGATAACTTACATCTTATAAAATCATCGTATTTTTTTCTTTTTTGTGCCCTCAAACCTGTGCGTCCTTTAACAGTCAAGGTTGACGCCCTCTTAGAGGACCCAGTCCGCCCCTGGGCAGGCTAAATTTTAAAGAAATTATTGTTCGATTCAAAGATATTGAAAATTGTCTGCTTTGACCAGAAAAGGAACTCGACTCAATCACTGCGCCCCTTCCCTATCCTCCAATTGCCCCCCCCCCCCCTTTTTTTTTCTGCCTAACCTTCTGATTGCAATCTATTCTAGTTGAACTTTGCTTCTTCATACATACTAGCACGCCACATTTTTTTTTTGCAACACGCTGTTTACTTTTTTTTCCAGTGTGATGTGCGCCCTTTTCGGCTTGCGCCCCTAGGCCAGGACCTAGGGTGACCTATTGGGTAATCCAGACCTGGTCGGAAGGCATATGTTCAAGGCCCGACGAATCCCGGGCGACGAAAAAGAAATACCTTTGATGACTAATAGTTCTTTCAGAAACCGTGATTTTTCCTCGAACTTGCCGATCATTTCCCACGGTACTAAGAAACCATAGTCTGTAGTAATACGATATTCGTTGTGATTTCCCTCTGATAACATAGTACATACTGCTTTGAACACTGATGCAAAAAAAAGGGGGGGGGGGGGCTTGGGGGCACCCGAAAAGCTGATTATTTTGTTGTTGTAATATCGGACTATATTATTGGATTTTAACATTGCTGATAAAATGACCTCCCAAAAAATTTGAACTTATGGCCATCGGGATGGCCACCGTTGACTTTCTTCTCTACAATTCAAAGGTCCATTCTTATGAAATAACATAAAAAAAGCCCGTTTGTATGGAATTTTTAGTTTTCATTTTCGTGAAATGGGGTTGTTTCCAAAATTTTAAAAGTATTTTTTTCTGAAAGAGCATGCTTAAAAACATAGGATCTGACCATTTTTTAAATAATTTGTTAAAGTTTAATATTTTAAAAAAATTGCTTAAATCTGTGCGCTTTCATTGTTTACATTTCTTGCCGATGACATCACAAATGATGAAATGCCATTTTGTGTTGCCATTCACAGAGCAAAATATTTAATTCGCATCTTTACTCACGTGTATTGGCAACGATAGGGTTGATAGCTAGCGTAGAGCGCAATTTTAATTCGCTTCTTGATTATCATAACGTGGAAACGCGGTATAAAGATGCGCCAAAGAGCATTTGTGACGTCATCAAGACCACGCCTTGTTTGAAAAATCGGACATTTAAAAAAATTAATTAAAAAATAACTGTTTTGAAAATGAAAGAATTTTCTGGGTCCATGTTATTTTTTTTTTTTTTGCTTATTCTATCAATTTTAGTGACTAAAAGTACTACTTTTGACTGAAGGAAACAACCCCACTGTCCACTCATTAAAGAATAATTGTTCAATTGATCATTATTTTTTAAGTGAGGGAGCAAGACCCCTTTACTATTGGAAGTGAGAGGGCAGTTGCCTCCAGGACTGACCATGTGAGCATTCGGACAAATGTCCGAAACGCCGTTCAAAAGACGCCGATCGACCACTGTTTTCCTTCTTTCTTTTGCAAAAGTTCTTCTCAGTTGAAAAATGAAGGTTTTTTTTCGCTTTTAGCACTTCAGTTTGGAAAACTTTCAACCCCCCCCCCCCCCCCCAACTTTCCAAAGATCGTCTAAAATTTCTTTTTTGGGGCTTCTATTTTAAGAAAAATTCCAAGGGAGAGCCCCTGAAGGTATCAGGATACATCGAAGAGCATCTTCTACAAAGGGCTCCAAATTTCTCCTCCCATCAACATAACCAAAGATCATCTAAAACTGCGTTCTTCGAGATACAATTTTGACAAATTTCCTAATAGCTTAAGGTCAAGATTGACGGCCATTTCAGCTGTGGGTGAAACATAGACCCCATATTTGGTCACTCACAAGATGGAAGTAGGCGAGATGTTTACTAAAGTTTCGAACAACAAAGCAGAATTGGATGTTTATTTCGATGACTAACGAAAACAACGCAAAATATACTGTATACCTTTTTTATTTTTTTCATTGTTTAAAATAGTTTTCTTGAGAGATGAAAAATATTGTATTTAAAATTTCATCTTATCCTTATTGCAATAGACACTAATATGCTAAAAGCTATAATATTTCAATTAAATTGATGTTTAATGAGGATTTTTTATTTTATAGTTATTTTGATGCTTCAAATTCAAAAACCTTAATCTTAATTTTTATTGCAGTCGCCGTATTTAGCAGGGTTGTTTGGTTTGAACCGTGGTTTAAACCAAGTGGTCTTTTTAAAGAAACTATGTGGTTTTTTTTTTTTTTATAACAAAAATGTTTTTCTTTTTTTGAAAATTTTCATTGCTTCCCCCCAAATTTTTTCATGTTTTACATATTATTGCAATGAGTAAAATCTAATTAATGCAAAGTAACTATAGCAAAGCTTTGTATATGGATTAGAGATTTAATAAATTTAGAATCTTATATTCTTTGAGGTAATGCAAGTAGAGTAGGCATAAAATTGCTTTTTTATCTTCACACTTTTTGCATCCCCGATAGGCGATGCAGTCAGAAAAAGAAAAGAAAATATATGTAAAATTAGGAAAACAGAAAATATTCATGTAACTTATTTAAAAAAAAAAAAATTAATTTGAGTTTTGTCATCTTGAATTCAAATTATGTTTTTCGCAATCACGAGTGTGTGTGTGTATGTAGGCGTGTGTGTTTGTGTGTGGGGGTATGTGTGTTTGTGTGTAGGGGTATGTGTGTTTGTGTGTAGGGGGTATGTGTGTTTATGTGTAGGGGGTATGTGTGTGTAGGCATGTGTGTTTGTGTCTGTGTGCAGGCATGAGTGTGTGGGTAGTTGTGTGTATGTGAGTGTGTAGGTGTGTGTATGTGTTTGTGTATGTGTGTAGGTGTATGTGTTTGTGTGTGTGTGTGTGTAGCTGTATATATGTGTGTGTGTGTGTGTGCACGTGCGTGTATGTATGCCGTATGCGTGTAAGTGTAGTATATGGTGGTAACCTAGAGACGGTTTTCGCTAGAGGAGCAGCATCGTGAAGAGCCGTCAACGGTGATGCTGCAGAGGGTGGCGCCGGTGGAAATAAAATCATAGGACATCAAAACAGTCAAATGAAAGCAATAAGCAATCGTGATTGCTCAAAAAAATGCCAAATTTTCACCTTTCAAAGAACTTTCTTGATCCCAATATAATAAAAAAAGTATCCTTGTATGAACGGTGGAATAACCAATAAACATTAACTTTTATGACAGTCTTCATTATTAAAATATGTTAAAAGAGTATTTTCATTTCGGTTTGGACTGAAGCTTTTAATTAAAATGATTTTTTTTCTTTGATAAAAAAAAAATTGTATTCCTAAATGCATTAAACCAGGAAAAATGTCTACAATGTGGAAAATATAATGATTTTCTTAAAACCAACTTGTCATTTTTCTATAATTGTTGTCACAGATACATTAGGTAAATAAATTACATGATTTGTAACTTTTTTTCAAATTTTTAAACTAAATATTCATTGATCTTTTGATTTTTTAAGTTGTATAATGTACATCAGACTTATGATTTATTTGTAGATACTGCAAAATACTTTCCACATGTTAAAAAATGCCTGTTTTAAAATTTTACTTTTATTTTTTTTTATTTATAGTTAAAAAAAACGGTTTTTTATACCAACCCTGATCTTTAGTCACTCCCAAGATGGAAGTAGAAAAGATTCTCCGGGGGGAATACCTAAGTTTCCAAAAACAGAACTGGATGTATATTGCAATACAATGGAAACTATTGAACATTTCGCAAATTTGCCGTATTTTCTCCTGGATAATTAAT
Source organism: Uloborus diversus (assembly GCF_026930045.1). Classification (NCBI taxonomy): domain Eukaryota; kingdom Metazoa; phylum Arthropoda; class Arachnida; order Araneae; family Uloboridae; genus Uloborus; species Uloborus diversus. The sequence continues at coordinate 36,525,036 of NC_072737.1, read as the reverse complement.
TATTTTCTTGAAAATTTTTTCCTTCAAATTTTATCTTCAGTATATTCTTTTATCATTTTTGCTTTGTACGCTAATGTGCTAAAAACTGACTCTTTTATCTGAGTTCTAGTTTTTTGAGGGTTTTTAATTATTTATAATTATTTTTATGCAACAAATTCAAAAAAGTGGGCTCCGAATTCCGACTCTTCAAACATCACCAAAGATCGTCTAAAACTGCGTTTTTTAGCGCTATACTCTCGAAAATTTCCGTGGAAGAGCCCTCGAACCCATCTTTCCTAATATAGTCACATAACAATTACGTTTTTAAAGTTTCAGTTTTGAAAAATGAACGTGAAGTGCCCCCTAACCTTTTCTACCTTCAACATTACCGAAGTTAGTCTAAAAAGCATTTTGAAAGCTACAAGTTCGAAACATTTTCGGGAAAGGAATCCCCCCCCCCGGACTAAAAATTTCTGAGTGAATATCACACGTACGGCTACGTTGAAACTGTTAATACCTCCCAAGTCCCTGATGAATTTGATTGTTCAATGAAAGGAAAAATTAGTTATTTTTAAAAAGTAATTATTTGCTCCTTTTCAATTAAATGTTATTTATTGATTTTAATAAATATTAGCGTATTATTTGAATTAGTATTTGGTTATTTATTTAAAATAATTAATTGATCAATCAATGGATGTACTTTCTCTTGTCCTTTCTTTGTGCGAATGTGTTGCTGTGCTGTGAACGGTTGCCTACCCTATAAACGGGTCCTTATGGCATGTGTGTAGTGTCTACTGTGGAAGTCGGGCTTCGCACAAAATTACGGTAGGGGAGACCGGGGTTAGTTGTTACACAGGGTAAGTTGTTGCATTCGAATTTAAAAATAACCGTCAGCAGAAACTGACTTTCCTTGCAGGTAGATTATAGCGCTCACCCATCTGCATTCCATGACAATCACTGAAGTGCTTGCAGTCAATAGCATGGAGAGTGCTCAAAAAAAAAAAAAAGGTTTTTTGAGTCTGGAAGTAATTTTTCTTTCCGCTGTTATTTTTCTATTTGTGACGAAGCCGTTGCAAATAACGAATTTATTTCTGTACCAAGTGAAAGCCTACATTTTTAGGTAAGTGCTAACATATTCAAAAGTTTTGTACAAAGATATAATACCAGTAATATGTGCCAAGAACTAAAGTGGCGTCGTATGGGCAAGTTGTTACAATTTTGTTGGGTTTAGTTGTTACAAGTAACAACTTGTCCCATGCACGTTTTAATTTAATCTTATGTTTTATTTTTAAATGTGATATGGCTGGGGTCTATAAAAACAAGACGGGCAGGGGCAAAACACCTGAAGAAACATACCTGGATGTGGCTAAAGAAGTAATTGCAGGTAGCTCACTACGAAAGACAGCCGATGAATTTCATGACACTAGAGAGATTCTGCAGTAAGATTAAAAATGCTAGTGGTGGTAAGTAGTATTTCTGATCTGTTTTATTGCATGATTTAATTCATATAAAGTACCGTAGTTGGATGATAATAGTAATAATTCTGATCTCTTTCATTCTATGATTAATTTATTGTTAATATGTATGGTTGAATAGATAATAATAATAATTACAACAATGATAATAATAATAAATAATGTATTATTCGAATGTAGGTTTTTCTCTACGCTGCAGGAGTGCAGAAGCGAAGACGGTTCACAAGCGGAAACCATAGGTCAGCGCCACTTTAATAGATACACCAGTAAAAAATGTTTTGCAAGCGAAATCTGTGAAAAGGAAATTGTGTCTAACAGAGAAGAAATCAACAGACACAAAGGCAAAAAAAAAAAAAAAAAAAAAAAAAAAAAAGGTGCGTCCAAACAGTGCGTCCTTCAGATGAAGATGATGAAGACTGGTTCTGCATAGAGTGCTCTAAACCGTACTCAGAATCCAAAAAACCAACGAAACGTCTTCAATGTCGTAATTTTGACAAATGGGCACATGACCGATGTGCTAAGTTTGATAAATTACATGCTTGTGAAAATTGTAATTCGGACAATGATAATGATGATGATAGTTTATTAGAATAAGTCATTAATGAAGTAAATTTGTAAAGCCAAAAAGTTTTTGATTTTTAACGTGGTTAAGAATTTTTGAAATTTAACAGAATAAACCAGAAAATGTGTAAAATTCATTTCATAGTTAAAATATATCTCATGTAATAACTAACCCCATATACTGTAACAACATGCCCCGTGGTGGGGTAAGTTGTTACAATCTACATCTATTCAAAAAACTTGAAATATTTTGGAGTAGTGGCTTCTAATCATTTTTTAAAAAATATGTTGTGAATGTTAGACAATCTAGATGCATTTTAAGGTTTCACGCGTGTAAGTAATTGAAATAGTTTAGAGTGGAAAAAATATTGAAAAAATTGTAACAACTAACCCCGGTCTCTCCTATATTTGGAAAAGTGAAGCAGCGCACCTCAAACTGCCGGGCGAGCTGGCATAAGACAACATAAAATTAACAATTTAGTTTAGAATAAATTAGGAATTATTTTAATAATTAATGTTCCTTAATTTTGATTAAATATTTAATAAAAGATGTGATTTTTTGTGCTGATTAATTGGAGAGTCGCCGGTTTTCCCAAAATGCCCGAGCAAAACTTTATTCCCAGACCGACCCTATTTGCCATCCCTTGCCCCCCCCCCCCCCCCCCGTACGAGCTGTCTCTGACTTTGAGCGTTACTAAAAATGTTTCCAGAAGCGCAAGAGTTTTTAAACGCATTTGTGCGAAGGCGCAAGGGCGCAGTTACTCGAGATTCCTTTCGTACTTGCTTTGTTCCCAGGGAAACTGTCTAGTTCAAATGATTGGCACGAGCTTTCGGGGGTGGATTTTGGGGGGTGGGGGTGCTTAAAAATTATTTTAAAGACGCCTTGGAAAACAGCTAAATTGTACCTTAATTCCACCCCTCCCCCCACTTATTTAGAGTTTGGTTGTCAAACCAAGATTTTTTCTTTTTTAATTTCTGTGCATCTTTCGAAGCACAGCTCTGGTTAAATCTCAGAGAAAAATCAGCTCAGAGAGAAGATAGAGAAGGCTAGCTCAGAGAAAAATTAATCATCCTTACTTCCAGTTTCCAGTCCTACAATTTTGTCCACGAAAAAGGAAAAAAGTTGCACCGTTTGGCGAAGAACCCGGAGGTTTCGGGTTACGTCGGAGCAACCCTGTCCTCGGCCGACCCTCCCTCACCCCAAACTCGAAATGCTGCAACAAGCGGGTTTTCGAGTGCACACAGACAGAAAGGAGCGTCTGTTTGTTGTCCATCGCGAGGCAGGGATTCCAAGCGATTTCGTTCGCTTATTATTATCAGTCACGCGTTCGGCCGAGATGGCGGTGTTTTCGTGCTGCTGCTGCTTCCCCAAGTGTGACTGCGGCCCGCACCTTTAGATGTTCTTTGGACTTAAAATACCGATTTTATATCCTTCCTTAAAAGCGAGACGTATGCACGGTAAGTTCTAAGCACTTTTACAAACATCTGTTCTGCGAATATTCTCTCTCTACTTGAAGCAAGTGCATGGGAATCCAGGGGGGCAGGGCAGGTTTGTTATTGAGCAATCATGATTGCTTATTCTCACTTTTGACGTGATGATCCTTTTCCGAAACGAAGAGACAGTTTGTAGCAGCCTCGAAATGCATTGAAAAATACCGCCAGAGAGTTGCAAGTAACTTAATTTTTTAAACAATAAATATAATAATTTTATTGCTATTTTTAAATTTATCGTCTGCCAAAATTTGCTTCGGTTATTTTATAACTATCTATTCTCAACAAACATTTTTTTGTTTTAAAAACACGGGAACGAACAATAAAAAGGAAGTTTTTTTTTTTTTTTTTTGAAAGCGATAAATCTTTTCGCATCTTATTTATTCTTTTGGCTTTCTCTCAAACGTTATTTACGTGCTTTTTGTAGAAAGTCTATATGCGACAGGCACTATTTTTTCTGCTCATTAGTGGTCAAAATGTTTTACAAGCATATTTAACATTTTTTAAAAATCTTACGTTTTATTTTATATCATATGCACATTTCTTACTGCTCTGATAATTAATTTTTTTTTGGATTCTTAATGCATTATGGCATATAATTTTTAATGTGTTCCGACTAATTAGTGTTCTTTTCGTTCATTTAGTAAAAAAAATCGATTGAAGTTTATGCAAAACTATGACTTTTAAAAACATGGAGATTCTGTAAGACTGTATAAGAAAAACTACTACAGATTCAATAGTCCACTCTGTAGAGCACAGAAACTCAAAATGAAAAAATGTACGTCACAATGATTAAAGAAAAAAGCATTAAGCATTTTTTACATTGATTGCGAAAACTATAATTTATTAGTAACGAACAGGAGCATCCAGGGGGGAGGGGGGAGGGGTAAACATTCTCCTTAAAATTCCGAAATTTTTCTGTTTTGACAGTAGAAAAGAATTAAAACTAGCCGTATCCTCTTCCAATTTTTTTCCTGACTGTGCCACTGGAAGCAAATTTAATTCCTCTTTCTCTTTCTCTTTTTTGAATGATTGCTTTAACTGCGCAAATTCTTGAAGTAAGGTTACAAGGCGAAATATTTTGTGCGGGCATTTGCTAACGTCTGTCTGCAGAAAAAAGACACGCGAAAAATTCTATTCATCGTTCAGTACCCGATTCTGACACACCCCTGGTAGAAGACGGGGACAGTTGATTTATGTCAGTTGACAGTTTTTCTAGTAGTAAACAACATCTTAGCATCGTACTGTCAGAGCTTAACGCAATGAGCAAAAATATTACAAGAATCAAATTAAAAAAAAAAAAAAAAGTAATACGGCAGCAAAAAACAAGTTGAAAAGTAAGTTCAAAATGAATTATTTGATTCAAGTATGTGACGAATTCAACTTGTAAAGGCTCGAAATTCAGGAGTTCTTCATGAAAAACTTTTCCCTATAAAGTTTGTTTGAAGCAAATTCGCCTCTAAGCTTGCGGGATTTATATTTGCCTTAAATTTAACAGTTGGCGCTAATGTTAAATTTTTTGAACTGTTCAAAATTGAAAGAAAAATTGTTCAAAATTAAAAAATAAAATATGGGAATGATGTGTCCTCGCCGAGACCTTTCGAGCAAAGAATAAAAGTTTGTTCAAATCGGACTATTCACCACTCAAAAGTTATTGTGCGGGCGTGGGGGCGTGGGGGGGGGGGGGGGGGGGGGGGGGGGGGAGAGACCAATGCTCAGACAATTTTGCCCGTCTCAATGTCCTATTTTCCAGTTTTTAATTTTTTGATACTTATTTAATTATTTTATTTATTTTTGACCTTTTTTTTTGTTTTTCGCGATATTTTTTAGTTGCATTATGCCTTTTTTTGTGCTTATCTCTTCTTTCTCTGACTCTTACTGGGAAAATTGTCTAAAAATGGCATGACATGTGACAAAGGGGGAGGAGAAGGGTAAAGTGTGACACTTTGTAACAAAGGGGGAGGGGGGTAAAAAATGTTGAGAAAACGTGCGGCATCATTTATATACTGCCCTTTATTACAATACACTGATTTTTACTAGTAACGCATCGTAAGTCATCCAAGCCATTTCATATGAACTTTGCCTTTCATATTAAGTAGGGGAATGTGGGGCAAAGTGAAATAGCGGGGCAAAGTGAAATGGTGAAATATTTACTCTGCTTTTAGCGCCACCTATCTGGTAATATTTTAACTATATACTATCACATGTAATCTATTCCAGTCAAGAAAATAAACAGATTTTTTAAAAAAATACTAAGCATTTTTCATAATGCACTCAAAAGGACAAAATAACTTTTCTGGGTCTGAAAGGACAATTTAAGTATCCCTATAGTTTACAATTATTTCAAGAAAAAGACTTCACAAACGAAGAAAAGTGCGACTCAAGTCATTTAGAGAATGTTTTATCATTATCTAGCTTTCAATCACAAATTTGAGTGTCGAAGCATGCATATTTTTCTTAATGGGAAGGTTGGTTTGAAATGACTTGAGCGCACTTTTCTTTGTTTGTGAAGTCTTTTTCTTAGAATAATTGAAAACTGCAGGAATACTTAAACTCCTTTCTGACCCGGAAAAGTTATTTTTTTCTTTTGAGTGCATTACGAAAAGTGCTTAGTATTTTTTTAAAAAAAATCTGTTGTTTTAAACTTTTTGGTTTTCAAACAAAATTTTATTTTATAATTTAATTTTTTAGCGTTAAGTTGTACCTTAGGATTAAACAAATCATTTAATGAAATTCTGAAGTCTGTAAGTGGTCTAGTTGCTGAGATATAAGCAAAAGAATGGTTCACAACATATAAGTAACTTGGGATAAAGATCCTAATACGTCTCTTTACTTAGTCCGGTTATTGATTAATGGCATAGCTGCATAGAGATGAGGATAAAAACTCCGTGAAAGCAACGACAGTGAATAAATTTCATTCTTGCTCTAGAGAAGCCTTGATTCAAAATTTTCATTATGATTACTATTAACATAACTGTTGCAAGGTAGCAAAATTTGTATCAATGGGTTTTATATTTAAACATTTAATGGGGAAATTACATGAAATTTGCTATTTTCCATCCTAACTGAAATAATAATTTTATTTCAGAATTTTAATTTTTCATCGTTAGTTGTACCTTAAGATTAAGCAAATCATTTAGTGAAATCCAGAAGTCTCTAAGTGAACTAGTTGCTGAAATATAAGTAAGAGCAGGCCTCAGATTACTTCGTGACAATCAGGTCAAGTATAATAAAAGTGCTTAAAAATACCACCGAAGATTTAAGCATGTGATAATACAGGCAATTTTCAAAAATTACTTCTCATATTGTAATATTATGTTGCAAGTCAAAAATTATTTTTGCTATTATAAAATGGTAAAATTCTTTTTATTAACATTTTAAATATTAATTGAGACCTTCTAATACTCTGTGAAATATTTATTTAGTTGATATTAAGCCTTTCGTACTTTAAATATTTTCTAGGATCAGTCAAGTACATGCCGGGCAAAGTGGATGAAACTAATCCAAACGAAATAGTTAATTTCGTTTAATTATTCAATCATTTACCAAATCACTTACGTATTCATTTATTAATTCATTCATTTACATTAATCCATTTAGTAATTCACTTATTTATTCATTCATTCACTTATTTCTTCTATTCATTCACTCTTTTACTTGTTCATTTATTTTTCTTCATACTAACTTCATTAATTAACTAATTTAATTTTCAGTTTACTGTTTAGGTATCTTTTCATTTATTCATTAAACCTTTTATGTACTGATTCAATTGATAAAAAATATTTTCTATAATTGAATAGAAAAATAGTTCATTTTAAACTTTGTTTCATGATTAAAAAAAAAAAGTGAAATTTTTCCACTTTGAAAGCGCAAATTTACTGCCAAAAAAAAAAAAAAAAAAAAAAAATACTGTTTCAATGCAAGTTTTATTATAAAATAGAATGTTCTCTCTTTATGTACTGTAATTTTCAAAATAAATTTACAATTTGTTTATTCTGAAAAGCTCAGTAATCTTAACTATTTCACTTGACCCCACGTTCCCCTACTTTACTTATAAAATCGTTTAAAATGCATGTTCTTCCAAATTAAGTTTCATTCATTACGAACATATGTATGCAAATCTATTATTAGTTTTTTTTCAAAAGCTTTTCTAAAGTTTCACAGTGCTATAAATGCAAAGTAGAACGGCATTTTATTTGTTTCCTAACACGAAATAATTTAATACGAAGTCTTTTTTTGAACTCCAAATAAGTTTTAAGGTACTAACTCTAAAGATCCACTTTCATCAGCAGGTTGATTCTTTTGTTACTTGTTCTGAGTTTTCTAACTACAAGAATCAAGTAAGAAAAGCTGTTCAGTCAAGATGTAATTAAATTATTATATTTTGCGATTTTGAAGTACTCCCTTAGAATCTTATTTTAGGTTAAACGTTACATAGGCCTCAAGCCTTTTTTACAGTTGCTTTGTGTTTGAGCTTATATCCGAAACCAGTTTCTAGTTTAAAGTGACCTCAAGTAGTATTTCCGTTCTTTTTCTTTTGGTTTTCATTAATAAATTTTCTTTTAAATAGCGTTTTTCAAATGTGGCTATTAGCATCTAAACGTCTTTTTTAAATTAAATTTAATGTGCTGTAGTTGAATTAACAGTGATCAATCCTATCAATTAACTCGGGTAAGAAAAGATTAACGACCACTGATCTATTACTTTTAGTATTTTTCACATTTTGTGATTAAAAAGTTACAAAATATCAAAATATAATATTTTTTGTTCTGACTTCTAATTGTTCTTTCCCCTCATTTCCCCCAAGCTAAATTTTTATTCAAAACCAAAGTGAAAATGCGCCTGACTGTATTTTTGAGGTGCATTTCCTGTTTTCAATTTATATCAGTGGGCGTAGCTACAGTTTCTGCCGCCCGGAGCGGCTCCTCTATTTGCCGCCTTTTCATTAAGACATTACTAATACAATAAAATCATCGAAAGTTATTGAACTTAAAATTGAAAAATTTATTGAAGGAAAAAAGCAATTTATTTAATCCGTATTCTTCCTACAAAAACAGGGAGGAGGCAGCCCCTCTCCCAAAGAAAGCTCTAAATTTACGTCGAAAATTAATAGCAACGTTCAAGAGAGGATTCTCTCCCGAATCTTCTTCAAACTGTGGTTAATTAAAGTATGTGCTTATCCGAGACAGTACGTTGTAATCAGGATGAGATACAAAATCTCGTAAAACTGTAATAGGCTGCTGCAACAAAAGCAGAATAAATATTATTCAGAGGCTAACTAGAAAGTCGCCCGTCAAAGTATGACTGGTGAAATTGCTTCTAGATTTGAACAAAGTAATTGCCTGTTTGAGGATATTTTGATAGTTGAAATTATAACCCTAACTCCAGTGGATGAACCCTAAACCCCTGCAGGTAGCGTTCATTGTTGAGCATTTTTTCGTTTCTTTATTCCCCTGAAATGACAGTCTTACCAGTAAAACTGTCCAGTTGCCGGATCGAGTTTAGCCTTGTCACAATAAAGCCTTTCCCTGCATGTTAAACATTACCAAAACATATTACCAAATTATCATTCCATGGATCGAGTTTCATTGTTGAAACACGCGAGTTACTCGATCATCGGCTATTATTTATATGAGGATTTGGGAGGAAATTTGAACCGTTTACGAACTGTTCACAAAATTACGAACTTCAAAAAACGGACTTTCCAAAAAATTAAGGACTCTGAAAACGGATCGTTCACCAATTTTTTAAGTTCAAAAACGGAATTTGGCTATATCCATCGGTAAAATAATTTTATTGGAGCAGTACAATTCGTAATTTCGTTGGCTGAATTTGGATCGCTACCGAAAAACTCATTATCGCGAACATAAAAACTTGTCTAAAGATCTCCCTAGCTTTTTCGACAACTTTCATCGAAAAAATTATCGTATATTGTCGCGCGAAGAATTAACTACTAAAACCAAGGTTCAAAGTTAGGTGATTGACTGTAACACACCTGCAGCAAAAGTTCCATAATTATATCCGAAAACAAAGATAATAAAACATTAACATTTTCTCAACTTTACTCCAGTCTTTTTCAATATACACTAAAAAATACACTGGCACATTCTGAAGTTGTTGTTGTTGTTGTTGTTGTTGCAAATCTCCGGTGTTTAGCAGCGCTAAACCAGGACCAGGTCTATGAAATTCGTCACTCTCAAAAAATCCAACACCAACATTGGATCCTCCAAAAGATCCAATCTTGAAAGTCCCAGACAATTCAGTATATGTTCGGGGGTGGCCTGATGGTCGGCACACTTCACACAGGTTGGAAAAGTCTTATTTCCACTGCAATAAGTCAATGATTTTAGGTGTCAACTAATGAGCCTAGTGATGGTCGTCTGATCTTGCCTACCACACTTGAGAGATAATGCACCTCCCGGACACTTCGCCTAGTACCAATTATGGGTAGGAGGGACAGTCCAGGAGGACTTTGCATCCCTTTTAGCCTTAGAAAATAGCAACAAGAAAGTCAAAGAATCAGGTGTATATAATGGCTCACCAGTCCCTTTTTTAGCCAAGATATCGGCCATCTCGTTACCGTGTTCATCAACGTGAGATGGAATCCACTGAAAATGCACCTCTCGAAAAGAAGAAATATGCTCCAGTTTGTTAATAATAGAAACACCATTACCATCACCCACTTTATGCCAATTAGGGAGGTACTGGATGGAACTTCGGCTATCTGACAGAATCCAAACAGCTGAAGAGCCGGGAGAAGACAAAATTGAACCGAGCCCCTCATCGATAGCAATAAGCTCGCTTCTAAAAACTGAGCAAGAGTCTGGATTTCTTCTGCTTAATTTTGTTGCACACCCTTGGAATAAAATATAAACACCACTACCAGAGCAGTTTACGTTCAAACTTACTACCATCCGTATACATTATAATAGAGTCCTCAGGGACATTGTATATCACTTCTAAAGCCAATTGTTTCAAATAAGCCGGTGCATCTAATTTCTTGTTCACCTGGGAAGGAAGATCCGTGTGGAAGTAGATTCTGTTTAAACCAATTGAAGGATCAATGCTCTGTTTCAAACTATGCTGAATTACATTTTTTGGGATCAAGTTGTCTGAGTAAGCCAAGCTTAAAGGGCTATTTTTCTTTAATCTTTTATTGTTGGTCCACCCCAACAAGAGCTCAGACGTTTGATTCTGGGTCCCATAACTGGTGAGCTTTGAGAAATATTTCACCAAATTAGTTTTTCTCCTAAGGCTGAGAGGTTGCAGATCGGCCTCATATAGTACTATCTCATTTGGGCAAATATTACGAAGTCCTGTAATAATACGAGCCGCACTAAGCTGTACCCTTTCAAGCTTTTGTAAGTTGGTGTTTGAATGATGTGCTGAAGTAATGTTATATTATCCAGCAGTTAATTAAATACGTTACTTACGCTGAAAACCCGACTTCTCGAGAAGTACGGCAAATCTCGAATTCTGGGTTCGCGATGTTTCTGTATAGTTATTTGCTTGGAATATCGAACTCAGTTTAAAAAACATGCATGTTATATGTCTATAAAGAATTAGAATGCAATATTCTCTTGGTATCAGTCTATCAGTTCAAAATAAAAGCAACAATTAGCGAAAGTCGCAATTGCGAATATACCAACTCTTCTGAATCTCGGTGAACATCCAATGCAGTTGTTAGAACATCACGGTCGTATTGATTGAGAAGAGATAAAATGGAGGGAATGAAGACTTTCATTCGTGAAAGAAAGGTCCCAGGTCACGTGACAGATTTTAATAAAAAGCGTCAACCATTCGTCGTTGTTGAGTCACGTGACTTGAGCTCTTTACCCAAGCTTTTGCTTAGCCAGTGATTGGACTAGCTCTCTCCATGTACTAATTCCTGCAGCTCTAAGGTCATATTCATATTGAACCTCAATTCTCCTAAAACTTGAACTTTATATTGAACTAGTGGTACCCGCACGGCTTTGCCCGTTATAGAAAAATTAAAAGGTCTTTTGGTTCGCCTGTATATTTACAAATAATGTATGGTGAATTTTCTCGCCAATTGGTTTGTACCCATGTTACGGTTCCACGTTATGATAATTTCGTAATTTACTCGTCCATCTTATGATAGTTTTGTTCTTAAAATTGGAATAGAAAAAGAACAAGATTGAATTTTCGAAAAATCGCTTCGAGGTGCACACCCCCAATCCACAAACTAACTTTGTGCCAAATTTCATGAAAATCGGCCGAGCGGTCTACAGGCGCTATGCGCATCCAGACATCCTCCGGACAGAGAGACTTTCAGCTTTATTATTAGTAAAGATAAAGAAAAAGAAAATCTATAAACGTTTCACAAACTAAAGCAATGGAATGTTTTTGTTTTTCATTGACAGGCCATTCCTTTTTTTATAGTTTTACTTCGAAAAATATACCAATTTAATTACTTTCACTTTTTAAATGCAGCAATAATAGATAGTCGCATGGTTTGTGTATGTTTTATTCGCTTGGTAGAGTTGATCACTGACGCATTTCTAGAACAAACAGAAAACTTTGAAAGATGTTTTGAGTCGCTTGGTGCTGTTTACCGATGCATTCTAAATGAAACAAACTGAATAAAAATAATAACAAAGATGAAAATTCTTGGAACGCTCGGATTGAGCTCCTGTTTTTGCATCTTAGATGATCAGTTTACTTTTCACTTCGCAATGAAAATGTTTATTTGTCTTAGAATAACTTTCCTTACGTATTATATAAACATTTTGTTCCAGATGAATATCATTGATAAAAGTTTTCCTTTCTGCTATAATTTCTTCGTAGATAATTAACTATCATAAGCAGTAAGGGTGACCGGAGGTATTTCCAACGAGTCTTGAAATGTTTTTCCTGCATTGAAAATACGACAATAAGACTCAACAATTCTGTACTTCAGAGCCAGAGGAACGTAAATCACGTTATGATAATTTTACAGTAGATAGGAAGAACTTTTTTCTGGCGCATGCAAAGGATGGGACGCGCACTCTTTTAACCCTGGTAAAAAATTGAAAAGGATTTTTTGATAGAACTACGTTCACATGGCTCGATGCGGAATAGGCTTCTGCATACAATGTACAGTTTGACCACGGATCGTATGTAATTTGGCAGTCGGCCAAGTTAAGACGATTCCATCTAAATGAATCTAGCAGGGAGAAGGAAAAATAGCGATGGGATTTTGATGCCGCGTTTTATAATGTCACTAGCGCCTCATTAATTTATTGTATTCTCTAAAATGGAAAAAAAGGGGAAACAAACAGAGTTTCTATGGAAACAACAAAAAGAAAATAAAATGTTTTCATTTCGTCCGGAAATGTAAAAATGGTAAGCTTAAAATTATGTTGCAAAAAATATATCAGTTAATTTTTGTCGTAAGAAATAATAAGATCGAATTTCGTTTACATTTAAAAAATGATTGCAGTAAACGAACTGTCATTTGTACGAAACTGCGTTTGAATAATTAAGAGGCAAAAGCGCACATTTGTAACGAACCAGCTACCACCCCTGAAAACTAATAGATAAGTCCATTTCCGATTATAAACCGGATATCAATCTTTCCTTCTGGTTCTAAAGTACAAAATTTAGTCAAACGTATTTTCACGTTTCATCTTAAATAGAAATTTAGCATCGTAGAAAAAAAAAAGGGAAATAAATTTTTGAAAATAGTTTTTTTTAATGGAATTGATCACTATCATGGTTTTTATTATTTTCGTATATTGCACAACTCCATAATAAATTTCACTCCTCTAAAAATATCAAGGAGAAATTTACACATTGAAAGTAGGAAATGCGCCTCAAAAATTTAATCAAGCGCATTTTAATGCTTTGAATTAGAAATAGAAATTTAGCGTCGGGGGAAAAGGAATTTTAATTTGTTAAAGTTTACATTCAAATGTTTTGTTTTTAAATGTGAAATACATATCTTTCGGAACGTTAAAAATAAAAATAGCACTTATATCCTCTTTTTCTTTCTCTGCCATCTTTCATTTCATTGATAGAAAATTACTTTTTTTTTTTTTTTATGGAATTGACCACTATTTTGGTTTTCACTGTTTTCGTATTTCACTCCTTAAAAAATGTCAAGGAGTATTTTTCACGCCTTGAAAATAGGAAATGCGCCGCAAAAATTTAATCAAGTGTATTTTCATGCTTAGCATCTTAAATAGAAGTTTACCATCGCAGAAGAAGAGGGGAAGGAAATTTGAACATTTTGAATTTTACATTAAAGTGTTCTTTTTTTAAAGAAATTTTAATGCAAAATTTTAGTCATTCTGATTACTTAAAATGAAAACAGTACACTTCTCTTCTTTTTCTGTCATCTTCCATTTCATAGATAGAAAATTTAGCTTTTTGTATAGAATTGATCACTATGATTGTTTCCACCACTTCCTTATATTTCACTCCTCTAAAAATGTCAAGGAGTATTTTCACGCATTGAAAGCAGGAAATAAGCCCCAAAAATTTAATCAAGCTCATATTAATGCTTAGCACCAAAAATAGAAATTTAGCATCATGAAAAAAGAAGGGTAGGAAGTTTGAATTTTTTAATTTTACATTCAAATGTTTTGTTTATTTTTCTTAATGCAAAATGGTAATTTTTCTGAATGTTAAAAATAAAATTAATGCGCTTTTCTTCCTCTTCTTTCTCTGCAATCTTTCATTTTATTGATAGAAAATTTCCCTTTTTTATGGAACTGATCACTATTATGGTTTTCACCCGTTTTGCATATTTCACTCCTTTATACTGAATTTCACTCCTCTAAAAAGGTCTAGGAGTATTTTCAAGCCTTGAAAATAGGAAATATGCCTCAAAATTGCAATCAAGAGAATTGAAATGCTTTGTATCGTAAATAGAAATTTCGCATTGGGGGAAAAAGGGAAAGAAGTAAAATGTTAAATTTTACATTCAAATGTTTTGTGAATTTTTGAAAAGGCAAAATGGCAATATTTTTAAACATTAAAAAGTTAAACTAGTACGCATATAATAACGAATAAACACCTTTGTGCTGAAAAGTAAAATAATCAATTATCCAACGTATTGAAGCACAAAACATGCAAATTATTGCAGACACGTGTTTCGGTGTTACAAGGAACACCTTTTTCAATGCAAAGAAGTGTGAGCTTCTGGATGAAAAGTCATCCGAGAAAAGGATGATTTTCATCCAGAAGCTCACACTTCTTAGCATTGAAAAAGGTGTTCCTTGTAACACCGAAACACGGTCTGCAATAATTTGCATGTTTTGTGCTTCAATACGTCGGGTAATTGATTATTTTAGTACGCATATCTTCTTTTTTTTTCTTCGCCAGCTTTCATTTGATTATTAAAAGTTTGCTTTTTGTATTGAATCGTCTATTTCACTCTTCCATGATGAGTTTCACTCCTGTAAAAAAATTCAAGGAGTATTCTCACGCCTTGAATAAAATTTTAGCTATAGCTCTGAGTGTTACTTATTCCGTAAGTTCATTAAGCTATGTTAAAGTTTGGATATGACCTTTTCAAAGACATGAAAAGCACTAAATTTTTGAGAAAACAACAAGGGCGATAAAAATATTCAGAATCAGCTAATTGCGTCATATACATCAGTTTATTCAAGCAATATTTTATTCTTTACAAACTGATTTCACTTTATCTCATGTAAATAATCTACAACTACAGAAATTTTATTACTGTAGCGGTTTGTCTCAATTGTAGTTTCAATATTGAAGGAAGGTGTCAGAGGTCACGTTTTATGAGTCTTTAACCTCAAATAATTTTGAACATTGCATCAATAAAAAAAAAGTCACAACGAAAGCTAACAACGATTTCTTTGAAGTGTCAGCTTAAAGGTGAATATGTTTTGGTTTAAAAAAGAATATTCCTCGTTTTATTTATTTATTTTGTTGTTGATATTCAGCTTCTTTGAAAAAAATTATGTGACTTTGAAGCAAAATATAACTTGTCGTAATGAACGGTAAATCTGCTCATTTAAGGATTTTGCTTTGCTTATTACACATAATATCAGTATTTTCCGGATTTTCGATCATCCGGCTTGCTTTTGGTCCCAGTTAATCCGGATAAACGAGATTGTACTGTAATTTTATTGCTTTTGTTGGCTTAAAATAAACGAAAAACTCCTTAAATATTGCGTAGTTATCCAAAGTTAAGAAATAATGATTATTAAATGTAACATATTTTCTCCTGCGGTTCCCTTGACTTGTTCTGTGGCCCCTAAGGGGGTCATATGGCCCCCTTTGAGAAACCTTGGTATAGAGCTGAGGGATTCAAGCTTTTAAACTTTGGGGAACTTTTGGAGCTTATCGTTTTCTTGAACGAATCTTCTGATCCTAGAGTAGAAAAAAATAGTATACCAAAGTTTTATCTCACTCAAATTTGCAAAATTATTTTTGAATCTTTATTTTATCCCTATACAAACGTTTCAACAAGAAAATGAATAGCAAGAAAGCTACGGGTTTCTTTTCTTGGTTTTCCACAATATATATTTTGAGGATATAAATCAAAAGTAATAAACAAAATAGTTATTTTTACATGCATAATCTTTTCGATCGTAAATAAAATTAAAATTTGCTAAAATTTTGACTTCGGTGAAGCAGCTAGTGATCACTTGCGGAACTCCAGCCACAGTTTCAGGAAACCCTAAGGTTCTGCGGAAACGTTTAAGTTCTCTGGGATAGAGCATTTGTAAGGAAAAAGCTAAGTTTATAAAATGATTTTCAAGTACTTCATCTGAAAAAAATACAGATTAATTGTGTTTAACTCGATGCTTTCAGATTTAAAGACCGCGGTTATGTAAAAAACAATAGAAAAATAAGCCAAAGGATAGTCTGTACCGCAAAACCAATCAATAGAGGAACTTTTTGTAGTTAAAAAATATGCGGTTTTAATTAACACGGAAAAGTTTTTCTTTGCCATTCTATGAATTATGCGGCACAAGTTCTAATAACTGAGCACGATTTGTCCGCAAACAATGCCGGAAGCTACTATTTCAAGCTATTGACCCGTTGAGGACCATGGAGCACATGTGTCCCCTAAATTCAAAATTTATTTTGTAAATTATCAAATACAAATAATTTATTAATTGCATTTTTTCCTTTGTATTGAGGCATCAGAATCTTAATATCAGCATTAAAAAAAAAAAAAAAACTTCTTAGAAAATACATTATTTTTGACACGAAAGCATCGCAAAAGTTTTTCATTAAAACCTACAAAGCTCACCACATTTTGTAAGTTAATCACTTGTCTATCGTGATCACCAATATGCACCAAATTTAACTGAGAATCTTTTAACAAACTCTTTACAAGTTGACCATGACTACCTGTCTAAGTTGACAACTTAAGTAATGCACCGCAAGGGTTTAACTTACATAAGTTTCAATGTTTCCGAAATGAACAATAAATTAAGAAAATTTTAGAAAATGGTTGTTGCATTGCATTTCTTATGGACCACACAGTCATATGTGCCCCAATCATTTGCAGAAAAATACTGAACCAATTTTTAAAAAACTTGACATCAGTGATTTTTTTTACGTTGTCTTCCAGAGCTAAAGTGCATCAAGTCTATTTCGACTTAATCTATTTTAGCTATAAACACCTTACTTATCAACGTAACATTTCGTCGCCAAACTTTGCTACCTTCAGAGCTAAAATGGATTAAGTCGAAATGGACTTTACCATTGCAGCTCTGACCCCATCATTTAATAGTTTTACTCTAGGCACAATAGTTTTACATACAAAAAGTCTATACTCTGCGGTAAAGCTCGTCATATTTTTTGTTTTATATATATATCATCACAATTCAAATAAACTATAGGAGGCGCTGCTGTCACTGGCAAATGGCTGCTGAAAAAGGTAAAACAAACAGATTCAATAACTTATAACCTGCTTTTAAGTGAATTACAGTTCTCTTCGTGTTTATGTTTTTTTTTTTTTTGTTATTTTGAAATTACACTACATTCGGAAACAGTCTGAAGCCTACGTTTTTAACCAAAGGAGGCATAGAATATTTTACCTCTTTCCCTAATTTCTTGAATCACCAGAAGGTGGCGTATTCAAGCTCAAAATTTGCAAATGCAAGAGGCGAAATTTGTTTCCAAGGCAGCACGAAACTTAACTCGAAAAATCATTGCCACCGTTCTTGCAATCATATCTTTTATGTAGCAAAATAGTATGTAGCGCTAGCTACAATTATAGTTGAAGTAAAAATAATACAATTCTTGAAAACCGCAGACGGTTCAAATTGATTGCCGACTATGAGAAAAAGCGGCCATGAGTTTGTTCATTTCGTATTTTCCTTGAGCTATTTGAACTTCATTACCCTTTTGTGCCAGATTTACTCCTTGAAGTGTTTAATTCTCTTATTAAATTCCGATCATTGACTTTCCTCGTAGGGAAAGGCGTGTTAGATAATTTCATTTCTTCGAGTCTTATCACAGAATCTGATATTTTGTTTAAAGATAGTAAGGGCTTGTCATTTCTTTCTTCTTAGGTGTGGCCTGTATCTGCTTGCTGTTATATTCCACGGAAGAATTACAACTATTTAATTAAAGAAAAAGTTTTTGCTCATGATGTTTTTATTTTATGGCTATTTTGTTATTCAGCTGTTCGTAGCCATATCAGTTGTGAGATGGTATCAATTCTTCCTCTGATATAAGTGGACTTTTGAATTTATTATTCAAGAATAATTTGAAGAAAAGTATTCGTGTAAATTACGAAGTCACAACCATGTCACAAATTAAGACTCGAATATTCCGAAACTGGTTTCTGGCAAACAGATGCAATTAATAAAATAGACATCAATTAATGACAACAAGTTATTGGTTTGTAATTTACTTTCCTTTTCCATTTCCCCATGTTTTTTTGGAAAATTTTAAAATATTTTGAAATGTATATCTGTCTGCCTCAAGAGTCATTTCAATGTGGGGTGTGGGTCTCAGGTAAAAATAATTCAAGAACCACTGCAATAAATGAAGAGGTTGGCATTACGTCATTTTCTTTCCAACTTTATTTCGTTTCTCAAGTTCAAAGCTAAGAACCAAAGATATTTTTTAAAGCTTCTACAAGCGTATTTCTAAAAAATAGACTAAAATGGTATTTTTAAAACTTAAATTTTGGAAAATATTCTGGAAAAGTTCCCGACTTCCTAACGCCATCAAAGGCGAAAACTGACTTCAGTTTGAAGAAGATTCGGGAGAGAATCCTCCCTTGAACGTTGCTAATAATTTTCAACGTAAATTTAGAGCTTTCTTTGGGATAGGGCTGAGGGGTCGCCTCCTCCCTTTGTAGGAAGAATATGAATTAAATTAATTTCCTTTTTCCTTCAATAAATTTTTCAATTTTAAGTTCAATAATTTTCGATGATTTTAATGTATTAGTAATGTCTCAATGAAAAGGTGGCAAATAAAGGAGCCGGCCCGAGCGGCAGAAACGGTAGCTACACTACTGATTTACATTGAAAACAGGAAATGCACCTCAAAAACACACTCAGGCGCATTTTCACTTTGTGTTTTGAATAAAAATTTAGCGTGAGGGGAAATGAGGAGAAAAAAGCAATTAGAAGTCAAAACAAAAAAATTATATTTTGATATTTTATAACTTTTTAATCACGAAATGCAAAAAATACTAAAAGTAATAGATCAGTGGTCTACTCTATCTTTTCTTACCCGAGTTTATTGATAGGATGATCACTGTTTTCACGTACATTTCAATTCACTCCTCAAAAATAATTTTCCCTACGCTAAAAAATGTCAAGCAGTATTTTCATGCCTAGAAAAAAAAAAAAAAAATTGAATTCTGTGATCCCGAACTCAAATTATGTTTTTTACAATCACGAACTGCGGTAGGACATTACTTGTTGGGTTTCTTGTTTCTATTAATGGCTTTTATCGCAACCATAATTTGAATTCAAGACGTCGAAATTCAAATGAATGCCAGGGACTGGATGCTGGATGTTGTGTGCTAGATACTGCTTTTGCGTAAAAAGGATTGTCTAAAGTCGAGATGGTCGTTTATAAATAATTCGATTCCGAGACACATGGACGCTAGGGTGGTTCAAAAATACACGTGAAAAAAAAAGTTTCTCTTAGGGAGAAATCGGGACACCCATCAATATTTTTAGACTTGTGAATAGCAATAAACTGGAAGAATTTTAGCTTCCTATTTCAACTGAAAGAGGGTGCTCAACCCCCTCCCCTAAACTTCACAAGCATGTGGAGGAGGGTTAAAAATACATTGAACTGAGAGAAAAAACAATGCTACATGTTACAATATACACTAGCAATATGCATATACATTGCAACAAAATAATTATTCACACAAAAAGAAAACAGCTGGGAAAATTAAATGTTTCTAAAAATGTGGTATTTTCTATGCTACGGCTAATGTTAAATGAAGGGGTCATTGAGCACCCTCTTAAAATTTGAGTAAGAAGCTAAAACTTTTACAGCATAATACTATTAGTGAGTCTAAAAAAAAAAATAGGGGGTTTCCTGATGGACTCTAGCTGAAATTTTTTTTTTAAACCACCCTAATGGACGCCTGCGATATAAGCATAGAAAAATATAATCAAAAGACGCGGACTTCTTTCAACGGTCAAGTGAAAACAAGAAGTAATTCGTGATTGCTCAAAAAAAAAAAAAAAAAAAAAAAAGTAGTATCTCTATACATGTTGCGGTAAATTGTGAGTAATTCTGTGATTTTACATAATCCCGATGATAATTTGTAATCACCACAAGCCTTGATTAATGTAATAAACTATTGAATAAATATCAAACTTACACATACATGAGTGTGACTGTGCGTGTGTGTGAGAGAGAAAGAGCATAAATCTTTGAAGCACACACACAAAAGTGAACAATTACAAAAGTCTTCTCACTCTCCACAGGAAATCCTTACAAAAAGTTGTTCCAGTTCAAAGTTCAACCGTTCTTTGCTATTCAAGGAACTCTCATTACGGAAACATGCTAAATAATTCAAAAACCTTTAAAAAAATATATTCACGATTTCATACCCGGACAGACATAGTGTGCAGAGCGTCCATTCTTGGCATTCTTTCCGTTTGCTCTCGACCTCTCGTTTATGAAGACTGGCGAGAGGCAATCGGTTTTGAACTTCTTTGACCACTCTTAGAATCTTCTTTAAGATGGATGTTGGATGATTTAGTTATTTATGTGGGAAAGTTTCTTGCCGTCGTGAAATAATTACTACTTTTTTTGTGAGAATTTGAGTTTTCTCAATCCATTGGGCACGAATGGGACATTTTTACACTTGAATTTGACCTTTATTCCGCGAATTTCAAGTTTTAGCTTTTATTTTCTGTATAATTAAAGCTTAAAATTCCAGGAATAAAGTGCACTTTAGTTGTTATATTCTATATATTATTGCCGACAGAGTGGTGTAGTGGTTAGATGCTGATCTCTATATCACAAAGGCGCAGGTTCGAACCTGTTTCCAGTCGGTGGATTTTCCAAGATGTTGAAAACCGAAAGCATACACGTCGAACAATTATGCGGCAAGTAAAAGATTCCTCGAGTATTCATTTGACTTGGAGTGCACTTGACAAAATTAAACTTCTTGTGCAGTTTCGCATCTTTATCTATTGGGACATCTGGGCGTTGAAATTCTCGTAATAAAACCAGCTACCGATAGGGGTGCCACGTGAAAGAGTGGATGCTATATCGGGGGATCTCACTAGGTCTGCAAAAGGTCATGGCTCTAACTCAGCCCCATTAGATTTTGCCCCCTATATATTCTAATCTAAGGAACTTTTATGTATCATGATATAAAGTAGCAACAACTTTCTAAAAAAATTTTTTGTGTTTAAAAACTAATGATTTGCACTTATTTTGAATGTGACAGCAACACTCCGAACCACCTAGAAATCGTTATTTCTTCGTACATTTTTTAGAAAGTTCGTACTTTATTATAAAGAACGTTATGCATAATGGTTCCTTACATTTAACCACAGGGTGTCCATAATTTAGCTACCCTACTTTAAAGTTGTCTAGCGACCAAACTTTTGTTTCGAAATTAACGAAATTTTTTGTACAACATAATAAAGGGGTGGAAATTTATTTGAGCGAATAAAAATAAATAGTTTCAATTTCGTCTGCTGAGGACGTTTTTGATGAAATACATTACTTTTCGATCATCAAACTATGTGACTTTTAGTTTTGGAGGCATTTGAAACATCTCGTAAATCGTTTAGAACAAGAACTTTACCTAATCTTAAATACAGCACATGCACATCATGTAATGTTCATTTCATTTCCCAGAGCATACTGTGGTCAAGTGAAATACATTAATTAATTAATTAATTTTATTAATTTAAACTCCACCAATCACCACTGTACCAACCAAGTGAAGAACATACTTTCTTATAATTATAGAAGGCAGACGAAAATGATAGCCCTCATGTTGAACAGCCTCTGATTAAAGATATGTTTTAAAACCATCGCAAGTTTGTAACTCATAAAAAACGCTCTCTGGTGGCGACATTTTGAACTATTTTTTTATTCGCTCAAACAAATTAATCTCTCTTCGTTATGTTCTATACAAAATGTCATTAATTTCTGAGCAATCGCTCCTCCGTTGGACAAATTTTAAAGTAGAGTCGTTTTAATTATGGAAATGTATACGTAAAAATGTCACACGTGTGCAAATGGATTGAGAAAGTTGGAGAATTGAAGACCTCGTAGCAAGAATGGGACAGCTCCACTTTGCCAATGAAATAAATAATTTTTTTATCTTTCATTCTGTTCAAGAGTAAGAGATCTCCAACCAATATTTCATAAGATGTCAAGGAAAAAAAGCTGTAACAAACTACGTTTCAGGAGATAAACGGTAAACAGCTCCTCAATAGTTCAATGTATTTTTTTGAAACTAAAGTTATTTATTCATGACTCAAATTGTGTTCTTCTTAAAATCAACCATTATTCAAAGCATTATTAAAAATGCAATTGCATTTAAACTGTTATATGTATTTGGAGTAAGAACGAGGTAGTTTCAATACATAGCAGTTAATTATACATAGGAATGCTTCGAAACTCCCTTCTCATGATATCATCGAACTCGAAAACTGAGGCATTTGAAACTTCAGTTTCGAAAAATTACAGGAGGAAAGTCGCTGAATACATTTCCCCCCTTACACTACCTGTTATGTCTACAACGGTGACTAAAATTTTGTGAAATGAAGGAGGATGGTCTCAAAATGCCTCCTCCTAACATCGACAAAGATCGTCTAAATTTTTTTTTTGGAACTTGAACTCCAAAAAACTTCCAGGAGCAAAATTTTAACCTTTACGTCATCAAAACTGACCTAACACTAGCGTTTTAAAACTTCAATTCGGAAAAATTGCCGGTGCAGAGTCCCTCAAGGGAGGGACGATCGCCTTCATCGCTCCTCCCTTGTATCCGTCCTTGAAACTGATCCAGAGGAATTTTTTTTTTTTAAACTTTCCTTCGAAGAGTATGAATGGTTACTGTTACATTCTACGACTTAACATTGAGCATACTTTTACGAAGTAACTAGATGATATATTTATTTGTGAAGACATTGTGGAGAGTTAATTTATGAAATATAATTATTTTCATGTCAAATGTTACATCTATATGCTAACTGGTCCATTTAAACTTCCGGAATCTAAATAACTCCAGAGCAACGACGTTGATTAAAAACGTTACACCCATAATTACAAAACGAAAGACGAATGCCAGAATTCCTTCTCTAACTATAGATCGTTTCCGAAACTCAACTGAGTTTGAAGATTGAACAAGAGATGCAAAACATTTCAAAAAGAAAATTTTCCAACGTACTTCTAGCTCAGTTACTCAATTTAATTCTTGTAAGATTTTTTTTTTTTTTTTGAGCATTTATAACACAGGTCGACACGATTTTTGGTTCTGGCTTCAAAGTATTAAATTGTGGTTTGTTTTATGTTTCTAATCAAGGAAAAAATAATTATTTTGATCAAAGCTTAGTTTTGTAGAAATTAGAGGATTTTTTTGAATTCTTAAGTTGAAATACAGAATTTTTTTTAATAACTCAAGTAGAAATTTTTTTGCTGAATACTAATGCTTTTAGTTTAAAAAAAAAAGAAAAAAAAACCCCCATAAATAACTGCTTATAAATGTAAAATAATGAAAAATCAAGCTCAAAAATGAATAGTTTTGGTGATTTTGGTATGTTTATATGGACTGTCTTGTATTAAACCCTATATATAATTTAGGGTTTTAACTTTTATATTTGCTCACTTTGTTCACAATAAATAAATAATGCACATTTTGCACAAAATAATAAAATATGGCAGCAAGATATTATGATTTCGAAGGTTTTTTAGAAAACTTCTAATACCGGTATTAATACTGGTATTCCGGTTTTCTGAAAAAATATCGAATACCGGTATTGCATTTTTGGTCCGGTATTGCAATCCCTAATACTAGCTTTTTATTAAACACTGGCCGTCTTTGGCTGCCAGATAATTCTCCTTTTTGCGCTATTTGCTTTTTACGCCACATAGATTTTACTCGACTACTTCAATCAATATCAATATTATCAGTACATGTATTTATATTTATCTATCTTTGTATCTACTTGTTTCAATTTCTATCTTTACCTTACTTATAACTTAGTGTCACATTGGTGAATTAGTCTTGAGCATTTTTAAAATTTCATATTAATGGATCGTTAGATGTTTAAATATTATGAACTAAGACTTATCACTGAGTTATCTGAAATATAACCGCTTATTTAAAGAGCATTGCATTCCCAAAACATCAATTTCTTTTCTCAGCCGCAATTTCTTTCAAGAAATGTTTTGAATATCCGTGAGATTTGAAAGAAATATTTTTGACAAGTGCGTTTGTTTCTCTTCTTCAGGTTGCCTTCTGGGATGTCGGCTCTGAAATCTGAATGCCGGAAGTTTTCACCGAACGTGTTCAACAAAACCAAATGTCAAAATTGCTTTCGAACCAAAGAAGCCCATTCTGCAGAGGCCTTGGAAAATAACAGGGTAAAGTGTTTTTTTTTTCCTCTTTTCGTCTAGCGTTAATCTTAAATTAATTTTTCGTGCCTGTAGTAACATTTCTCAACTTGTGAGCAACTGTATTATAGCATTTGTTCGGCATCCAATATTTCATTCATTTTGAAATGTTTATTAAAAATAGAGTGGCCATTTTTTTTTCTTAAAACGGTACATTTAAAGGGAGTTATTACCATAAAACCATGTTACTAAAATAAAACCTTTAAAAAAAATCAATTGTTCAGTGTTTTTATGTTGAACATTTTCAAATCAAGAGCTTTAAGCCGACACCGAATTCATGTTTCTATGTAAATTGAAAGTAACTAAAATAAAATTAAAAACAGACATGCGATCAGCTAATTAACAGCAACAATTCAAACGCGATTTTCTCTAAACGTCAATTTTTAAAGCTTTTCCATTTTCCGAAAAACAATTTTACATATTGCTGTGATGTTTTCACCACAGGTTATTTACATATTCATTATTATACTGAAGGGAAATATTTGCATTAGGACTCACACTTTTTCATAAACGGCTGTTTTTACTGTAAAAAACGGTGTTTCATTTGATTTAAAAAGTTATTTTTGGTCAAAATTTGATAAACTATGAAATTATATAAATTGCTTTAAAATTTCCCTTAAATGGACCCTGAGATGTCTCTTGAAACCACTGAAAATTCTAAATATTTATCATTAAAACATTTTGAGAGAAAGTGCATAAAATTATCGACTAAACATTGCGCATTTTCTTGTCTGGTGGTCCAAAAAAAAAAAAAAATCTTTTTCCGTATTTCGATATTGTGTATGTATTTCTGAAAACGTGCCATTGGTTCATGAAAATTTTGAAATTTCTTAGTGAATTTCGTGATCGGCCACAACTGCGTGGAAGTTTCGACCAAATATTGTTTTTATTAATCTTTGTAGCAAAATTAGTAGAAAAATGTATTTTTCTGTTTTCGATGATGGGTAGTGCGGAAAAAATGGTTGTAGTGTAACTAAATTACCATAAAAATAGAGATGTCTAATAAAATTCATTTCTTTGCCATAAATCGTAGAAATTTTGGCAGTTGACTGTTTTTTTTTTTTTAAATAACATTTTAAATAAATTTTGTCAAAACGTTACAATACTGTTTCCGCCGCATTCATCTGAAATAGTTATATATTTTGTCACATATGGGTGCCATCTTGGCGATGTGTATCTCGGGCCTGAAATTTTTTTTGGAGGAAAACAAAACATGCTTCTTTCTTAGCTGCATTTTCACACTGTTAGATTCCAAAATTCCGAGACTATCAAGGAATCCCCCCCTCCTCCTGCCTGAATTGACATAGATTCTCCCTTATAGACTTTAAAGTATTCAAAAGACAGTAAGCAATTGATAAGATGTTTTCTATGACAACCAAGAGGCAACCTTTATTAACTAAATTTATTAAAATATATTTCAACAAACTAAAAAAAAAAAAAAAAAATTAACTTGAATTCTGAAATTTTGAATTCAAGTTATGTTTTTCGCAATCACGAGTTGCGACAGGACCTGCTCATTGGGGGCTATTGTTTCTAGAAACGGCTCCTGTCCCCAAAGCCTGCTCCTTCTCCTGGGTGGTTACGTGTGTATAGTTGTGTGTATGTGTTTGTGTGCAGGAGTGTGTGTGTAGGCGCGCGTGCGTGCATGTGTAGGCATGTGTGTGTGCGTAGACTTGTGTGTATGCACGTAGGTGTGTGTGTATGCACGTAGGTGTGTGTGTATGCACGTAGGCGTGTGTGTATGTGTGTAAAGGCTTGTGAGTATGAGCGTGCGTGTGTGTAGGACATGGACGCCCCCGACCAGGAGAAACGGATTCAAGGAGGCAGTGCTCGGAGCTGCCTCCGCAGAGGACGGTGGGCGGTGGTGCTGGTGTCCCTGGTCCAAGCTGAAAAAGGAACCGAACATCAAAGACGGTCAAGTAAGAACAATAAGTAATCGTGATTGCTCAAAAAAAAAAAAAAAAAAAAAAAAAATACAGCTTTGCACTTTGATCTATAAACATGGCCACTAATTCAAAAAAGTGACTGCTATTGAAATTGTAGACTGCCGGCTATTGGCGACTAAACAATTTCTCGGTTTTTGCCTTTTTACTTTTTTTACTTGCCCATTGCATTTTCTTCAAACAAAATTAATCGCTGTAGGCGGGGCTTAATTTACATGAGAGCTCACGAGGCGCTTCTCTTCATTTTTCTGAAAACTTGAACATATTATGTGTGTGAAAATAAGTTCTGAGCATAAAAGGGCTTCTGTACTTCTGTTTGAAATTAAGCCACGGCTCTGTAGGTCGTAGAAAGTGAAAGGAAATTAAAGTAGTGAAAAGAAAATGTTAATAAACGCTAGAAGGAAATCTTAAACCACTTTACTAAGTTCGACCAGTTTCCGTTCCGTGGATGATTGGACACTAATTCTTTCACTTATTGCAACTCAAAATTGAATTGTAGAATAATTAATTCTGTTATTTAAAAAGTAACAGACATGTAAACTTTTCATTTGGATTTCACGAAAGTCGTTGTGAAATTTACACAAAAAATAAATGTTTATTAAATGCAAGATAATTTTATTTCTATTAGGGAAAAAATATTAAATTGGATTTCCCAAATCAGAAAGACAAACGGACCTTTGACCGCCGTATTTTCCTCAATTAAAATTTATCGCTTTTGGTCGTCAAACATAAAAGGAAAATAGTGAAAACACAAACAACATAGACATTAACGCAAAACCTTAAACCATTTTACAAAGCCTGTGCAGCTCCCGTTTCAGGATGATCGAACACTATAATTTTATTACTTATTGCAACAAGAAATTTAACGTTATTTTAAAAGTAGCGAAAATGTAAACTTTTGATTTGTTTTTTATGAAAGTCTTTGTTGACATTTTCAAGCAAAATAAATGTTTATTAAATGTGAGAGATTTTTTTTTCTTTTTCTGAAAAATATATTAAATTGCCCAATTAAGGTCCTCTTAGCACCGTATTTTCCTCAAGTAAAATTTATCGCTGTGGGTCGTCGAAAATGAAAGGAAAATAGTGAAAACAAAAACTAAATATAGACATTAAAGCGAAATCCTAAACCCTTTACTGAACTCTGGCAGCTTCCGTTCCGTGGATGATCAAGCACTAATCCCGTTATTTATTGCAACAAAAAATCCGTCGCAACTTTCTCTCGTCAAAATAGAGGTTTGTCTTCGTGTTTTTTGTTTTTAATTCGATCCTTCGCTCTGCTCATTTATCCATCATTGCCAGCAGCGTCAGAATTCGCGCGTTTCTTGCCTTTTTCGGGCACTTCGAATGCCCCATTAAGAGCGTAGGGTTGTTGACCTCGTCTTTGGGCAACGGAACCAACTGATCAAGAGCTCCATTGTTTTTGTTTTACGTTTTATTTTTGTTTTTACCATCGTTCGCACGGGACCTGCAGAGCTTGACCAAAGGGCAGGCCCTTACGTAAGGACTGCGTGCTTTGTAAACAAGCGGAGAATTGGACGTGCTCTGAATAGCTTACAACTGCTTTCGCTGGTGAATGTTGCGGATCTTTACTTCCGATTGGGCAAACAGAACCAGATGTATGACATGTATCTGAAAAGATTTCATTTTTTTTTCTTTGTTTTATTAAATGTTGAAACTTTACTTAGAAATCTTTTTAACAATATCTTCCTCAACTAACTCTCTAGAGAGTTAACTTCCACGTGCTGTACAACCAAGGGTGCCCACCCTCCATCCCACGTTCAATGGCGCAAATCCCCCTCCCCCCCCAAAAAAATCTCAACCCTCTTTCCTTTTCTTATTTTTTTAGCTCTTTTTTATTTTGTTTATTATTTAAAAAATATTTTTTATTTATTTATTTATTTATTTTTAATTATTTATTATTATTATTATTGTTATTATTTTATAAAAGTTCTGTGCTACGCCGATGTCATACACATACATATGCACACACAAACTAAATAAATAAATGAAATAAAATACAAACAGAATAAAAGAAAATAAATAATTTAAATTAAAAATAAAACAATAAATAAATTTAAATAAACTTTTTTTTTTTAAATCCCCCCCCATTTTGATGGTGCAACTTGCGCCTGAAGTACAACTTTGTTTCTCCGGACTAACGGAGACCATAGGCAATCCGGATAAATGAAAATCCGGATAACGCGGGTAATAAGTAAAACACATTCTTAAATAAGCAGACTAATCTTTTATTAGGCAATAAACAAAGCTTTGTTACAAAACTGCATTGTACTGTTTCTCCGCAAGTACTATATTCTCTTTAGCAGCTGCAGTGATGTCAGACTGACGCTCCAAAGTACGCCATATTGTTTGTACTTCATTGTATGTTCTATGCAGTTGTACGTTCAATCAAAACAAAAACCAAAGAAATAAATGAATACCTTTGTGTGGAAAAGTGAATATTGATCAACAACGTTTTGACGCACAAAATTAGCAGATTCCTGCATGCACGTGTTAAGAGGTTTCAGAGAACCTTTTTTCAATGCAAATAGTGAGCTTTCGGATGAAAAGACATCCAATTATCATAATTTGAAGTTATTATTTTAGTAAATATATTTTTTTAACTCTACTAATTTCATCCGGACAAACCAGAAATCTGGATAAACGGAGACCAGATCAACGAGATTCTACTGGATTTGGTTTTTAAACAGTAAAGAAAATGAAAAACTGCGTCAAACTTTTCCATGTTATGACTAAGACACATTTTCAACACCTCTGAAGCGTATTTTACGCATTAAAATTCGGAAATATGTTTCAAAAATTTAGTCAAACGTATTTTCACACTTCGTATTATAAATAAAAATATTACTTCGCGGAAAATGGGGAAGAAATCGGAATTTAAAACTGTCCCATTTGATTGTTTTGTTTTTGCTTATTAGGAAAAATCTCGAACATTCTAAAAGCAAATATTCAAAATAGTGCACATCTCTTCTTTCCCTGCCATCTTCAATTTCATCTTAAGAACGTTTTGCAATGGAATTGATCACCAAAACAATAGATTTGCATTTGATTTTATAATCTTAATTTTTTTTGGTGATATTTTTTATTCAAATATAAGCTACATCGAACTCATTGGTCTCGGTGGCCGAGCGGTATTGCTCAGCAACTGCTTGCAAGCAGAGAGGCGCGGGTTTGATTCCCGCCTAATGCCCTGCGTGTTCGTTCTTCTGATTTCCTTATATTGTAATAAATCTGAATTGTGCTATCTGTCTTATGTGTCTGAGCAAAAGTCGAACTTCCACCTGAATGGGGCTCAGTCAAACGGAAGCCGCTGATATTAGTCTCAAAAACGGATTAACGGTTCGTTATCCATCACCATTGGTACTCCAAGGGCATCAGAAACAGCAACAAGACATCGATGTCGTATTCCTACTTCTAAATGTTTACCATAGCATCGAAAATAACCCATTTTGAGAATTTACAAAATATCATTACATGTTTCATGTGAAACTCTCGGTAAGAGTTATATTTTGTCAAAATTTTCTTCAATGAGTTCAACATTAAGCATTTATAGGTAAAGATATTCTGGATTCATTAGACTTCGATTGTTTCTCATTTGTTCTTTCTATTCTTTTTTTTAAATAAAAAGATATCGTTTTTCTTGTGAAATACAATTGCTTACTCACACGACCACTTCATCACTCAACACGTAATTCAGTTATCAATTACGTTTTCTTTCCACACTCTGAGTGAGCTTGCTGAGAAAACAACTTTACGATGAACACTCGCCTGATTATATAAGACAGGGGGTTCTGAAATTTTTTCGACCCTTGGCACCCTTTGACGAAATAGATTTTTCCAGCGGTACCCTAGTCCATCTCTGTTATATAAGCTAAATGCGAAAAATAAGGCCATCCTAAAGTTCATAACCAAATATCATGCTCATTTATGACTGAATTGGCACCAGCTTTTGCATATTCATAAAATTTCCTAATTGGGCTAAAAGGTACTTTTCCAAGATATCAAATCATAGGAAAAAATGTTGGCACATAAAGACATTTTTCTCTTTGAATTAGTCAACTACATAAATTAGGCTTCAAGAACAATAAACAACTTTTTGTTTTGCTAGTAAATTACAGTTAAGCATGTAGAAACAAAACTTACCGTAAAATAAAGTTTGATAGTTTTGACATTTCTCTTCAGTAATAACTTTTGCTACATTGTTGCCTGGTTATCAAAAACTGCTTATTGAAAAGGCTTAATCATCAGTCAGGCTTTATGATGACAATGAAGACACGATACAGCGAACTTTTGTTATGCTACATCAAAAAATTGGTGGATGTCTTGATTGGTCTACATGGCCTTATTTGGCACCCCAACCTAACATATCGAGGGAAATCATGGACACTTCGCGGCACTCCCTTCCTCTTTCTACGGTACCCCAGGGTGCTGCGGAACCCAGTTTGGGAACCCCTGGTATAGAATAAAAAAGTTTTGAAAAATTCTTTTTAATTCTAATAGTTGTTTACAAAAATGCATTAAATTATTATTTTTCTTTTAGAAATGTTTTCGATTAAATAGTGTGATACAACAAAACACTCGAGATATAATTCAATTGCAGATTGCGCTGTCCACACCCAAATTACCAATACACCATTTCGTAAAAATTCTAGAATAAACACCTACACTCAAGAGCTACAACTTGGAAGAAGAATAAAAGTCTGTTTCGAGAAAAGGAGTATTTGATTTCCGAATACAAAGTGATCGTACATAAATCTTTTCTGAAGTGCATTTGGTTTGCGCTGAGTGAGTTTTGCACAATGTTGCGTCACATACGTTGTGACGTCTGTTGTTTCACACTTAGCTGTCCTTTTTAAGAAGAGAAATCCTTTCGAATGGAAGTATAGCAGCAGTCCGAGTATATGAAATTTTGGTGAATTTTTACGTCGTTGATTTTGAGTTGAAATGCGTCAATGCTTCCACTTCACATTAGAACGCTACTTGAAGAGTCCAAATGGATTTGAAGTAGTTCTGCAAATGAAATTTGTGTTCTTCAGTTGATCCGACAAGGGTTTTGTCATCACAGATGTTCCGATGTAGCTTTTATTGTTTTATCGATTGACTTGAAAGAAAGTTATTGTTAAATGTTTTATTTTTAACATTGTTTCTTTGAATACAAAAAGAATACTTCACGAAGGACATTTTTATCTTCAAATCAACCACTTTTTGTTGGAGATATGCCGATTTAATCTATGTGAGAAAAACATTAGCTGTATAACTTCTGATGTATAGTGGATTTTTACATGCGTAGGACATGACCTATTGTCACAGAAAAGACAGCAGCCGTCCATTCTATTGTCATTTGGTAGAATATGCTCGAATGGATCGAACATGTGAACAAAAATTGTCATTTCCCTGTGAAAACCTGAATGCGAGAACTACAGCATGGTATGGCATTGGAGAACTAGTGGTACCCGTACGGCTTTGCCCGTAGTAGAAAATTAAAAGGTCTTTTGGTTCGCCTGTATATTTACAAATAATGTGTGGTGAATTTCCCGCCAATTGGTGTTCCCATATTACGTTTCTACGTTATGATAACTTGGTAATTTGCTCGTCCACCTTATGATAGTTTTGCTCTGGAAAATGTTCTTAAAATTGGAATAGTAAAATAACAAAATCGAATTTTCAAAAAAATCGCTTTGAGGTGCACACCCCCATTCTACAAACTAACTTTGTGCCAAATTTCATGAAAATCGTCTGAACGGTCTAGGCGCAATGAGTGTCCCAGAGAACCGGACATCCGGACTGAAGGACTTCCAGCTTTATTATTAGTAAAGAAGATAGGAATTCTCATATTGTGTGGTCAGAGGCCAACAATATCGCGCACTTTATTAGCGAAGTGAACCGGCTTTTTCCTCACCTAGATTTTAACAAAAGCAATCGTTTAACTCTTCGTCTATTGGAGGTTGAGGTATCAAAGATGAAACATATTCTTGACAGATAGAGGCATGGGAAAAGTAATAGTGTGTTGTATCTGTTAAATTTCTCGCAAAAAAAGAAAGCTGCCGTATCTCTGCTTGCATATGCGCAACTACGTTATTACAACCTTTCGTTCATCACCCCTTCATGTTACAGAAGAGTTAAAAAGATAGTGTATGGGGGGGGGGGGGTGCGGGGAGTCCAGTGGCGTCAATGTTTCCCAAGAGCAAAAACACACTCCCTCAAACACAGATCAATTGTCCCCCGATAATGACACTCGCCAAAAAGAATAATACCCGTGAAACACCCACCAAAATTTTTCAATGGTGCAGTCTGTGCCATGACCCCTATCCACTCGTGGCATGCAAGGCCTAATTAAGATATCAGGAGGACCTAGGCCAATCACTTTTTTGGGTGTCCCCCTATGGCCAAACCTTACACTTTTGGCCACTCGCTGAAACAATTTTAGCAATGGGGGGGGGGGGCTAATTCGCTCATTTAGTATCAGGCTCTGTGGGAACCTCTGGCTACTACACGAAAATGCAATGTGTGAATACATTCTGGCCTGATTCAAGTACTAGACCTCTCGTAGAAAAAAACATGGCCTTCTTAACCCATAATTTTCCATACTTGTTAGCCTGATCTTCTGTATAAACAGGGCTGTGGAGAATCAGTCTGATTTTGGGTTTAAGGAGTCGGAGTCGGGAATTGAAGGTTTAAAGTTCCAAGAGTCGGAGTCGAAGAGTCGTCATTTTCCCTCAAAGTTCGTAACGCTGCCAGTGCTTGCGTGGTCGGAGTCGAACTGATTTTGGGTTAAAGGAGTCGGAGTCGAAGGTTTAAAGTTCCAAGGGTCGGAGTCGGAGAGTCATTTTTCCTGAAAGTCCGTAACTCTACCAGTGCCTTAGACCATTGAAACGCGAAGTCAAACTTGCGGAGTCGGACTCGAACTGATTTTGGGGTAAAGGAGTCGGAGTCAGAGTAGAAGATTCTAAAAATCCTAAAATTTCCGGAGTCGGAGTCTTTTCCCGCTGTCTCCGCAGCCCTGTGGTTACAGTTTCCAAAAACTTGGGCCACACACTTCCCATCTCCTCAATGTCGAAACCTTGTTCTTCCCGGTATAGCGTTCAAATACGTAATGGTAGGGCGCGCCAGTTTCTCCCACTGTTGGTCTACGCCTCATGAAGCCAATGATTACGCCTCAATAAGTATCCGGGATGCGTGCGATACTCCCTTTTCTTAATTGTTGCCTCGCTCCCAGCCTGGCTATTCATCCGTCTCCTCATCGTTTGGATAATGGAACTCAACTCACCCCCAACGCAGAGGAGTCACATTCTTGTGCTTTTTCGGCGGCAAATGAAAAAAGTGTCTTTCGAGGCAGTTAGAAGTCAACTACTTCCTTTTTTTAGCACTTAAAAAAAAAAAAAAACAAATTTTGTGTAAAATTGGCATAGTTGAGCAGACGAGACGAAATATCGCACACTGGCAAGAAAAATGACATAACTCAGGGGAAAAAAAAAAAAAAAAAAACAGGAGGAGAAACTTTGGAGAAAATCAAGTTATTTGATCTGTGACCTTAACTATGTTTATCTGTTTTAGAGGAGTTTAGTGAAAAATAGACGTGTTACTGGCTTGGATTTTAGTTGGAATATTTTTGAAAAACTACTAAAAAAGTTTCTCAACTCAACTTAGCGCCAATTACCCCTCTCTGTTTATCGAAACAGAGGTAAACAGTGTCAGAGTCAGAGCTCAACTTCTCAGAGCTTCACAATACGTAATACATAATATTTTTAGGAATGCGTGCCAGATTTCTGAAATGTTCGACCGGGACACCAGAATCCCTGCGTCGTAGGTATTCAAAAGTGTGCACAACCTTGGCCGGTTTTTAGACTATTTCATTCTTAATGCCATGAATAAATGGTTAAGAATTATAAACCTAAACCAGGGCCTAATGATAAATGACTCATGCAGATAAATTTAAACATTTTATTTATTGCATTTCTGTATTTTCCGTTTGATTTTATCGATCATCGAGGCCAAAACACAATTTAAAAGAAATGAATTATTACTTAGTATTAGTTAATAAAATTAATTTATTAACAACAAATACTTAATTAAAATACCAGAAAGCACAAGAATGAATGTATTTACTTTTCTCATAATTAAAAATAGAAACAGAAAAGTAACTCTCCCCTTGTTTGCGCCACTGGCTCAGTGCATTCTTGTGACTTACCACCGGAACGCCCTGAATGGTTTAACTCCGACTCGGAATACGCGGCAAGAGAGAGTTACGAACATTTCTCCTCATTTCCTAACTTTTAGTTAGCGTACATTCTAAAATAACTCGGTTCATTTTCAACCGACTTCAAAAAGGAGGCGGTCATCAGTTCATACCGTATTTTTTTTTTTTTTTTTTGTCCACTCGCAGCGTCTCACCTAGTGAACCGATTTTGACGATTCCTTTTTTAATGGATAGGGGATGGCTCAACTTAGGTCCCATTATTTTGTTTGACCATATATGTTCTTCAGAAAAAAGTTATGGTCAGAAAGCAGTAAATTTCATGCAATTTC
This sequence comes from Uloborus diversus, assembly GCF_026930045.1. Taxonomy (NCBI): domain Eukaryota; kingdom Metazoa; phylum Arthropoda; class Arachnida; order Araneae; family Uloboridae; genus Uloborus; species Uloborus diversus. The sequence goes on along the minus strand of NC_072737.1, from coordinate 36,489,989 downwards.
CCTATTAAATGATTAAATATAAAACCCATCGTTACAAAAATTTGGTGCCATACAACAGTAATATTAATAGTAATTTAGGGGATAATTTTTAATGAAGGCTTCTCTGAAGCAAGCATCAAGTTTCTTCAGTGTCATTGCTCTAGTAGGGGTAAACCTAACCTGGAAGCGAGGTAATGCAGTGAATAGGATCTGCTTAGCCTTCACAATGCTATCAAGTTAGGTTTGCCTCAACTACAGTAATATTTTTATCGTTATCACCTATGCCAATAACAAATGATCTGGGCTAAGTAAAAAGATACAGGATTGCATCACAAGCAGCTTGTATGATGTGAAATGTAAATTAGTTAGGGAAACCGTAATATTTAGATAGTTACAATAAAATTAACACACAAATGAATTCCAGAGAGGAAAAAAGATAAATTTTTAGTGCCAATCGCTTAAAGTTAAAGGCGTGTTTATAGTTTGTTTTGTATGGAGCATTTTTATGAAAAGAAATAAGGTGAAGTTTCGTGATAGTAACTTCTTACTATTTCTGAAATATATTTACACTAAAAAGAATGAAATAAAAAAAAGTTTGGAAAAAAAAAAAAAAAAAACCGACTTCCAAAATTGCTTTAAAAAGTGAAAAATAACTTTACTCGTTAAACACCATCGATAATTTTTTTAAACGTAATTTTTGAAGTTGGCGCAAAAACGATAGATAACATCATTCACAGCCATAACTCAACTACAACTATAAATTTAACCAGGCCCAATTTCTTCACTACCACATACTTTATGCATTGATGACAGCATATTTGAGTAACGATATAAATATTTCGCTCCTAACTTTGGATGATTCGCTGAAAAAAATATGAACGAAGCATATATGGTTACACTGGATTTTACTTTTTGGTTTTGCACCAACTTCAAAAATTATGTTCAACAAGAATTATCGATGATGTTTAAAGAATCAAGTTATTTTTCACTTTTTAGAGCAATTTTGAAGTAATTTCTTTTTTTTTTTTTCAAATTTTTTTTTATTGTTACAACAAAAATAGGGTATTCCAATCAGAATTTTGAAGTTAAGTGTTCGTTTTAGTTTTAATACACAATCGAGTCTCGACCTATACGAGGGATGCGTTCCAAGACCCCTCGCGTAAGTCGAAATTTCGCGTTGTGCAAAAATGTATGGAGTAGAATTTTTCATAAACACATCCAGTTATTTTGGACATTTGTAAACAACCTTCAAACTGTTTTAACAAAATTCTTAACTATATATTTCCTTTTTTATACACAAAGAACTGAATTTTTATTGTGTTTCAAAAAAAAAAAGTTGTTATTCAACATAAAAATACTGTTACGATGAACAAAATAAATCGGATAGAGATATAAAATGAAACTGTACGGTACGTTTAGTATGTAGTAATAACAAAATGCAGCACTATAATAATATTGAACAGATACAGTAAATATATTCGTCGGACTTTTTAGTTGTTCAAGCATATCGAAAATCTTTACTTTTTCTTTGATTGTCACAAACTTTCTACTTTTCGTTCCATTTTCACAATTGTAAGATAAATTATATTTCATCAACTTCATATTTAGAGTGAAAAAAATAAATGAAAGATGCGAAGTGGTTATTTGTTTACACTAACAAAGCAATGTTGAAGCTAGTAAGGGGTGGGGATAACTTCAACTTTCAGTGATGCTAAAGGGGAAATCCATTCACGAAACCAATATTTAATAGCCAAAAACCAAGTCCCGCGATTCCCTTCCGAAAATATTTGTGTTGCGGTCGAGGAATTCGCGTTATCTCTAAAATTTTTCACTCATGAAAAATTCGCGTTATAACCATTTCGCGTCAAGTCGAATCGCGTTGTAGCGCAAGTCGACTGTACCGTTAAAAAAAAAGAAAAAAAAATGTTTCAACAATGGGGTTGTTTCCTTCAGTCAAAAATACTACTTTTAGTCACTGAAATTGATAGAATAAGCAAAAAAAAAAAAAAAAAAAAAAAAAAAAAAAAAACATGGACCAAGCAAATACTTTTATTTTCCCAACAGATATTTTTAATTATTTTTTTAAAATGTCCGATTTTTCAAACAAGGCGTATTCTTGATGACGTCACAAATGGTGCGCTTTGGCGCATCTTTCCATTGAGTTTCCACGTTATGATAATCAAGAAGCGAATTAAATAATTGTGCTCTACTCTTGCTATCAACCATATGGTTGCTAATACACGTGAATAAAGATGCGAAATGCGAATTAAATATTTTGCTCTGTAAATGGCAACACTGAATCACATTTCATCATTTGTTATGTCATAGGCAGAAGCGTAAACAATGAAAGCGCACCGATTAAAGTAATTTTTTTTAAATATCATACTTAAACAAATTATTTAAAAATGGTCAGATCCTATGATTTTAAGTATGCTCTTTCAGAAAAAAAATACTTTTTTAAAATTTTGGAAACGACCCCAATCAAAAAACGGTTTTAATTGATATCAATTAGTACTTTACTATTTTCCTAATATGCATGACGGCTAAGTAATTAAATTGCTATTTCCTTTTGTTTCGCAGCTAAAATATCCGCTGCCAATAAGATCTAGTTTAACCGTGATCTCTTCTTGAAAAGGAGATCTACGATCACTGATGAATATCTTGTGACCTAATAAATGAGTCGTTGAAGATGGAAGATGAAAAAAAAAAGGCAGTTCTCTCTCTCTCTCATTTTTACCTGGATCAGAGGTGACCTTGGGAAGCGAGAAAGGGAATTCTTGACCATACTCAACTTGAATGAACAGCTAGGAAAAAAGAAAAGAAAAAGAAAAAAAAAAGAGAAGAAGAAAGGGAAAAAATCATCATGCAATAAAAAATCAGGATCTAGTTTTTCTCATTCATCAAACTCGTCATTATTTCCATTTGCCCAACTACTCGTTAAATTTTATTGTTTTCTTTCAAAATCTGTTGGTTTCCTGTAATTGATTGCACTTAAGCGCATGATGCATAAAAAACCTTTACAAAAATATACTGCGATTCATCATTTGTAATGGAAACAGTGGAAGATGAATAATTTTTTAAAGATGAATGTTTATTTTTTTAGAAAATCTTTTTGTGCCTTAAATTTGGAGAGATGTTTAGATGGTTTGTTTACGATCTCAAAGGTTTGGGTTTTTGAAGCAACAAGTTTTACCATTGAGGTGAAAATTAAGAAAAAGAAAATAAAAGCATCTACCATCCATTTGAATTTTGACGTCTTGAATTCAAATTATGTTTTTCGCAAACATGAATTGCGATAGGACCCTACTCGTTGGGATTCTTGTTTCTACAAATGGAATGAAATGAAAATGGCCAAAAAATTTGCACCCGTCATATTATGACTGATGATTTTCTAGAATACGAAATACGACACCTATTTGTTAAAAAGAAGTGAAGATTAGAATGCGGTAATGAAGATAAAGATTTTATGGCAGATATCCACCAGTACATCCAGTACATTTATCATAAAGATAATTTAAAGCGTATATACGTTTTGTATTTTTATTTCTTATCAATCTCAAATGAAGGGAATTAGTAATCTAGAAATTTTGTATTGAGATGAAGTTTTGCTGATTAAGTTCATTTATATTGCGTTTTCTCCTGAAAAAACGTAATTTTATGCAAATATTTCTTTTTTATGAATGTAAAGTCTGCTTGAGTTAAGCTCTGAAAAGAATATGAATAAAATCAAACCGCAGACGATTTGTAACCATAACGGCAAAAATTTCGCTCTCCGCTCTCTAACAGAGAAAAAAAAAATAATTTGAATTTAACATCTTGAATTCAAATTATGTTTTTCGCAATCACGAGTGTGTGTATGTAGGCGTATGTGTTTGTGTGTGGGGATATGTGTTTGTGTGTACGGGTTATGTGCAGTGGTCGGAAGTAGCGCGCTACAAGTAGCGACGCTACTGTAGTAACTACATTTTTTAGTAGTTTGTAGTGTAGCGCACTACTTTTGAAAATAAGTAGAGTAGCGAGTAGTTAGCTACAAAAAAAAGTAGTTTGTAGCGATTTCTAAAAACTACTTTTGAATAAAGTTTCAAAAAAATAAATAAATAAATAAATAAATAAAAAACGAGGTTTCAAACAATCTGACTAGTGCAAGTAAGTCTTATGCGAGTACAACTTGCATCAATCAGATTCGAAAGACTGAAAAATATGAGTTGACATCAAACATATATTGACGCCATAATTTCTATCTGTTTGACGCCATTAGTTTGTTTGGCACAAAAATTTTCACATTTCCGCAATATTCGCTTTGAGTGGAGCATGACTTAGAAAGAAAAGAATAAGTGATTACTGACAAGTAGTACCACGTACTACGTTAGTGTTTTCTGTCAGCAGAGAATGTCCCGTGGATGAACATTTTATACGTCAATATCCGGCTAATATGGAAGCTACTGTAAATGTTATGGAAGAGAATGATATTGAACTGCTTTGGCCGGCTAACAACAAATATTACAATGTAATTGAAACGTATGATGACGGAAATTTTTCCGTTTCATGCAAACTTTGCCAGCTAAGCTTTCGATATCAATGTCATCGACATATGCAGCCGAATCTCAACTTTCGCAAGGGATGCGTCCCAAGACTTCTCGCGTAGGTTAAAATTTCGCGTTGTGGAAAGGGGTATACGATTTTTTATGAACATAATATCATTTTAGACATTTGAAAACATCCTTCAAACTGCTTTAACCGATTTCTTAAATTCCTATTACCGAGCTTAAAGTTAGAGAACTGAAATTTTTCTGTATTAAAAAAAACAGTTAAATACGGTTAGGATGCACAAAATCAATGGGAGAGAATGACATAAAATGAAACAGTAAGGTACGTACATATAGTATGTAGCAATAATAAAATGCAGTACTACAATGGTACTGTACAGTAGATACAGTAATAAATTCGACGCACTTTTTAGTTGTTCAAGCATATCGGAAATTTTTAAATTTTTTTAGTTGACAGAAACTTTCTATTTTTCCTTCCATTTTGAAACTTTATATAAACGGTCCACTTATGTGAAATTATGTTGCATCAAGTTCATATTTAAAATGAGAGAGTTGTGGAGTAGCGATTTGTAAATTAACAAAGCGATGTTTCGACAAGTACAGTGCGGAGTACTTTTGCTTTCAGTGATGCTGAAGGGAAAGTCCATTCACGAAACTAATATTTAGTGCCCAATAAAGAAGAAGATACTTAAGACTTGCGATTCCCTCCCGAATATTTTTGTGTTGCGGGATGGGGAATTCGCGTTAGCCCTAAAATTCGTTACTCGAGAAAAGTTCACTATTTAGCCATTTCACGTGAGTCGAACGTAATTTAAAATAACACATTGAAGTAAAGTAAACATTCTTAGCTATGTTTCATGTTTCGGATATTTTTTAATATTTAATTAAAATACTTGTACCATTTGGGATATTTTTCCTATTTCTTTATTTTTTTCTTTTTTACTGATGTAGTGTTGATATATCAACAAAATAAAAGCCAATTATTAAATATTTTAAGTTTTTGAGGTCATTCAGTGAAATTGAAAAATGCTTTTATTTTATTTTATCAGAAGCGTAAGAAAAGAGATGATGTCCAGGTCCGAACCAGTAGCTTGAAGTTCAAAATCAATTAACTAATTTCTACAAAATATAAGCTCCTATAAAAGTTACTCCTATGATAAAAATTAAAGTTTCTCGTTTGTTTAAAAGATGTTTTTCACCGTCAAATCAATTTTATGTACATATATGTATGTCTATGTAAAATTTTAATCAAGTTATGACTGCATCTATTTATATTTTCAAGTAGCCGAGTTGCACTTCTTGAATGAAATATTCACTGTCAGGAAAGGATAAAAAACTTGAAGGTTGGAGTCTTTCAACTTTTTTAAATCCTTTCTTGCAGTGAATATTCGTAAAAATCGTAAAAAATGGTTTTAATGACAAATTGGTTCAGTTTATCCATTCATCAATCCATTGAAAGAATAAGTAATATTCCTTGTTCAAATGAGCCCATTTATTAATCTAAAGCACTTTTTGAATTTTTTCATTCAATCCTCAAACGGTGTGTATGTGTATGCTTTTCATTTATTTATTTTTTAAGAAGTAGCGACTACTTTTCAAAAGTAGTTTGTAGTTGCTACATTTTGAAAAAAGTAGTTGTAGTTAACTACTAATGAAGTAGTTGTAGTTGTAGTTCGTTACAAAAAAAAAGTAGTTTTTCCAACCACTGGTTATGTGTATGTGTGTATGAATGTGTGTGTGTGGGGGGGGGTATGTGTGTGTGTGTGTAGGCATATGTGTTTGTGTCTGTGTGCAGGCATGAATGTGTGGGTAGTTGTGTGTACGTTTTTGTGTATGTATGTGTGGGTGTCTGTATGTATGCGTTTGTGTATGTGTGTGTGTATGTTTTTGTGTGTGTATGTGTAGGTGTCTGTATGTATGCGTTTGTGTATGTGTTTGTATGTGTGTATGTGTTTGTGTAGGTGTGTGTAGGTGTATGTGTGTGTATTTGTTTGTGTAGGTGTGTGTAGGTGTATGTGTGTGTATGTGTTTGTGTGTGTGTAGGACATGGATGCAACCTGGAGACGGCTTTCGCTAGAGGTGCAGCATTGTGAGGAGCCCGTCGACGGGTGATGGTGCGGAGGGTGGCGATGGTAAAAAATCAAAGGAACGCCAAAAACAGTGAAGTGAGAACAATAAGCAATCGTGATTGCTCAAAAAAAAAAAAAAAAAAAAAACCGTCTTCATGGTAATCTGAAAAATCAGAGCAACGTTAACTTTGGACAAGTGCAGATAATAAGCAATTCGGGAAAAAAAATCGTTTCTTGATCTTTCTTTTTGGTAAAAATAAAGCGTTTCGAGATTTATTATTCCTTTGTTGTCAAAAAAAAAAAAAAAAAAAAAAGAAGAAAAAAAAGCTTAATTTAGAAAATGAAAAATAAAGGATAAAATGTCCCCTTAAATAATGTGTTTTTACAACAAATTAAATTGTTTGCACAGCAGCTCTTTCTTCTTGTTAAAAAATAAAACACTCTGAATTTGCTTTTATTTCCGTTGCCAAAAATAAAATAAATAAATTGAAACTTCAGAATGAAAATAATAACAAATCATCCACATTCATTATTTCACTGGATAAACCAGAGCTGCGGTGTAAGAGTTGGAGTCCTGGAGTTAGAACCGGACTGATTTTGGCGGAAAGGAGTCGGGATTCGAAGATTTAAAATTTCCAAGAGTCGGAGTCTGTCATTTTCCCTCCGAGTTCAAAACTCTATCAGGGCTGCGAAGTCAGAGCCGGAGTAGTGGAGTCGGACAGATTTTGAAGTAAAACTGTCGGATCGGGGGCGCTTTCACGGAGGTCACTGTGACCTTCCAAAAACGTTCTTATTCGGAAAATTTTGTTTGACAATTCAGCAAAATTATCATCATCCGGTAAAATTTGGAGTTCTATTCGCCAAAATTATCATCATTCGGCGAAATTTTGGGTTCCATTCGGCAACGTGATAATTTCCGCCCTCCCAAAAATTTAAGCTCATGGCACCCTTTAGTCGGGAGTCGGTTATTTCCGTCCGACTTTTCAGGAGTTGATGTAACTTTAAACATTCTAGAACGTAAACATTATCTTCGAAAATACACTTCGCCAATTACGCATTTCTTTTGAATCTACGCATTTCTCACATATCCATTAATGTAACCTTGTCACTGGTAAATATGCAAGAAACAACTCACTCCTGAATGATTCATGCGCATTTGAATAATTTGACAGACAGAGAGCCAAAAAGTCTTTTGTCCATGTCTTCCAAAAGTAACGCGAGACGATAGCAGCTTTCTTTTACGTTTTTTTCTCTTCATGTTAACCTTAAATGTTTTCTTTAACCGTCGAAGTAGATTAAAGATTGATGAGTTCTGATTGCTTGTTTATGTTCCGACATTCAAATTTAATTGCATGAATAAGATTGTAAGTTATTTGAGGAGGGAGTACTATTTCTGGAAATGAACTGCTTAAGTTCTTTTTTCCCCTTTTCGTAGCATAAAAACAAATGCAGATGGCCATGAAAATAAACTTAATTTCTTTCTCATTATTTTTTGGCTATGTGTAAATAGCCATCATTATTTTAGTTTTCGGAAGTATTCCCTGAATGACAACTGGGCCGTCCCAAACTCAAATTTTTGGGAAAGCGGAAGTTCTCGATTTGCCGAGTGGAACTCCAAATTTCGCCGAATGAAGCTAATTTTGCCAAATGGAAATTCTAAATTTCACCGAATAATGATAATTTTGCACCGAATGGAACTTCAAATTTCGCCGAATGATGCTAATTTTGTCGAATGGAGCTCCAAATTTTGCCGAAACGCGAGACAAAATTTGCCGAATAAGGAATTTTTTGTGTGATCACGGTGACCTACCATGAACTCCCATCGAGGCGCTTCTGAATGGCAACTGAATTAACGAAATGTATTTGACACAGCTTCTCTTTTAATCATGATAGTTACCTCAACTAAGGTAATATGACTATGCTGATTATTTTGAACCTCATCTATATGTTTCTTGACAGTTAACGACTTTTTCCAAAATTTGCTGCGGAAACGATCTTTTTCGACAAATATGGTCAAATACGCTTGTCCACTTTTCGGGCTTGTGTACTTCCGACCAAAAATTTGGAAGTGCTTAAAAAGAGAGCTCTTTCGCATTTAAGAGGGACGATTGTATTTAGAGAATTTCCAATACATTTTCGAAAGAAAAAAAAACGATATTTTATTATTACGAAAAACAAAACCCTGTTTAACAGTTTTGTTTTCGGGCTCTCGCACTCGTTTCAAAAATAATTAAAATGTAATATTCATACAAAGGAGTTTATTTTTAAATTTCCGTTTGTTATATTGGCATGGTAGGTCTATGCGTAAAGATGCAACTGCTTAGTGTATAAGGCTGATCACATGGTCGAAACCAAACGTCAAAATCTTAACTTAAATTAAAACTGTTCACCACTTACAACTAGTTCTTGCTCAATACTAGAGTTAAATACCAATGGTCAACAAGCCATAGCGGATGACAGTGCCTTGTCGGTATTTGAGTTGATCCAAACTAGAACCCCTATAACCACTATGGGAGCCTTAGATCAAACCATCTAAGTAAAATACATCATGATCTTAACTTTTTTCCTCCATCATCTGCATAAGGCTTTACGCATTGCCTTATCCAAAGGTGGTCAGCATTAGTCATATCGGGCCAGGAGTCTGATTAGAAGCCTACCTAAGTAGATACAGGGTGTTTGAAAAACAACACCCCTATTTAGAAATGACACAACAGCAAAACCGTGTGAGAGAGACAGGTGAAATAGATTGTATGTTGCACCAGTGCTCTGAAATTTTTTATACACTGGTTTTCAAAAATAGTTCGAGAATTGGACATCAGAGAGTGACATCTGGTCAAAACAAGTGAGTCAAATGTTTTTAAATTGGTGCATGAAAATGTGCTTATTGAACAGAGGTCAAATCTCATTGCCCACATCGATCCATTGGTTCGATTTGGCTACCTTTTGTAGCTGTAACATTATGCAATCGAATGGTCATATTACTGCTGTGAAAGATGGCCTTATCAAACACATTGCAATGAGATTTGAACTCTATTCAAATAGCACTTTCATTCATCAAAAAAAGACATTTGTCTACAGCGCTCTCTGAATTTTCGAACTATTTTTGAAAACTGGTGTAAAATCCCAGAGCTTTAGTGCAACATACAACTTGTTTCACCTTTCTATCTCACACGGTTTTGCTGTTATGTCATTTTTAAAAAGGAGCTCTTTTTCAAACAACTTGTATTATGGATTTGGATTTTCAATAAGATATAAGAGTTTACGGATAATCCATGTGAATTCTAGTCTGTTCTGCATTTTATTAAGTTCTTTTCATATTACGAGTATTAGCTTTCTCTGCGGTGATGGTTACAATTTGGTATTTTTCCTCAGATTTGGTATCCTCAAAGACTAGGAAAGAAGAAATAGTTTTGTTGGCAGCATGTACAAATTCAGTATTTTCAGAAGAAAGAACATTATATCACGTCACTGTAACAGTGACGAAAAGTTGCCTTAGCAAACGATCAATAAATTATCCAAATCTTCATGGACAGCATTCGAGAAAACGAAATCATGCTATCGTTCGAATTAATCAGATAGAACAGAGTAAGCCCCGTGACTTGTGACGTCAGAAGACGTTAATCTTCTCGTCGTGAATGAGTGACACCTGACCAACTTCATGATCTGAATACCTCCCAGCAAAGATTCTATGCTGTGGCTGGGCATGGGTTGTTATCGTAGACCAAATTGGACCCATTGCCTAAGAAAATGAAGACAGATTGCGCGTTGAAGGCCATCCCGTTGATGATATATTTCATCACTGGTTTAACGAGGAGTTAGGCCTTTTCATTTCGCACTTTTTTCGAATCTACGTTGTAAGCTTTCTTGTTTGAGAAATCTATCTCTTGTTTTATTTAGTGTTAATTGTACCGCACATGTTGCCAACTTCCATTTATCAAACTTGAATAAAGAACCATTGTAAATAGAGCTGGTTATAAGGTTTTTGACTTACACCTCGTTGTTTTTTTAAGGAGCACTCGATGACTGAAATTCATTTTTTAGAATCAAACATTGTTAGTTTTTATTTTTATAAATTGCCCAGTAATAAGAAGCAGGAAAAAGAGTTTTTAAGTTCTCTTTTATTAGCAGATGAAACGATAGTTGAAAAAAAAGTTTGTTTTAATACATTGCAAACAATTACGAATTAACTCGTGTTCTTCTGGCCATTTGTAGCAATAGATCATGGCATAACAACTCACACATCATACAAGGTGCCTTGATAAACAAAATGCAACATAAAACACTGAAAATTAGACCTCCTTCCCACGAGCCAACTTAATTGAATCAACTTTCAAACTGGCGGTTATCAGGACGTGTAACCAGGTAGAAAAGTGAAGGAATCACCCGGCATCTTTCACAAGACAGTCAACTCACCAGGCACATGTGCCGCTACCGGTCTCCTCCCAATGAGTTGAATCAACGTTTTAGTTGATTCGCCTCATCGGGACATGACCAAGCGCTTGCTCTGCACACCAGTAAACTAGTTGAGTCTACTCTCAGTCTTAACAGCGTTGGTGGAGCAACTGCTGGAATAAATTCGGCTTACTGGAAGAAAAGTTTATTCAAATAAGCTGCGTAGCACGAACTCAACTGAAAACGCCAGTCAACAAGTTGACAGGCAACTTTTTTGCACAGTTGATTCAAATAACCACTTCGTGGGTAGGTGACCTTAAGGGAAACATAGTGAAGAATTGATGAAATATCAACTCTTTTTCAGTTTACTGGGGGAAAAAGTACTTTCCAGACATCACTTACTTAAAATGATCAGCGTATACCAACACTTAGGTATGTGCAAGACGTAGCCCTAAGCCCTGGCTTGAGGGCGGAATCTTAAAGCTTATTACCTAAAGCTTTTGCCTTTATTTTACAAGTTGAACCATACCATTACTCGTGAATTTTCACTGATGTACTGAATTTATTTTAACAACCAGTTTGGTTATAATCTCAGCTTCAATGAGAGGACATTTGCCTCTAGCTCTGGTATTGCATATTGTGCAGTCTATAATAAGGACGAAGTGACGCAGTGTCTGGATGTCATGGCCGGACTGTCAGTATATGCTTGTAATTCTGCGTTATGGTAACTTACATATTATTTTCACGAAGAATGATTTAACGTTTCGGTGGAGAAAAAGACAACGTTGTACTAGAATTACGAAACACCTTTTTTAACACTTTGTGACAAAAGAGGGAGGGGTCAGATTTTTTGAAATGAAGTATGACCTCATTTATAGACAGTCACTTGTTAAAATATGAGTGGGGAGAGTTTAAAATAAATTGTGTTGCCCAATATTATCCCAAATGACTGTTGTATTTTGAAAGTATTTGTTACCATAAAAGACCAAAATTAGAGAATGTCGGCATTCACCGGTGATTCACCGGAAACATTCGGATATTCGTCTCCAGAATGTGAATGTTGATATTCACCAGCTGGTGTCAACTTTTACCAGATTCTGAACTTTCACAGTAACCAACCCTAAATGAAACCCGAGCTAAGTCTTCATAAATAATTGACATTTCGGCAATGATGGAAAATTGTGAGAAGCGATAGAAGTCAAGAGAATAAATGCGCATTACGTTATTTTGAAGAAAAAAGAAAATTAGTTTCTTCCCACAACCGAGGATATAAAAAAACTTATTCAATTATTTATTATCAGTAAAATTACACAGCTACTGCACCCATTCATTTTTCGCCTTAAGAAACTGTCTTAAATTACATGATTTGGTAAACTTTGGTAATAGAATTAAAACATTAACATATATTTCTTGAAATGAATTCTTCTTTTATCCTAACCGTAAACAAGCTAGAAGATGTGGATAACTTAACTCGAAACCACTCCCTTACGCATGACCTCCACCGTTCTACGATGTTTTCTCCATTTCTTTCTCCTCGTCTAAAACCAACATAATAAATTGTAGTCTTTTAAAAATTTATTTCATTCCCAGTTGTGTGTTTTAGTTTGTATATTTACTATTTCGTGCTTTGTCTCGGCAGTTAATTTTCTTGAGAGATAGTAATTTTTAAGCCTGTCGACAAGATTTTTCTCGGTAGTAAATTTTGTTAAAATGTGTGCTGATATGTGAAGGTTATGTTTATTTACTCAAAGGTCCACATAAACTTTCAATGTTTTCTGAAAAAGCAGTGTTTAAATTTTGTAACATTTCTGCTTTTAGATCATGTTTCTGTTAATGCTAAACAATGCAAAAATAAAAAAGTTCGTCTAGAACTAAATGTGCCTACTTTATTATGTATCAACTTCGAATTCAAAGACCAAGATTTGGCGTCTTGGCGACTTTTCAAATGTGTCTCTTATAATTTGCTGTTTCGGGGGCAGTTAATATAAAAGCCACTGGATCATATGAAACTAAATAAGGGTCTCGCAAAACCAGAAAAATATTTGTTTGCGCCACCCCCTTGAAGAGATTTGTACTAAAAACGAATCAGCACCCGTTCGCGTTGAGGAGTCTACGTACCAGGGTTCTACGTACCAAATTCCAACTTTCTAGGACATTCCGTTCTTGAGTTATGCGACATACATACGCACATATGCACGTAACACGTACAAACAGACGTCACGAGAAAACTCGTCTTTTTTTCGGGAATCGTCAAAATGGTTATTTCGCGTGTCTATATGTTCTTAGGCACTTATCCACATCTGGTCGAGTCGAAAAAACTCAACATTCATTCGGGGGAGAGCAAAATGGAAATTAAGGTCGATTTTTAAGTGAAAATTTTTTCGCGAATACAATACTTCCTTTTTTGTAAAAGAAAGTAAAAATTAATCATGATTAATCGCTGTATCGTCACAGTAAGGAAAACAAACATCATGTGATGTGTTTAATCATCTTGTTAAACAGAAAAGCAATACAATAAACTCCCGATTATCGGCGGTCGATTTATCCGTGGCTCGGATTATCCGCGGGTCTTTTCACTATTTTTTTAACGGTCATTAAACGTTTTTTAAACTTATGATTGTGTTATTGCTCGTTTTTAGCTTTTATATATGTATATTTTTTACATTCAATGTTAGTAAATGGAATGTAGCAATGTTTTTAGCAAAAATTTAAATGTATGTGTGACTGTGTGAGTGTTATTCACATTTTTTTTTAGCTATTGTGTACAGTAGTATCGTTTTTAAATTATTATTCGGATTATCCGCGGTTTTCGCTTATCCGTGGTTATCATGCCACCCTATTCCGCGAATAATCGCGATTTTACTGTACTTTTCATTACTAGAGTTCAATGTGTGCACCGAATGCTGGTCGAACAATATCTAATCTTCATTTCCCCTTTTTTCTTTTCTTTTACGATTTCATAAAAACTTCTGGAACCTGTGAAGTATTATGGTGCAAGCCGCATATTCATACGACAGTTAGAATACTTTTCAATGACATTTTGAAATGTGTCAAGGGCTTTTCTAACATCCTGTACTATTCATTTATATGCTTAATACATTAAAATATATTGTGCGATGCAATAAAAGCTGCAACACTACTAGAAAATGCCTAGAAAACTGAGCTTCTATAACTTTACTTAAAAAGATGATGTATCATTTCTACAAACTTTTATGGAAGCCCAACGTTTTAAAAATTTTCTAGTAGTACTCCAGTTTTTTTTAATAGATATTTTTAGAAGTGCTTTGATAACACTTGGTGATAACCTGTTTGGATTGGGTTCAGTCTCGTGGCCCATAGTTAAAACCCATGCAAACCCAATTTTTTCTGACGTTGGCATTGAATCCTTGCAAGTCTTAATAGAGTCTGAATCGCTGGGGATCCAACCAAGGACGGATAGCCTCTCACTTGGGTGACCCTACACCGGTAATTTTTCCTAACTGAAGTCCTAAAACGAAAGTGTAGGCCCATCTTTGATGACGCTAAGGAAGGACATGGGGTTCAAATCTCACACCTGGAAACTTATCGGAATTGAATGGTTCAAAAATGCAATTTTAGACGAACTTTAGTGACGTTAGGAGGAGTAGTTAGGAGACCTTCTCCTGTGCATTTTGCAAAATTTAAGTCTTTAAGACGCGATTGCAGACATCTCATGTAGTGTTTGTGGAAAGAATGGGTTTAGTGATTTTCCCCAGCTAATATTTCGAATCTGAAGTTCCAGCGAGCGCTATTTTAGCCAACCTTCGATGATTTAAGGTAGAGAGGAATGATCACGAAATCGAATTTCTAAAACGCAATTTTAGAATACCTCATTAAACGGAAAATGATAGGAATAGGTTTGGGAACGTCTTTGGCTAACTCTCTATATTTTAGTTGTTTTAAATAAAACTGAAATGGCAGCAACCCCCTCCCTAAGTAGGTGTATATCCGATGCGAAGTAAGAGGTAAGGTAAAAAACAATCGCCCCCTCTTAGAATCTGCCCTTGGGATCCGTGTGGGCCATTTTTGGAATCCCTGTTCCATACGATTGTTATTCTAGTGGAGATATTTTTACTCCCATCGTATCTGATCAGGCATATAGGCCTGGTTTTGGATTGAAGATTCTACTTGATCATGGGCTTACCGGTCACGCTTTCCTGTCTGGGAAATCTTCTTTATTTGCTGTAGGTAATGGATCAAAAAGATGCTTGTAGTTGATATCGTAGATTTTGACCCAGATGAGAAAGTCGGAGCGGGATTTTGATCTGCCTAATGATGCATCTGACCCCAAAAAGAGCAGACGGACATCCAAACACTGCTTGGCCGATGAGACCCAATTCAAGTCTAAGTGCAAGAAAGTTTTCTGCCCTAGGGATTTCTGTTTCATGATAACTGTAATTAAAGTAACTCGATAGGTAGTAAGTCACAGATGAAGGGGTAATTGTATGATTGATTCGAAAAACGAAAACGTTTAAATAAATATGTCTCGAGTTTCTTCGGGGTACTGGACTTAGGTGAATTTTGTTTCATTTTGACCTATTTGAATCATGTGTTTATTAATAATATTGAATATTAATTTCCAATTTCGAATTTTGTTTGCAATGCCTTTGATTTTAAAATGGGTCATTCCACATAAAAGCCGCCATTTTGTCCCGCACGTGTAAGCTTATATATTTCATTAAAAGTAATAATTTTAAAAAGGTAATGGACAAAATATTTTGCTGAATAGATCACATATGTTTGTGATTTCTTAAGCAGCAAAATTTTGTTTGCAATTCTTTAAAATTATTGTTTTTAATGAAATATGTGAGCTTTTGCGTGCTGTACAAAATGTTTTTTCCCGTGGAGTAACCAAAAGTGTGTAAACATCATTTATTACAGTCGCTGTTAATTGGTTCTTGAAAGCTTAGTTAAATTTTTAAGTTTTGTTTCAATTAGCATGTGACCTTCTTTTTATAATTCATATTAATTTACCAATTTTTTTTTAAACAGACATCTCTTAAATACAAATATTGGAAAATTAAAAGCTTTAAAATATTTTGTTCGATATTTGGAGAATCTTCATTATTGTTTTCAAACAATAACAAAGAACAGAAAATAATTTTTTGGAGAAAAAAAAGAATGAAAAAGCATCTACAGAGTAAAATATTTTTATATTTTTCAGTATGACTGCACTAATTTTACTATTATATATATATATATGTAAAACACTGAATAATTTCAGTCTTTGTCTCTCCTTGTCACGTGTCCCGCTACAATCAATACACAAAAACGTTTTCGTAATAAATAGGCTGTTATTTTATCCTGTGTCACACTTCTTGTTACTCCCTCTCTTACCTCTCTTGTCACAAAGTCTCACATTTTGCCTTAACCGTTTCTCCTCTTGTCACATATCACGCTATGAGAGTCCAGCGCACTGTAATAAAAAAGCTTTTATTTTACCTAAAATGTGGCGTCACACTTTCTGTTAATTATTTTCTTCCTCCTTTTGTCACCCTTAGCCTCACGTTTCACCTTACTTCTCTCCTCCCCTTGTCACGTATCACGTTATATTACACAAACGCATTATTACAACAACAACAACAAAAAAAAAATTACTCAGAATGTGTGGTGTCACACTTCCTGTTGCTCCCCCTCTTCCCCCTCGTGTCATAAAGTCTCACATTTCCCATTCCCCTTCCCTTGTCACATGTCATGCTGGGATACACAACCGTATTGTCATATAAATGCTTTTATTTTATCCAAAATGTTTGGTGTCACACTTCCTGTCAATCCTTCTTGTCACCAAGTTTTACAGTTCACCTTAACCCTCTCCTGTTCTGGTCGCATGTTATATTACACAAACGTATTGCTATAAAAATGTTTTTATTTTATCCAAATTGTGTGATGTCACACTTCCTGTTGCTCCCTCTCTTCCCCCTCGTGTCATAAAGTCTCACATTTCACATTCCTCTTCCCCTTGTCACATGTCATGCTGTGATACACAAACGTATTGTCATAAAAATGCTTTTATTTTACCCAAAATGTTTGGTGTCACACTTCCTGTCACTCCTCCTTGTCACCAAGTTTTACAGTTCGCCTTACTCCTCTCCTCTCCTTGTCGCATGTTATATTACACAAACGTATTGCTATAAAATGTTTTTATTTTATCCAAAAGGTATGATGTCACACTTCTTATTACACCCTCCCTTCTCCTTGACACAAACTGTCATGATTTCATGAACCAAGACCCCCTAAAGTTGTGACATCATTTGTAGACGACTTAAATAAAGGAAAAATATCAATAAGAAATATATATAAAAAAACTGAAATTTTACAGGAAGACAAACAAAAATAAAAACCGAGATAGTTCTGAAATCAGCTGTATTTGATAACCTTAATCAAGAATGCCTATTCCCATTTGACCTTATTTTTAAATTATATTTGGAGTTCTCGAAATTTTGGCCCTCGTAATAATTACCGTAAGTGATTGAAAATTGATGGTAACGGTGATTCATCCATTAACAAAAGAAAAGGGAGAAGGATGAGACCTATAATTTGAGGTTTTCAAAACACTCCTTTGACGATTTGCGAAGCTGTGCTTCAAAAACTGTCATTTCGTTGATTGCAATTTTATAAGGAGGTGTATTAAGTTAATCTCAACCATGGAATAAAAAAGGCGAAAAACCGTGGCAGTGTTATTCAATTAGTTTTGGAAGAACACTTTTCTTTTGCTTAAGTTTTCTGACGCAAATAACAGGTGCTGTTTATTGTTTCTAACGGAGATGCCCGACAACTTGAATGAGAATCAGGATTTAAGCCTGAGCATGTGAGGAGCAAAGAGATATAAATGGGCTGTTTTAAGTTTTTGTTTTTATTGATATTATAGCCAGGGTTGCCGAGGGTCAAGGTGGGCCCCTTATCAGTTTGGTTGCCGGGCCTCTTTCCCACCATAAAACTTATCAAATTTACACTACTCCAATTCGTAGTCGGGCCCTCTCAAGGGGGGGCCCTAATTTTCCCGACTAGGCAGGCATGGCCTGAGTATAGCACCCTAAAATCTCCGAAAAAAAAAATGTTCAAATATAATTCTAAAATCCGCAGTATCAATAATCAATACAAAAGTATTCAAACGTAGTTATTAATTTGAGTTGTAGCAGAGTGTTTTAGTTTTTCCTTTAACAAATAATATTTTGTTTTTCAAAAATCATTTATTCAACAGTGCGTAAATAAATTTAGTAAGTTTCTTTGACGTGTGGCGAAAAACAAGAAACAAATAGCAGTAACACAATGACAAAGCATGCGAAAACATGGCAGATTCAGTTCGAGAGATTCCATTTTCCCATTTTCTATGCAAATCACGTTTAACATTTACGAGTGGCAGTGAAGTAGAAATGCGTGAAATATCTACCACAGGTGGATTTCTCCCCTCTTTCCTCCGTGATTGCTAAGATCATTTCTGAGATCTGTCAGTTCAAAGATTCTAATCGGGAAACATCTTAAACGATCTTGTTTTTATGCATTGCTTATTGGTATACTTGTCACCCGTTCGCGCGGCCATTGCCGATATGCAATCCACAAACGTAGTGAGCGTTTAATTTGAATTGGCATTGCCTTGATTAAAATAAGAAGGTCATTTTCTTTCGTATGCTGATGAATAGAAATTCAAATACGCTGTCTCTGAATCTTTTTTAATTTTTTTTTGCTGTTTTGATGTAATTAGAAACCTATTGTAACTTTGTCACATTTTTCACTTTTTGATTCTGCTTTTCTTTCCACGTCGAGATCCATTAAGGCCGTCCGGTGAGTTTTTCCTTTGAAGCTTACGAGTGTTTAACTTTTTTTTACATGAGTAGGTTACCGGCCTACTGCATAACCCCCAACCTGGAGGGTTAACCCCCCTATTACAGATATTCAGCCTCAATGAAAAAAATTACGGAATATCGTAACGATTGGAAAAACCATGTTCGACGTATGGCACGAGGGAGACTTCCAAGAGCAGCCTTTTATTACAGACCAAGGGCAAACGAGGCCGTGGTAGGCCCAGGAAGCGGTGGGACGACCAAGAATCCGGAACAGGCTTTATGCCTAATCCTTAAAGAAGAAAAAGAAGAGAAGATTCTGTTTTTGCGAACAGCAGAATTTTGTAGAAGCGACTGCATGAGCGGTTATCCGTTAGATCTAAGACCTGATAAGAAAGTTACAGAAGAAATTTTCATGAGAGTCACAACACACTAGTTACTTCTGAAATAACAAAATAGCTGGAACTGCTGATTGAAAACAAAGTGCAGATAAATTTTTGCATCCGTTGCCGACTGCAATTCATTTCTGAACAAAATGTTGCATCTTGAAGCGAAATTGTAGTTGTAAATATTTTGTTAAGGAGACCAATTCGTAGTTGTATATAGAGTTAGCATACGCCCCCTTGATGTAATTTAAGAAATTAGCCAAAGAGCTAAAACATTTCAATTTAGCTCGTACAAAGCAGATGTTTCATTGGACAGACCATATTCTACGTACGTGGGTTAGTCTTAGTTTTACCTTTTTCAGCCGCCATTTTACAGAGACTGCAGCGCCTCCTGTAATCGATTTGAACTGTGGACAAAGAGTGTGGGAAGCATGATGAAAGTGCTTCTTTTTTGATCGATTAATGCATCGAAAAATCATGTATGTAAGAGAGAAAACCCACGTGTATATCGAAAAACGCTTCTTGAAGTTATACATAAGATCTACACAAAACGAATTAGGTCTGCCATAATAAAGCCTTTGTATATTTTACCGTAATTTTGCTCTATTTGTTCGAGAATTGTTGCATCAGTTTTATTTTAGCTAAAAGCCCTTTCGATTTACGTGGAAACTTAAAACGTGTGAGGCGCCCCTCCCCCAAACAGAGAAAATTGTGAGAATTTCTCTCAAAATGAAATTAAAAAAAAAAAAAAAAATGCTGTGAGGTTCACTTCTAATTGATCTTTAAAAATATGGTCCTATTACATTTTACAGTAACTTCTTAGCTTGCATAAAAAAACATGCAAATGATGGGCAAAGATGAAAAATTATTTGGATGTTGCAGGTGATTTTTTTCTGTCTTCTATGTATTAACGCGTTGGTTTTCTATTCCACAAAGAGATAGGAAGGCCATCCAACTAGCAAATGACGTTATCGTTCGTCGATCCACAATGATATTGGGAAGTGAGCACTTCGATTAGTATTTTGGTTTAATTAAACTATTTGGTTCATTT
The DNA here is from genome assembly GCF_026930045.1 of Uloborus diversus. Lineage (NCBI taxonomy): Eukaryota > Metazoa > Arthropoda > Arachnida > Araneae > Uloboridae > Uloborus > Uloborus diversus. The sequence continues at coordinate 36,469,766 of NC_072737.1, read as the reverse complement.
ATTATTGTCTTCTATTATTTTAGTAGCATTAAAAGTTCTACTTTTTCATTTGAAAACATAAAAAGGAACCGATAATCATACATTAAAAAATACACTGAGCTTAATTCATAGTATTTTACATAAAAACATTTACAAGTCTTACAAAGTATTCAAATAACTAAACACGATTTTATTTTACAATCATGTTAGAACGGAGTGATAAATAAACACAGTTTCATTTTTCATTTGAAATTTTTTTTTAAACTAATCGCATTTTAACTACTCGTATATTGTATTGAAACATTAAGTCTTAAGAAGTATTCAGATAAATAAATGAACTTTCATTTTACAGTTACATCAAAACAAAAAATAATTTTACCATTGTATTTGAATAAGAATTAAATGAAATTTTAAAAAATAAATAAACATTTTTACTTAAGTAAACGGGAAACATGACTGCAATATGTTTCAAAGACATAACATCAAATCAAAGTTTATAATACCAGATTATTAATGTTAACTTAGCTGAGCAAATGCTTTTAAAAAGACATGAATGCTTGGGTGCCATCCCCCAAAGTAGACGGTGCCCTACCCCCTTCAATTATGAAAACTTCAAGAAAAATACCCCAAAAACATCTCCTCCATCTCCCTTAAAATTTCAAGGGCACAGTTATTTATAACTATAGCTGTTGAAAAGCTATCGTTACTATGAGACTATGATTCCGACCCCCCCCCCCCCCTTCGGTGGGCACTCTCGAAAAATTACACAGGAATTCAACTTGAAAAACGTTAATTAAAGAATGAATTATACAACATCATGAATACTGTATGTTGTACACCAAAAAAAAAATGTATTCAATATCTAAGCAGCCTTTTTTTTTTTTTTTTTGGAATTTGGCTACTATTCTATTTTTCCATTTTCAGCTTTTTCTGCTGCTAATGATTCTTGTGTGTGGGGGGGTGGGAGGATTTAATAGTTCATCATTTTAGGCTTTTGAAAAATTATTTTAAAAAGCATTAATTGCTGAAAAAGTAACCTTTTTCAAAAAACGTTTCATAGAATGACCATTTTAGCAACTTTCTTCAATACTTAAAACCTCATATATGTTAAATTTAGATCAATATTTTGCTGAGTATGCTCTTTTAGGAATTCAGTGTGACAGTTTTGTGACAGGGGGAAGGGAGAGGATTACAAGAAGTGTGACATCACGCGTTGTTTATAACAATATGCTCATGTTGAACAGCGTTACATGTAACAAGGAGGGGGGGATTTGTTCAAAATTTTGCAACATACTTCATGGACAGCCCCTTAATTCAATTTATGTTACAGTTTCAGAGTTCCTGAAAGCTTATTAACAGAAAACCCAAGGCGTTCAAAAAATATGTAGTTCAAGACATTTTGTCCTTTTTAAGCATAAACAAACAAGCATAAAGCATTTGGCCAAAACACGTTGTGTATCCACTGCTCAAAAGTAATCTTTCGCAAGCCCAGAAATTATGAATACCGTTAACTCAACCACAATTTGTGCATAAATATCATAAAAGTTAAAGGCAACAGTGGAAAAAAAAACACACACACACACACACACACACACACACACATATATATATATATATATATATATATATATATATATATATATATATATATATATATATATATATATATATATATATATATATATATATATATTAATTCACGCACAGAACCAGCTTGTTTGAATAACATTTCAGAGGCGTAGTTGGGGGAAATGTTTGAGTATCGAACCCACGACCTCCGGCGTACAAATCTAATCTTCTACCTCAGAACTACGAAAGCCCATCAAGGAACGTTTTTTGATCAAAATGACACATGCTAGCGTATGAAACAAACCGAAAATATAAGATTAATTCAGTTAAAAGCCTGTTTCAATAAACTTGTTTACATATTAACTGAATATCAACACCAAGTTACGTTGCTTCTGATAGCAACAAGTATGTTTGCAGAAAATTTTGACATATGTATATTGTCAGCTTCGAAAATCCATTTTGAATAAATGCGTATACAAAGTTGAAAAAATAAAGAAATAAAAAGTTGCAAGTTAACCGTTTCAAATATTAAAGCAGTGTACTGAAATTACAAATTACAGACAAAGATATCAGAAAGGAAACTGACAATTGTTTGTGTAATGGAAGAAAAGTTAAGTAACCTTAACTGCATGAACTCAAATGCACAAAATGTAAATTTGTTTATCTGAGAAAAGTACCTCCGAACTTTAAAATTTATTCCATGAGGTGCCCAACTTTTTTCTTCACATGCAGGTTGTTCGGAAGCGGAAATTGCTGACTCACTTTCACTCAGCAGACACTTAAGACTTATATTATATATATATATATATTTAATTGCCTCTACATTCCGGTACGTGGAAAGGATGAGATAAATCCAACAGTATTGTATTTAAAAATGTGCATCCGAAGTTATTGTACATATTTTCTATTTCAATCAGAGAAAGCAGCACTACTGTTTACTGGTAAACTGCACTGCTTTCAAAGTTTCGCGCCAAGTTCATAGATCGACGACTGGTGGCGTAACGAAGCGGGGGGGGGGGGGGGAGTTTTCTGGCCTGTTATCACGTGGGTCTCGCACAAACTGTCTATATTTCTACCTACGTTTACGTCAAGTGTACGTTTATATCTTTTCGTTTATCTATTATGTATAAACATACATTCATACCCTTTCAGTCTACTAAAATTTGTCTGTCTAATTAAGACATCTGACCATCCATGTGAAATACCATGTTTCTTATGTATCTATACTTTTTATGACTCACTACCAATTATTATTTTCATTTTTGTGATGGCTTCCCTGTCCACCATTTTTTTTCTATCATTATTCAGTATTATATCATTAATAATGTTCATTGAGGCACCATTACCGATTAATTGGCAGTAATCGGTAATCAGCCACGATCGGCCACACTGTCGAGTATTCATAATTGGCTAATTTTGACCGATTTATAGGAACGATACTTGACTAATTTATAAACAATCAGTAAAGGTATTTTTTTCGATTTTTTAAAGGAAAAATTAGGTAGTTGTGAGAAGGTATATGCATGTTTGTTTCAGTTTCCCTCTCCTCTCCTCATACTTTTAACGGGATACTCTTAGTTTTTTTTTTTTTTTTTTTTTGTTCACATAGGTTGTTTTGGAAACAACGTTGTTTTGAAAACAACCTATGTTCTTGTTGTTATCTTGTGCCAGCTGCGCTGTCAATTTGGGGTGCGCTGTTTCACTTTTCCCTTTTTACCGTAATTTGGTGTGAAGTCTAACTTCCACAGAACACACATGCCACAAGGACCCGTTCATAGGGTAGGCAACCATTCACATCACAACAACACATTTACACACAGAAAGGACCAGGACAGGAGAGAAAATGTACATACTTGCCCGAGCCGGGATTCGAACCTAAGAACTCTCCATCCACAGACAGCATACATCCTGCAATATGTTTTAAAAATTACTACTTTCTCTCATTCAACAAAAATGTCATGTTTAATATTTTATGATTTATTAAAACATGTTTTGATAAATTTTATTATTATTATTATTGTTGCAAAAACCAATAATTGAAGTAATATTTTTAAAAATTTCATACACTATGTTACGACATTGCCTTATGATCCAGTACTTTTTCTTCTACTTTATCTTTCGCATAGCACTTTAAGATTATCTTAAAATTTTCATAAAGACTAAAAATCCTGGTATAAGTAGCTACTACGTAATAAATAATAAAAATAGCTACTAAACTATAAGTGTCCACTGCGCGTGGGCAACTTACTCAGCATTTGAATTTTCATGTTCAGTTAACGGAGTAAATTTTGTTAACAATAACAAGAAAATGGGTTAACATAACTTGAATTAAGTTTTTGAATATTATTTTAAAAAAAAGCCATGAAAATAGAGAAAAACAAATCACCAGTGACAGAAATAAACAAGCTATTAGTTAGCGATAAAAAGTCAAAATTATGAATAAATAATAATAAAAACACGATGATGCAGAAATCGTAGCGTTGAAAATTATTATAATTATAGCAAATCGACTGCTTATTAATCGGTAATAGGTAATCGGCCAATTTTCTTATCAGTATATTCCTAATTTTATCGTGGTTGCCGACAGGGGGTACAACTCGAAAATTGCAAAATAGTGCACTCGAACCTTGGCATTAAAAATTAAAGAAATTAATTGAATAATTATATTAAGATAAAATTAATTTAACATTTTTTCCATTATTAAATTAAAAAGTATATATTACAATAAAATAAATAAAAATAAATTCATTCCAAGCAAAAGACAAACTACAAAATAAAAACTGGAAAATAAATCATAAAAAATATTAATCTCATGTTTGCCGGCTGGGGACTGCACTTTCAGCTTCCTGCATTTGAAGAATAAATTTAATTTAATTTAAAAAGAACTATAAGATATTAAAAAAACCACATAATAAAATTACAAAACTATTGTGATAAGAGAAAAAAATTGAAATATTGAACAATTTTAACAAAGATGAAAAGACATCTCTGTGTTTTATATTGAGAAAAAAACAAAATAGAAAATAAATATGTATTTTTTTAAAATCTTTAAATTATTTTCTTTAAAAATAAATATATTTCTGGAGAAGCGAAAAAAAAAAGGTAAACAAATAAACATAACACGTGTGCCCCTTTGCGTAGGATTCTGCTAGCGCCCTGGATTTTCTTACGTTTACAATGAGTAGTTTCGTGTGCGGTTGGCTTTAAAAAAAATATGATTAGCGTTGTTTTGAGCGCTTTTTAATCAAAGCGCTCCAAAACTATGACAAATTACATGCGTTAGGATGATACAACGTGGTTGAAAAACCAATGTGATTTCTCAGTCTTTTGGGCACGTTTCTCCCAAGACTGGTTTTATTATAAAGAAAAAAAAAATTGTTTTCTTGTTCGGCTTCTTCCCAAATTGGCTTGTATTCGCTTTCATTGGCGAAACCAAAATAAGCAACTTTTTACAATAGTTTTTGATGAAGCAGAAACATATTAAAAACTACTATTATTATTTTTGAGCATTAGAATTCGAACTGTATCGATGCTCAAATGATTCTTGATGTTGAATCCTCGATGTATCTTTATTTGGTATCTCGAATTTAATTGAATTGAGCTTTAATCAAGTTGTACTGTGGTGCCCAAGCTACAGTCGATCAGTAGTCAACAAATGAATAACGTCCTATTACTATGGGGAAATACAATGTTGAAATTTGATGTTTCCTCAGTGTCACGGCGGGCAATAGAGGGTTAAACAGAGTTTATGAAATGTCACTTTGAAATTGGTGGTTCAATCAACGATTTCATTAACACTCTACTTTGCACACCCATGTCGACTGCAATTTGAAAACAAGGTTTATGTTAGGAGCTCCTCTTCGAGTGAGCCTTGATGTAATTTTTTTTTTCAATTTTAATTGCTCGTTTTCGAGTGTGTCTTGACGTCTGTCTTAGTCTGAGAAGCTTCTTTGGCGAATGTGACTTGATATCACTTTTTGTCTTAGTAGCTCCTGCGACTACACACATTTCATTTTTACATTTGTGACTTCAGTGAACTGAAATAAAGTGCTAAACGCGTTGAAAACTGCGCATATCAAAACAGCCCTAAGCATATGCATTTATTAAAAAAAGTAGTAATAATTTTCACTACTCGTGTTTTATCTCTACAAATCAAACTGGTTTTACAAAAAATTAGCTATGCAAGGGATTCTCAACTTTTGGTCAGCGAGTTCTTTTCATGTGATCCGCGAAAAACTAGTGAAAATTAATCTATGTCATTTTTATAGCTGCAATTATATTTACTAAAGAAATATTTTGCGCTCATCTCATTTCGCCTGATAAAAATTGTCCTGAAAATATAATTTATATTGTATGTGGTCCACGAGTAATTTTCATGTGGTCCGCGAACAACTAGTGAAAATTAATCTATGTCATTTTTGTAACCGTAACTAAATTTCTTAAAGAAATCTTTTGGGCTCATCTCATTTCGCCTAATATAATTGTTTTGAAAATATTATTTCTATTGTATGTTGTTAGCGAGTAATTTTCATGTTAACCGCGAACAACTAGTAAAAATTAATCTCTGTCATTTTTATAGCTGTTATTAAATTCATTAAAGAAATCTTTTGGACTCATCTTATTTCATCTGAAATTGTTCTGAAAAATTATTTCTATCTAAGTGGTCCACGAACAACTAGTAAAAATTAATCCATGTCATTTTTATAGCTGTAATTAAATTTTTTAAAGAAATCTTTGGGACTCATATCATTTCGCCTAATATAATTGTTCTGAAAATATTTTTATTGTAAGTGATCCGAGAGTAATTTTCATGTGATCCGCGAACAACTAGTGCAAATTAATCTATTTTATTTTCATAGCTGTAATTAAATTTATTGAAGAAAACTTTTAAATTCATCTCATTTCGCCTAATATAATTGTTTCGGAATTATTACTTCTGTCGTATGTGGTCTGCTTAGGATTTGGAAGGATACCAAGTGGTCCCCAGCAGGGGCGACCCAATAGGAGGTCACAAGAGGTCCCTGTGACCTTCCAAAAATTTCCTTATTCGGCAAATTTTGTCTGACGATTCGGAAAAACCATCCCCGCTTGACAATATTTGGAGTTCTATTTGGCGAAATTATCATGACTCGGAGAAATTTGGGTTTCATTCGGCTAAATTTGCAGTTTCAGTCGGCAATGGGAGAATTTCCACCACTTTGAGAATTTCCACCATCCCAAACATTGGCGGCAATTCGGGGGGGGGGGCACTTTTATGGTTCACTTATTTATTTTATTTCCCAATTAGAAGCCAAAACTAAAAATTATTTTAAAAAAAAAAACGAATTGCCAAAACTTTCAAATTATAATTATTTGTTTTACTTTGTATACCTGTTTAAGAAACACTATTTAGCACAAGTAGTAACTTTTAGTCTCTGTATTCATTGTTTAGGTATTAATAAATCATTTGTTTTACTAAACAAGCCATACGTGTTCAATGAAATTATTACCAAGTGTTTGTGACATCTCAAAATACTTTGGGGTAAATAACGTAAGTCTAATTCATGGCCAAGTGTTTCTTCGGGGAAATTGCGTATAAAATTCGTAAAAATCTTAAGAAAAACGTGAGTTAAGCTGTCACATTTGCATTAATTACCACTCATATGAACTCAAAACCAGCCTTAGCAAAATGTTGTACCCTTTTTATCTTCGTTTTCTCTTTCATTTTTTTTTTTTTTTTTTGCGGCCGCTAAAAATCCTATGGTTTTTAGTTGTCGTCCCCCCCCCCCCTTTTCAATCCCAATTGCCGCCTCTGATCCCAAAAATTTAAGTTCATGGCACCCCCGGTCCTCAGTAGTGAAAAGGGTGAGAACCACCGATCTGGGCAATTGCAATAAATAAAAAGTCAGAAGAAGATTCAGGTTATCATCAAAGAAGTCCAACCTCTTTCTAATCTGAGCCCCCATTCACGAAGCCTCGGGCCATCCCGAACGCGTACTTATTAAGCATCAACCATTATATTTCAGAAGCTGAGTAATAAACTGGATCAAAGAGAGAAAGTGAGATATGATTCAACGACTTTAAGTCTTGCGTTGGCGTTGTCTTCCTGTCCGTACCCGGATGAATAATTCAATTCCCACGAGCTCTTAAGTCAAAAGCAAGTTTTCTTGCTATTGGATAAATTTTTCTGTCAATTGCCACTGAGTTTTTTCTTTTTTTTTCATTCGACTGTAGAATCTTAAAAATAAATTTTATTTCAGACGCAGAAAAAGCATGTTATCATTATATTTTTAGTGAAAAACTCTGAAAACTATAGCTATGTTGGATTTTTAGAATCAGCTGGCTTTTTCTTAAGAAAGGTTAACTTTTCTTTCAGAATGCCCCCCCCCCAATAAGATATTTCAGAACAATCTCTTTACACACAAAAAAATGAACCATTTCATTGAAACTGCGTTAAAAGCATTACATAATTCTAAGGCACAATTTGAACGGAACTTTTCGGAAGCTAAGCTCTTATTCTTTTCAATTCTTTTTAAAATTTAACAAACTTGTCGGAGGTCAAACTATTTACGCATTAAAATGACTTTGAATGGCTACAAGGCTCCCACAAATTTCTAGTTGAATGAGAGGCAAAAAGATCCAAGGTAATAATTTGTTTTTAATACTTGATATTATTTTACAGCTTAACCATAAATGCTTCATTACTCCTGCGTTACTTAGCAAGTGCTACAGCAGCGAGCTAATTGAAACAATGACCCCCTTGTAGTTAATAAATCAAGGAACCATTCAACGGCATAGCCAAACTTATTGATTGCGTCTTGAAATTGTGTTATAATTTTTATTCTGAGAAAAAGTCCTGTTCCTTCTAACTTCTGATCTAGAAGCAACAATGTTGTTGTTATTGTTTATTTTAAAGTAACTTATGAATTCTTCAAGTGCACAGTTCGTAGAACTCTTGTTTTATAAACTTTATTATATTAGGATAGCCAGAAAGTTCTGATTGTTTATGAACCGAAAGACAATGAAGCAAGTTTTATACATTTAATAATAATTACGATATAATATTCAGTCATTTCCTCTCTCTTGGATCTGCGCTTGGTGCTAGTTAGTTTTAAGACTAAGCAAAAAAAAAAAAAAAAAATAATTTGAATTTTTGGCATTTTGAATTCAAATTATGTTTTTCGCAATCACGAATGTGTGTGTGTATGAATGCGCGTGTGTGTTTGTGTAGGCGCATGTGTGTGGGTGTGCGTTTGTGTGTATGTATGCATACACGCGTACGTTACGTACACGTGCACATTACGTATGCATGCATGTGTGTGCGTGTTGTGTATGCAGTGCTGTGTGTGTAGACGCGTGTGTGTGTATGTAGGCATATGTGTTTGTGTGCAGGCATGAGTGTGTGTGTAGGAGTGTGTTTGTGTCTGTGGTGTGTGTGTGTGTAGGAGTGTGTTTGTGTCTGTGGTGTGTGTGTGTAGGAGTGTGTTTGTGTCTGTGCGCAGGCATGAGTGTGTGTGTGTATGCGTGTAAGTGTAGGATATGGACGCAACCTGGAGACGGTTTTTGTAAGAGGAGCAGCATCGTGATGCCGGTCGACGCAACGGTGGTGCTGGCAGAGGGTGCTGGTGGGAAAATAAAATGATAGGAATTCAAAAGAGTCAAATGAGAACAATAAGCAATCGTGATTGCTCAAAAAAGGAACTACAAAACTTTATTTCAAACACAAATAAGCCTTTTTACCATGGAAACAAAAAATAGATAAATAAATGAATAACGTTACGTCCAGTACGCAGAATAGCGCATAATGGTTTTCATAGAGTTTCTTTACTTTGTTATTAATGATACGATCCAGAAATTACTGACAATGTTATTTTTTTAGTTTCATATTGCATTTTATACTGTCAGTCACTCATGACTGATGCGACCAAAACTATAAGTTCAGTCTCAGTCACCGGGGACTGAAGTGGCATCTAACGTGTTAATCTTTTAAATATGTGGATTAAAACAAAGTTTTAAGAGCCTTTGTGCATTGATTTCGTCAGTAATATTCGAAGAAGTCTTCAGCACTTGAATCTACTCACATCACCCTAAACTCCTTCATTTTTTTTTTTGTGAAATATTATTTAAAATTCAGCTACTCATCGCACATCGTCACATCACCCTAAACTCCTCATATCCCCCTAAACTCCTTCTTTTTTTTTGTGTGAAATATTACTCAAAATTCAGCTACTCATCGCACATCGTCACATCACCCTAAACTCCGCATATCCCCCTAAATTCCTTTTTTTTTGTGAAATATTACTCAAAATTTAGCTACTCATCACACATCGTCTCTTTGAACACTGTCCAATCGCAAAAAAATCTCGAAAAGTCAAAAAGTATCCAATAAATATCGGTGAGTCAACTTAACTTATCGCTCTCCCCAATGTCTTCAAAGATAATCCTACCGGATGCTTCGATATTTGGAAACACTTTGGCCTTGAAGTTTTTTTCCGTAAGAAAATTCACTAAATCTCAGTTACAAAACAGAACAGAAATAAATTGAAGTTCATTGAGAGTTACAGTCTGAACCTACGCAGAGCTGAAAAGAAAAATTGTTTATCTCGGATACATCCTGCAGGGATTTGTATAACTGAAAGCAGAGTAAGTGGTGAAAAATAAACATCAGAACCATTTCCCCCATTTTTTCATGGCGATAAAGTTCTTTGAAAATGTTTACTTCCAGACGTTTTTACCCCCAGTACGTTAGAAAAAATGTTTATGGTAAGAATCTCCTTCCATTTTGGCGACAATGTTTGCAACATTTCAAATTTTGTTATAGATAGCAAACACGGAGCTGTTTTCCATTACATCATTAAAGAAAAGGAAAGAAAAGTAAAAACTCAAAGTATATATATATAAAATCTTTAAATTCAAACTATCAAAATAAGAATAACAATGCATAAATAATCAAAACGAAAAGATAAATACAAACTAAAAATAGAGAATACGTAAATACTCAGCTAATAAAATGCAAAATTTTATATTTTCTTAAGGAGAATAATAATGCATAAATAATCAAGACAAATAGATATACAAATAAAAAATGAAGAAGCAAGAGCTTAAAGTAAATACACAAATTATAAAATACATGAATTCAAACTGTCAAAATAAGAATAACACTGCATAAATAATCAAAACGAAAAGATAAATACAAACTAAAAATAGAGAATACGTAAATACGCAGCTAATAAAATGCAAAATTTTATATTTTCTTAAGGAGAATAATAATGCATAAATAATCAAGACAAATAGATATACAAATAAAAAATGAAGAAGCAAGAGCTTAAAGTAAATACACAAATTATAAAATACATGAATTCAAACTGTCAAAATAAGAATAACGCTGCATAAATAATCAAAACGAAAAGATAAATACAAACTAAAAATAGAGAATACGTAAATACTCATCTAATATAATGCAAAATTTTATATTTTCTTAAGGAGAATATTAATGCATAAATAATCAAGACAAAAAGATCAAATAAAAAAATAAAGAAGCAAGAGCTTAAAGTAAATACACAAATAAAAAAAAATGCAAAATCCAAACTGACAAAATAAAAATAGTAGTGAAAGAATTAAAAAAAAATAATGAGAAACAAGAGTTTAAAAATAAAACTGAAAACGTCTAAGGAACCAATACTGCCATAATAAGCACAAAAGTCGTATCTGCTCTTTTTTTATATATTTTAAATATCAAATTTGAGTTATTGTCTCGAGGTGATTCTTTACGATATATTTTACTTACACATTATGTTTTATAGTCGTTTGTGAGTGATTAATTTTTTTATTCTAAAAAGCGGAATCTGAATAAAATATATGGAGGCGTAAAACTTAAAACAACAATTTCTCATTTTGAGCTCAGCTGCAGCATAGCGCTGCTTATCATGTAGAGAAAAAAAAAGGAAAAAAAAAAGAAAAACATCGCGTTCTTTATGCTTTTCTGAACTGACAACCGCAATGGGGTAGTTTCCAAAATTTTAAGTACTTTTTTTTCTGAAAGAGCATGCTTAAAAACATAGAATCTGACAATTTTTTAAATAATTTCTTTAAGTTTTTTTAAAATTACTTAAATCGGTGCTCTTTTATCGTTTAATGCTTCTGCCGATGACATCACAAATGATGAAATGTCATTCAGTGTTGCCATTCACGGTACAAAATATTTAATTCTCATCTTTACTCACGTGTATTGGCAACGATAGGGTTGATAGTAAGCGTAGAGTGCAATTTTAATGCGCTTCTTGATTATCATAACGTGGAAATGCGGTAGAAAGACGCGCCATAGTGCATCATTTGTGACGTCATAAAGACCACGCCGTGTTTGAAGAATCGGACATTTAAAAAAAATAATTAAAAAATAACTGTTGGGAAAATGAAAGTATTTTCTGAGTTCATGTTTTTTTTTTTTTTTTTTTTTTTTTTTTCGCTTATTCTATCAATTTCAGTGACAAAAAGTACTACTTTTGACTGAAGGAAACAATCCCATTTCTCTGTTATAGATGCTGTGTCAACACAAATCCAATAAGTTTAACGTAATTCTTTTGAAATATCCTGAACTTTAAACTATGATTTTTCAAAATGTATAAAATCGCTCATTATCAGTAAAAATGAATAAATAAATAAATAAAAACGGGCCATTGTGACTTATGTGATTTTTGAGCTCAAAATTTATTTCATAAATTATTGACTACAAATAATTTATAAATCAAAATTATATTAGTTCAAAAAAAAATAAAACCTTAGCAAAAGAAAGTTATTGTTTAAAAAATACATAGTAATTTTCTTTTTTAAACATCGCGTCTACTGCAAAGCTTATTTTCGCAACGCATGAAAAACCCATAAAGCTGTCAATTTTTTATCTGATATATTGACAGGGGCTCATCGAGCTCACAGTTTTCGGAGAGCGAAAATTCTCAACTTGCCAAATGGAACTCCAAATTTTACCGAATGATGATAATTTTGCTTAATCATCTGACAAAATTTGCCGAGTAAAATTTTTTTTGGAAAGTCACGGTGACCTCCCGTGACCTCCCATCGGGGCACCCCTGATTATTATCATTAATTGTTTAATTTTCTTGTTTCTCTATATTATCTTGATCAGCACTGTTTTCCACTTCAATCAAGGAAAATAGTTAATTTTACATTTTTAAGAAGATTTGAATATGTTACTTCCCTCTCTCATTTTCAATCAAGATGTCTTATCGTACTAGATGGAAAATAAACGATTAAAAAAAAAAAAAAAAAGAGTTCATACGCGTCTGCGTGAATAGAGTACGGATTTTTATTTTCGGTTTCTGAAGTCACACCCAGGTCGCTCCAAATTTAAATTTTGGGAGAGCGAAAATTGTCTGTTTGCCGAATGGAACTCCAAATTTTGTCAAATGGGGCTTCAAATTTCGCCCAATGATGATAATTTTGCCGAATAATACTCCAAAATTTTCCGAATGAGGATAATTTTGCCGTATCTTCAGTCAAAATTTGCGGAATAAGGGAATTTTTGAAAGGTCACAGTGACTTCTTGTGACCTCCCATCAGCGCGTCCTTGGTCACACCCCAATTTTGAGATTTTTTTTAGAAAAAAAAAACTTTGTATTAGTGGTAATTCTTTATTGAATTCCACAACTTTATATTCGCTGAGGAGACTGAAATATACTGTTTATTAAAAAAGAATGGGAGAAAGGAAGAAAAAAAAAAGAAGCTTGCTTAAATGACTATTTGGCTAATCTATTTACGCTACTGATATCATACTTTTTTTAAAGCACTCCCTGCCTTTTAAATAAACTTAAAGCTGAAACTAATACTCACCATGACGTTCTCTATTTACCACCTCCCTTCCAAAAATACTCCAAAATCTAACATAAATATCAGATCCCAACATTCATTTATTGTTCATTGAATCATACTTTTCAATGCCTTCTTGTCTCGCTTACCATCGCTACGCAAATACACGAAGGTTGGGTTTTAGCTCACCATAGAACCACAAGTGTGTCCTTGTTGGACTCTTGCAGAAAAAAAATCTCGAGAGAAAGAGAGGAAAAAAATGAATTGCTATGATTTTAAAGCTTCCTCGGTTTCCTCAAGTGAAATTTTACCAGAAAGAAGAGTGAGGTCAGAGACGAACATCGTAATGTTGCTAAAATTAAAACTATTTTGAGAGTCGTTAAAGACACAAGCAATTCGGTATCAAATTTCGAAGAAAAACACCTTTTCATTTCCTTTAGAGCAGTTTAACTGGTCATTTTATTTAATTTTCATGTTAAAATTGTATATTTTTCAAGGGTGCCCTCCCCCCTACGATCAAGGACGCACCCCCATTATATCACAAAAGCAAGAGTTCCCCCTAAAAATGAGAGAAATACCCCTCAAAAGACCCCTCTCCTAAAAATTTCAATGGCACAGTCTGCGCCATAACCCTCCTAGGTGGGCATCTCTGCATTTTCATTAGTTGTTTTTATCATACGCTGTCACCATTGTTTGCCTTTTTTTTCATTATAGTTTTTTTTGCGTAAAAAATTAATCGTTATGGAAAAAAATAGAAATAAAATCCGTGATATATTTCTCTATTTAAGTGTGATAACAGCTATTCGAAATAAAGTGCAACAAACTTCATTAGCGACGAAAAATATAGGAGAACGAATGAAACTTTGGACTGAAAAATTGAACTGTTGGAATAATTTTTATTTATTTATTTTATTTTATTTATTTATTTTTTGTGAACTGATATCATTTCCAATGTAAAACGTGTTTAAAGTTCCAATTAATACATTTTGTAGTAATTTGGTTCGTTCAAACTAGGGATGCACCGATAAGCAAATTGACCGATTACCGATTAATGATCATTTTTGATGCTAGCAATTCCTTCGTCACTTCATTTTTACTTTAGAAATAGTTTTACAGTTTATTTCTGAGAGATGATTTTTCTCCTCTTTCCTAATTTTCTAAAAATATTTTCAAATTTTTATGCAATTTCTTTCAGCCAATTTTCATATTAATGTTATTAAAATCACATAATGTTAACTAGAGATGAAAATTAAAAATATTAGGGGCAGCCTGTGGTCAGCAGGCAAATTTAGGAGCATTTTTTAATTTAAAATTATTTTTAAATTATTAGTAGTCATTTAATCCAAGTTTTTACTCATTATAAAAAAATATAATCATAATCTCTACATAGTATAAAATGAAGTCTCCAAAAAGCGTCTGTTTGTTTGAACTCGCAAAACTCGAGAACTACCCGGCCGATTGCTCTGAAATTTTTACAGTTTGTTCCTTTAAGTCCTGAGAAGGTTTGCAGACTAGTTCGAAAACAATTCGATGAATAGTTCTTTTTTTATTCCAATTTAGGCCCAATTTTCACATAAATTCCCGAATATGGGGGTGAAAAATTACTTGCACATATTAATATTACATATCGTTCGAAAGGGTAGAATTTTCCGCGTTCTATGCTATTTGTTTCAATGCTCTACCTTTATTACAGCGGGAGTTATTTGCGTTTTTAGCTCGATTTTTTTAGGCTTAGCTGAAATTTAGGTACTACTTTCTTCATTAAATAAATCAATAAAAAGTGAAGGAATTGTCCCACAGCTTTCTTTTTGACGTCATTGGAAAAAGCGACCTTTTTTACTCCAGAATTAACTCGACCTATGGTCGATAAAATAAGCTTTTATCTCGAAAGGGAAAAAAGTTACAAACCTTTTTAAATCAAGTTTCAGAAATCTCGATTCCATTCAAATTGTGAACCATTTTCTTTCGCATTTTAATTCCTTAAACTTATTTTATTTTGTGTTTCCATGGTTACGCATTTTAAATCCATTTTTCTGGATTTAATTTCTTAAAAGTATTTTAATATTTGCCGTCATTGTTTGGAAGGGAAATCATGATGTTTTTTTTAAATTTATTTTTTACGCCTGATTGTTGAATATACGTCACTTGTCACAATTTTTATTTTCAAGTAATACCGGGCAAAGCCGGGCAACGCAGCTAGTATATTATAAAGGGGAAAAGTATTGACTCATGAAACATGATGCAACATGGTATATATGTGCATATTTAATTCAAGATAAAATAAATAAATAAATAAATAACATTACTTGAACTATCAGTTTGTAAAAATATTAAAAAATTAAAGTTTTTCCATATAATTTTTTTTCATCAACTAATATTTATTTATTTATTTTTCGAATCAAAAATTAATAATTTAAATAGTAAGTTGTATGATGTTAACCATGTGTGTAGTTACGAGGAACAAAATAACGCAATAAATAATCAAGTTGTGCCACCAAAAGCTGGGGTTTGGGTATCATAGTAAACTTTAGGAAATGATTCTGATATTCTTAAAGAAATAAAGCAAAAGAGTTAAGGGGGGAGGGAGAGTTGAGGGGAGGTTCCAGTGGGATCATACATCATATACACATTTGTTTATTTCTATTACTTTTACGCCCTTCAAAAGATAAATAGAAATAACATTAATAACATAAAAATAAAAAGTAGCAACTGTAGGGGGGGGGGGGGGGGAGGAAGTATAAATAATTTTCGCATTTCAATTTGCATGTCCTGTAATTTAATTATTCTTTGTTGTGTCATGTAAATTTCAGCTGTCAGAATTATTCTTTAATATTTCACTCAGTTTTATGCCCTTTCTAAACTTTCTTTGTTTTTACTCTGTACACTTTCATACTGCAGTTCTAAAATAATGTTTGCAGCAAATTACGTTTGTTTACTGTTCATAAATGTATTCATCATAGTAACTTGTTGAAGACATGCTGAAAAAAAAATCTCGAAAAATATTTTTAACCGCCGATTAATCGGCAAAATTTGGCCGATTATAAACAATCGGGAAAGTGGCCGATTAATCGGTGAATCCCTAGTTTAATCTCCGGTTGCAAACTAACACAAGAAAACTTAATAACTCTAGTACTATTTTCCAGATTTTTTTTCTGCTGTTTTTTGCCCGTATATCATCCAAGGGCGGATGCAGAAAGTAATCAAGGAAGGTATTCAAGGCATTATTCAAGGAGGGGGGGCGGTTGATTTCCAGATATTCCTTTTTATAAATTCCCCAAAACTCCGCCATCAAAGGTGTTCTATAATTGCTTTTTTTGGACTTCAATTTTAAAAACTTTCCAGAAAAGAAAGAGCCCATGAATCTAATATCGTCTGAAGTTGAGTTTTTGGAACTTCGAAAAATTTCCTATACAAAGTTGTGCTCCGTATCACTAAAGTGGTAAGAGATGTGCTACAATTGCGTTTTCAAAATTAAAATTATGAAAATTCCGAGGGAGAACGTTCGTTACGTTTTTTAAGATTATCTAAAATTATGGTTTTGGAACTTCTGTATCGAAACTAGACTGAGGAAGAGTTCTTGCATTGCGGCTCAAGGGGGGGGGGGTGATCGCCCCCATTGCCTCTCCCTTGAATCCGTCCTTGATATCATCACTATTCTTCATTTGTAGATCGTTTAAGTTTTCTCAAATTTTAAGCCGCGGCTTCTACCGAAAACATTTGCATGAGTAAAATCAAAACATATGTGAATTTTAGTTTTTTAATGTGCTGTGTCTTTAAAGGGTATAGCTGTGTCTTTATGTAGGAAATGTTTTTATAGAAATATTTCTTCTGGTATTTTTCAAAATTTTACAGTTCATTTTTCTATTTTAGGCTTCGAGGAATGTTTCCAAATGTGGATATCTTTTTGTGGCACCTGACTGGGATTTCAACGTCTCTGTCAACAGAACAAAAGTATGTACTTTGAATTAAAATAAACTTAAAGTCAAAGCAATTAGGAAAAGTCTTCGGTATGAAAATAATTATCAAAATATGCTGTTTTACACTTATTATTAAAATTGGTTTTAAACAAAAAATCAATTTTATTTAATCATTGAAGGATTTAATAAACATAGTAATTCACTTGAATGTGTTGTGTATAAAATGAGTGAGTGTGAAAATAATCCAATTAAGAAGCCACCACAAAGTAGATAGAACTTTCTCTTATTTTGCAAAAAAGACGACTCCGTTTATATTACATAGGGTAGTCTGAGCAGTATATGAAACTTTAAGAGCAATTTCATTTTCAGAAATTTATGCAATTGTCAAAAACTAGCATTTGGTACTTAATGTAAATTATTCTAAAATAATAATTTCAAAGAAACATACACACACGGGGAACTTTTAATTTTCTGCCTCAGCTATATTTATTGATTTAAATCAGTGCTGCCCATTGCCTAACCAACGGCTTAACCGTATGATCTTTTGTTTTGTTCGATGTTTGAAATCGAAAACCACGATTTAGCACCAATGTCACTAATTTGGAGTCAAATATTTGAAAATTGATTTCAGCAAACACATGCCCTAATAAAACAAGTATCAAGTAATAAAAGCAACAATTCTTGGTTTGTAATTTTCTTTCCTTTTCCATGTTTTCCCCTAATATACAGAAATTGTTAAAATATTTTAAAATGTTTTATGGGTTCTATAACCCTCAAGAAGCCTTTCAATGTGACGTGCAATCCTAGGGTGAAATAAGGTTGAGCACCACTGGTTCAAGTGAAAATGGTGCAACAACCCCGTAAATGAACAAGTCTAACCAGTGGACTAACCAGAAAAATACGTAATACGATAGTTTTTTAGAGTAGACATCTGACAGAGAAAGCATAGGATTGCTTTCCAGCTGTCAACATGAAGCAGGTTTTTGTTTTTCACGTCACAATCCGTCGCTTCGCCGTATTTCGATGAATATAGATTGGTTTATGTCTTTTTTGGTGAGAAATGTTTTGTGTATTCGAGGTGACGCAAACAAGCCCTTATAATCAATGATCACGAATTCCGCGTAAAAGGGAATGTGAAGATCTGTCACGTGACAATAAAGAAAGTAATAGGTCGTCGCAAGGAGTTTTCTTCCAAAAGGGATTGATACCTTGGCACTATTTATCATTTAACTACTGAATAATTTTCAATACATTGGTAAAATGATAAAAAGTAAGAGGAATACCGTTTGGTATGGTAACCCCCTTCCCCTTCCCCAAATCTTCATGGTACTGTTGAGAATTTGGGTTCTAAGGCGTTAGTTTGAATATTTTTGAATTGCATGCAATGTACCGACAGCCGGGGATGCCATCCTGAGACAGCAGTTTCTTCCTTCTTACGGACTCATCAGTCTCTGAGAAGTGAATAACCGAGCTGGAGGCAGATATCAACGCTTTGAGACTGAGGATGCTAACAAACGGATATAAAAACTGAATGTATCTCGCCGGCGAGAGTTCGCAGTTCATCTACCACATTATTAGCACTCTCAGCTTCAACAAAGGAGTTGACATCTACCGCCTTCTTTGCTCGGTTATTTAATATTCCAGACTAATAAGTCCATGATAAGGACAAAACCGCTGTCTCTGGATGGGATAACTGGGCTGTCAGTACATTACATGTAATTCTGCTTTAGCCTTTGCTTGTGGGCAGCAACTAACTGATTTTTAAATTGGTTAATTTATTTCTACGTTATTATTATTTTTTTTCTTTTTTTAGCGATGGCAGAGAAGGTGGTTTAAATTGTTTGACGACGGGGAGCTCACTTACGCCTTGGATGAGTTCGTAAGTTTTATATTTCGTTTTTATTCAGTATCAAAGTTATTAAGATGCTTTCTGTTGCCCTCTGCGGTAAAATGTGCAGCGGGCTAAACTTTTCTTATTTGTTTTTGTTAATGCTCTTCATTTCAGACCTATAACTGCTGGTGCATATCACTCCCCTTTTACAGCAGAAAGTTGATCGTTTTCTACAACCTACAATGCCTTTTAATGAACATAAACCATTTCAATTGTGTCAACTGCTGATAATGTGAGCTTTTGATTAGAATTTCTACTAATTCATAAATTACTATACAGACATAGATGAAATAAACTTTAGATTACGTATTCTTTTGTTTAGAACTGTACTTATCCGCCATTTTTCGAAAACACAATATATACTAGCAACTGCGGATAGAGTATTCTATTCTGTTTAGAATTAAACTTGTTCATCAGTTTTTGGAGATATTCAACTGCTATTGTGTGCTCTTGTTTAGAACTCTACTTATTCATCAATTTCTACAGTTTAACATCGTATTAACTACTTTAAGAAGGAATTTCGGCGCTGAAATAGTGTATTACTGAAGTCAAAATGTCAAACAATTTAGTGCACTTCAATGTTATTAACTACAATTGGTTTTTCCTTACAAACGAATTTCAACTAACTACGATTGAATTTCCATTTCTGAATAAAGAAGAGCAAACTCCAAAAGTCGCCACAAGGAAATTTCGACACGGGCCGAGGATGTCTTTTCTCGATCATATTCATACAGGATGGTACATCACCTCACATTGGATTTAAGGTACAGAGGGTAGTGGCAAGATTTCTTTGATACCAGTCACTAGTCGTGCATTTCCTACGGTATGGCCATCAAAGTCACCCGATTTTTCTACTTGTGACTTGCGATGGGGGCATCTTTAAGGTGTTGTGAAACAAGGACATGCTCCCAACATCGCCTCTTTAAAAACTCGAATAAGGTAATCGGGAAGACAAATTAGTTCGTATCCCTAGTAGCACAATCAGTTGGGAGAAGGTTGGTCAAGGGTGGCTAACTGCAGAAACTGGTTTCGATGGCCTTACAGTTTCTGGTCATCGTTGGGCCAACTGTGAATATTTTCGATTTACCATAGTTGGGAAATTGTTAGGCACTGTGGCAGATCGTTGGCCCTTCGTTGGCAAAAGGTTGGTTGAGTAACGGTTGCCAAAGCAAACATTGCCTACCGTTTTCCAACCATAAGCTCCACCGTTTTCCAACCATAAGCTCCACCGTTGACCAACCATCTCTCAACTGGCTGTGCTACTAGGGATATGTGCAAAATATTGTGCGTTGCATGCAGTTCTTGGAACATCACAATGATGGTCACATTGAATTTTATTTGTAACTAAAAATCATTTGTTGTAGATGAAATTGATGTTTGTATTTTGTCAGTTTGCATTTAGTCCTACAATATCCACTAATACACATTCAACGCCAAATTTCCCCTGGTGGTGATTTTAATTACTGTTTTTTAATTCAGAAATTCAAGTACCATGGTTTACTATGCATGCGCGAAAAATTTGGTGATGTTTTATTTAATATCGTTTTCTCTAGAGGGCTCTGACCACCTCAAGTTATTTATAACCACCCAGTATACTGCACCTTCAAATATTGGTAGAAAAAAAAGAAAAAACAGAATTCTAAGTTTCACAGTTTTATTGCACTTAAACTAAAAGAATTCTTGTTACAGCCGGACACAATACCGCAAGGCACGATCGACATGAACAAGGTGCTGGATGTGTCTGACGCCGAGAGTCTGACGGGAAATGAATTCGCCATTGCCCTCACAACTCCTGAAAAGGTTCACTTTATTAAAGGAACCTCCAAAGAAGAAAGCAAATGGTACATTTTGTTCTTTTACTTGAAGTTAATTAATTTTTATAAAAATCTATTGCGTTATTTTTCAAATTTCATGTTTCGAAGCTAGTGAGATGCTAAAACATATATCTCGTGCGACAGATGATGTTGATATTACTGCCTTTCTTCAGCCAATAGCTGTAACAAAATTTTTTGAATAGTACGAAACATGGCTTTCGGGCAATGCAGTCCATGAACTCTACAACAAAGTCAGTTATCAAATCAAGTTTGATTTTGCCAATTGTAGTATATCCTTCCAAAGCTATCTTTCAGTTCTTTTAGAAGTGAAATTAAACTCTCTCTACCCCTAAAAAAATAGATTTTTTGTTTATAAAAAGACAGGTATACCCAAGCATGTGGACCCCAGAACCAAAGAAGTAACGTTTTAAGAAATGCATACGTACCTTTGTATTCTGAAGTACAATTATAAGAAACAAGTTCAGAAGTACAACCCTGCAGAAATAAAAAACAATTTGTGAATTTATGCTTTTAACGTTGTTACTCTTACTATTACGAGGTTAAGATTTTATATCAAGAATCAATAATGCTATTTTTTACAAAGTGCGCGACCAACTTTCAATTAAATTCTTATTTTTCAGGTGGTTCGACGCATTGTCACGTGTTCTTCCTCGCCATTTATCTAGAGGCAAGCATAAGAGAAATGCGACTTTCCCCTGTGGAAAAGCTATAATCCCACCCTCTAATGTTATATCTCAGGTAATATTTCCATGAGCAAGGCTATTACTAACATTTGCTCTGCATAAACTTGAAAATGTAATATAATTGAGGTATGTTTTAAATTAGGTTTATATTTTATGAGCAATTTCTGTCATGCTATTTTCTTTTCAGATTATGCATTAAATGAAATTTCTAAGTATTAAGTTCTCGTGGGAAAGTAAAGCGCAGTATCTGCAAATTTTTCATTTTTTTTTTTTTTTTTTTTCATTTTCGTTATCTATTGTAGTTAAGTTTTAATATGCAAACTTTCTTGGATTCCACTGAACATAAAGCGTGTAAAAAAAAAAAAAAAAAACGTTAATTCCAACTTTTCCTTACATTCAGTACGGAATGCAAAACTTGTTTCTTCAAATGTATAAAAAACTCATTTTTGCAATACTGTGCTTTACTTTAACACGGCAGTAGGGGAATCTGCTGTACCCACCGACGGTTGTACCTACTGACTTTGGTCGAGAAATTCCGCGTATCGTCGAGAGAGATCCTAATTGGGGTTCAACGTGTGTCACAGTCGTTTCCAGTACCCCAGGAAATTTCAACGACATCAAACGAATATTTAAGATTTTATCACATTTTTTCGGTTTTAGTAGGATCAAAGTAAAAAAAAAAAAGTGAGCAATTTCTTTTTTTTTCGTCCGTTGTGGATTGTATTATTCATTTTTGTTGTAGGTATCATGATTCTTTATATTTTGAAGATTTTTTTTTCTGATTTTTAATGTTGTAAAACTGTGGTCCTGTCGATGTGACTGCATTGCAAAACTAAAATGGCATACCTTTTTACCCAAGGACACACAACCATGTATGCCCACGGACAGCAATCTTTAGTCTCCTTAGGTCACACCTGAGTCTTCTTACAATGTGAAGTACCTCAAAATGGTGCCTTGTCATCAACGTCCGAAATTTGGTTTCAACAATGATGATGAATTTGAAGTAGGGCTTGAATATATAGTGTCGAAGTAACCCCCTCCCCCTGTTGTAAAATCTACAGACCGTCAATCCCACCTGTTTTCATTTGAAGTCGACTTTTCTAGATTTTTGTTGGTTTACCTAAACCGAGTTTTTTGTAATGGGTTAATTTCGGTTAAAGGTTTCAATTTGCATATAAATTGAAGTTATTATGTAGGTACATAGAGAGCCATACTATCATGAATCTAGTTATTTTTTTTTTTGTTCAGAAACTTATTAATTATTTATAACATCATTAACTTTCTTAAGAGTAATAACTTTTTTAAAGAGTTCACTGATGTTAAAAATTAAGGCAGATTTTAAAAAAGGGAAAAACCTTCGATTAATTTTTAAAGTTTAATTTCTGTTGGATATTTTATTTAGTGCTATTTTCAATGGATATTTGAAGTATTTCAATATAAAATGGCTTATGAAAATGTATTGAGTATAATTGAGTTCCTCAGACCTACTTATATATTATTTTTTTATATGGCCATGGGTACAAAGGCACCTGTCTGCGGGTTGAACGGGGTGTTGTACCCACGGAAAAAAAGATGGTTTTTAAGATTTTTTTTTTTTTTTAAGTTGAAAACTTTGAGATTTTCACCTGACAAAAATTGCCAAATTAGATGATAAGTTGTAGATTCTCCAGAAAAATTTTCCGATCGGTTATCCATTCCCAGAGACCAGCAAAAATTGAAAAGTAAATTTTGTCCGTGGGTACAGCAGCTTCCCCTACAGCTTTTTAGGAGTACTGATAAAAGGAAAGTTGCAGGTATGATTTATGTTATCATAATTAATTTTCAGTGTTAAAAAATCCCTTTTGAAGTTCCCGTCGAAATTAATGCGATTATAACTTCAGTAACCATTTTATGTCTAATTTAGATTAATTTAGAAAACAGTAATGGCAAAAAATAATTTTTTAAAAAAACTTTCTGCCGGTGAAAACAAACTGAATAACTAATTTTTAAAGCAATACATCCCTAATAAAATAATACTTTCAGCAATGTATATTTATTTAATAGAAGTATCAGAGAGAATCATGAATACATTCTGGTTTTGTGGATCATTAAAACATTTTTCACAACTATTTAGATATGAGCTTTAGAGTTTCATTTTAAACATACAGTAAAACCTGCGAAGTTAACCACCTTGTAAGTTGATCACCAGTCTAAGTTGATCGCTTTTTTCAGGCACGGAATTAGTCATTATCACATAATGCAACTTTTGTAAGTTGACCACCTGTTTAAGTTGGCCACTAAAGTAGTGCACCGCAAGTGGTCAACTTACACAGGTTTCACTGTATTTATTTTAAGCATTTTAATTTCCTAAAATCTGTTCTCCTGCATCCCTTCTCTTCTCTTTATTTTTGCAATAAATGCCAAACCTTCATACTTGGAAAAGTTCATCACACAACAATTGCCATTCTTACTCTCTTCGAAATTGTTCGAACACGGTCCACTGTGTGATTTATTACCAGGATTTCAGATAATGCTTTTATGGACCCCCCGTAAACTCATTAAACAGTAAAATCTTCAATAGCTAACCAGAGAAAAATTCAAAATATTATCCTTCTTAATTTGCTGATGAGTTATTTATCTGTTTTTTTTATGTACAAATTTTCATTAATTATTTAAAGTACGGAAAAACTCTTATTTTTTTTAATATTTTCCATTTGATTTTTACTGCAATATAGAATACTTTACATACAGTATTTCCTCTGTAACCTTTTCGTGTATTTTAAATTTTATTTCAGGATTACTCTGAAGACGATATTCGGTTAAAAGATTACTCCCGCCCCAAATTTTTGAGCACGTCTGAGTTAAACGATAGTGACGAGAAAGAGTGGAATTTGACTTTGAGTCAGGAGGATGAAGTGTTTTGTGCCAAAGACGAAGGAGCTGTTGTAGATGAAGACGAAGAGAAAACATTTACAGACAAAAATGTGGAAGTGAAAAATGCTCTGAATAATATTATACCTGAATCCGTGCAAAAGGATATTGAAGGTAAACTGGGGTCAAAACAGTGTCCGAATATATATTTAAAATGTCAATTATTTACTTGGAAGTCTTCCTTTGACAAATTTGGTTCAAATGTAGCACAATACTGTTCTCAAAATTTCAACACGAAGAAAATTGTTACAAAGTTAATAGCACTTTATATTATGACGTGTACCGGTTCATTACATTCAAATATATAAAAATTTTAATATTAATTATCTGACGCCGATTGAGTTTTAATGAAGTATTATCTGAAACCGATAGAGTTTTAATGAAGGATTTCTTTAGTTTATTCAATGACTGGAAGGCCCTGCGTGATACTTTTACAATTTAATCATTGATTAAAAATATTGTTTATGAATTTAAGATTGAAAATTAAATTGCAGTTTTATAATACTCAGAATTAAGTACGCATTGTAATAATATAATTTTTTTCCCTTTTAGAACAAAGCGTGAGGATAGCTGATGAAAAATATCCAAAGTAAGCTTTTTATTGACCTTTTATCATCATATTGCGGTGTAAAATATGCAGAACTATGCTATGCATTATACATTAAATGCACTGCAGTAGTTTGAAAATTTATGTTTTAATTACATAGTTTTTCAATGCTAAAGTATTAAAATATCCTAAGTGGTTATGGATTCAATTATCTAGCGTTCACACAATTGTTGTGCTTATGTAGCTACTTTCTTTTTAAGAGAAACTCGTTTAATTTTGAAATATTTTTTTTTTAAATGTTTAATTTCAAACTTGTATTGCACAATATAGCTTTAAATATAGCACTTTATAGTTTAAAGCACTGAAGTTAAGATAATACTTTTCTTGTTTTTCAGGATGTTAAAAACATTTTGTAGCAGAAAATTTGATTTTTACCAAATAGTTTTAGTTAGTGTGTCTTTGCAAAACTCTCATGAGGTAGAAATTTAAAAATTTTGATGTGCGGTGGGAAAGATCAAAAGTTAAATAAAATTGAAAACAACTTACAAGTTTAGTTGGATGAAAAAGAAATTTACGCATTATTTTCCTTTATTCCAGTAGTATAATACTAATTAAACATGTGGAAAGTGAAAATATTATTTAAATTTTGCTTCAGGAAATTTTCTGGATTTTATTACAGGATAACTACAGAAAGGTAGTTCATGCTTTTCATAAAGGTCATGCAATGAAACAAGAATTTCCCATTTTAGGGATTTGGTGTCTTAGTAGGGTGTTTTGTGTAACAATTGATATTTCTATTAAAATGAAGATGCCCTAAAAATATACAACTTGTGACAATAAAGTTCAGTGAATAGTCCTGCAACATTAATGTTGATGAAATAACAGCAAAAGTTTCTTACTCTCCTTCGAAATAGTCACCTTCCCTAACTATCTGCCGCTGTGATCTGCTCTACATATCCTCTAAACTTTGAAAGAAATTTTCTTTCGAGGTGGAGTTCAAATGTCTCGTCAAGTTTCGTTGAATGTCAGGAATATCATCCCATCTCGTTCCTTTTAAAGCGAGTTTTACTAATGGAATAGGAAGAAGTCCGGAGGATTGAGATTTGGTGAATAATCATTGATGTTTCTTTTGGTGTCTTGCCATGCTTAAAACAACTTTAAATTGATTTTTTGTTCATTAATATTCTTGTTCATAGTTAAGAACAAACATACTAAACAAGCACTTTGTAAAACAAGTGTCACACGGAACACAAATAACGTTCTTCTAAACAACGGTGGGGGCTGATGGGCAACATCTGCCACTACTTAAGTGCAGCGTTTTGTTTCGCCAGTGTTGCCAATTTGACCTTTCTACCTTCCTTCACGGAACTTTATTGTCAGATGTTGTATTTAGCATAGCAATTATCTTTGCCAGTTTTACACCATTATATTTGTTCTTAACTAGGAATAAAGAATTCCTTTTTGACGAAAACAACTTATCTACACACCGAAGGAACAGACGTTATCTTAAGCGGGAAAATCGCGTGCAACGGAATCAGCGCAGCCGGTTCGATGGAGTTTCCAAAATGATTCCAAGCAAAAAAGCCACAGATAAACATCTGAATGATGCCCAAGATTCTCTGGGGAATGTGAATGCCCTTTCAGCCATCGCAGCTTCGGAGAAGCTGGAATATCTTGAGTCCATCCAAAGCAAAGAAAACAATGTCACGAGTCCAAGCAAAGAAGTGGCCGAAGGTGATGTTAATCAATTCTAAATTAAGTAATAACTAGAACCTGCGTCATATGAAAATTAATATGCAACTGCATATTTTTGGATTTTTTTTTCGTTCATGAATGTAATTGCATGAAAATGGCGAATATTTAAAATGTATGCATACTGCATTTTTCAATTCCTTTTAGATTTTTTTTTCATAAAATGAAGATTAAACTACTATTTTGTTCTTCATAAAGAAGGAAAAATCGAGCGACTTATGAGTTTTACACAGGTTGCCCGATTTTTTGTGCATTCTATTAATGCATCCTATTTTCTGTGGTCATTATCGCCAAAAATACAAAAAATGCACGAACAGGAAAAGGCTATTCGTATTTTTATTCACATTCGAAATTTTTTAGCTTCGTGAATAAAAAATTATTGGTGTATATTTTTTGATTTTTAGTGCATATTTTGATGATTTTACTGTGTACATAATCGCACATAATCCGGCTCTAATATAACGAAGAAGGCTTTTTATCCTTTTAGACCAGTGACTTTTTGTGCTAAAGTAGAACTGCCTCTACAGGTGAACTAACCAATCAATGCCTAATTATTCACTTTCTCGTTTTGTGCATTAATTTATCTACTGGTAGAGTTGGGTGCTAGTACGGGAGAAATTTCGCTATTATAAGTTGACAAATAACTACCCGATAAATTTATGAACATTGCTCAAGGCAGGTGTTTTAGTTTTTTCAAAAAAAAAAAAAAAATCTACACCTGTATGTATAACCTGGAGCAAAGGAGGATCAGAGGGGACATGATTCAGTTGTTTAAATTTATCAAAATGAATGATGTTAATGGATTAAATTTTTGCACCGAAAGCAGGACGAAGGGTCATTGTTTTAAGCTATTCAAATCTTAGGCTAACCTGGAACTACTACTTTAGTAGGGTTGTGGGCACTTGGAACAGCTTACCGGAAGAGGTGGTAATGGGCAAGGGGGTTTATAGCTTTAAGACGGCCATTTATCTTCATTGGGGACTAATAAATTGACTATGATCAGCCTAGCTGGGCCAAGAGCCTGTCGCTGGTCGTCACATTTGTATTTGTATTTATATGTAAAGATAAAATTCAGTAAAAATACGCAATGTTTCAACCTTCAAGAAGTTTAATGTTTTTGTTGAAGCCTTAAATCTGCTTTTGTGCGAAACTGAAGTACTTAAATGGAATGTGTAAAAAAGAGAAAAATAGTTTAAAGTTCATTAGAGTGAGGTTAGAAATATTTTTAGTGATTATTCCTGTCATTTTGTTACGAACTGATAAAAAAAAAAAAAAGAGTCAGAGGTAGTCGTTACAAACCACGCCAATGGCTAAACACAGGGCTTTGACATTCTCCCCCAAATGTCGTCAAAATTGCCACGAAAACATTGAATTCGGCATCTCTTTTTTGGTGTCAAGATGGGCAAGACTTCACCAAGTTGACGCTAATTCATTGCGTCACATATGTTCTATTACTTCTGTTTCACTACGCCCATTTCATATTGATAATTTCCTCATTGTGCTAAAAGAAGTGCAACATTAAAAAACCTTTTAGAAGAGTTTTTCTTCAGCTGAGAAAAGATATTCCCTCATTGCGTGTGCTGTATCTTCAACATACACAACACATCAATAATTGAACCACAATATTCAAAATATAGCTTGAAGATACTATTGATAGACATGAAATACACCGCCAGTTGTTCAGAAAGCATGTACAGAAACTATAAAGTTTCTGATGGTCTAACACCCATTGCCTAATAGGTATTGACTTATATTAGATATCAATATCTATTAAATACGCATATAAAAAGGCCTATTGAGTGTAAGTTACGATAGGCGTACAACAGCTTCCGTAAGTAGTGCCAATCTTATGATTTTTTTAAAAAATATTTCAAGATGAAATAGAGTTATGAATTAACTGCTGTATACTAACCTAGATATTTAAGCGTATGTTGAGAAAGAAAACTTTTGTAAAAAAAAAAATACCATTCGCTTTTATTGTACCAGCTTTGTCGTAGGCCGGTGGAAAACTTTTCAGTCGTTGCTAAAAAAGTAATTATGAAGTATATTGTTAAAAAAAGTTTAACTAATTTACAGGCTGAGCTTACGAAAACATAGATTAGTGGAGTTTGGACTTTTGAAATGATAGAAGATTTCGAGGATTCCCTGATTAACGTCATAAGTTGAAAGGCGTTCTTGAAAGATTTTTTCACTTAATATTTGTTTTTAATTTGTTTTCATGTTTGACAGAAAAAATATTTTCTTTTTCCTACTTCAAATTTTCCTGTAGTTCAAACCACTTATAATGTGCCATACATAGTTTCAATTTCTTTCCTTTGAAAATTATTGTTTCTTACAGATGATTCATCTTCAACTGATACCATAGGCTCAGTGAGAAAAATGAATTCTGTAACTTCCAAAAAAACAAATTTAAGAAAGTCCGAATCCTTGAAGAACATTCCATCACAATCTCACTCGGAAATGCGAGACCAAGTGACGAACCTGCGAAGGTACCACTCCTTTAGGGGATCTTATTCCTCGAGGAAGCAGAAACCCTGTATAGCATCCAATCAGAAGAAAGTCAAACTTGCCTCCAACTCTTTCAGAACATCTAAGGACTCGTCAGCAGTATGTATACCACTATATTATTAAAATTTTTTTGTGTCTGTGGGATGTTTCAGAAAGGACTCTCCAACTTTGAAATGAGCGATACAGCAGACCTACCTAAAATCAAGGGCACACCCCCTAAATATCGTGGAAGCCCCCCAAGAGCAAGGCTCCCCCCTCTGACCATTTCAAAGGTACAGTTTGCGCCGTGACCTCCTCCCCCTAGGTAGGCACCCTGGATGCAGTGAGATGGTCCTGGTGAGATGTAGAAAGCTGAAACAAACTTTTTGTTGGACTGACAGGTCTGGAATTTGTAATACAATGGTTTTCAGAAATAGTTCAAAGGTTGGACATCAGAAGGCGCTGCAATTACAAATGCCTTTTGAGTCTCTCCAATTAGTATCTGTTTGTGTGTGTGTCCTTATCTTCATCTCCCCTAGAACAGAAGCGAATTGACAGTCTATCTAGACACCGAAAGGTCATGATTTTTCGAGAAGCCTCCTTTTCTTAGTCTCGTCTTTGAACGACTTTAATTAGTTGAAACGTCAGTACTCGGTATT
Source organism: Uloborus diversus (assembly GCF_026930045.1). Taxonomy (NCBI): domain Eukaryota; kingdom Metazoa; phylum Arthropoda; class Arachnida; order Araneae; family Uloboridae; genus Uloborus; species Uloborus diversus. Next base: position 36,439,738 of record NC_072737.1, on the reverse strand, counting down.
TTTTTCCTATTTCAAAAATTTGGCTAAACACTGGCGAATTGCGAATAACTCCTTCCTCCGTTTTAAACGAAAGAGGATTGAGTAGATGAGGGGTAAAAAATTCACCATGTGCCAAGTAAATGCTCCCTGGTGTGAGCGAAAGTAGATAAAGTAAGATGCGTTGCTGAATGCGCCGCGACGAGAAAGGAACTTTTTTTTTTAGAATCTTTTTTTAAAATGAGACCAAAAGAACATGTTTTCTCAAACTTTTTATACATTCAAAGATGCGTGTGCGTATGCAAGCGTAGTGAAAAAAAAAAATGTGTATCACTTTTTCACATTTTTTATTTTAAATCCACTGCACATAATTGTATATGTGAATAAGAAAATTATGATTTCGTTTCTATTGCAAAAAAAAAAAAAAAGAACATTGAAATTAAGTCAAAACTTGTCTCTCTTAGCTTGTAATTTGAATAATTTTTGTAATATGTAAAAAAAAAAAAAAAAAAAATGCAGCAACTATACAATCTTAATATGATTTTTTTTGTCCACCAGGCACGAGTTGAACATATGGAGGCGGCAGCTGCAGATACAAGTAATGACGTTAATTCACAGGTTGGTAAATTTTTCTAGTTTAAAATGTTCTTTGTTTACTTCTTAAATGTTTGCACAGTGTGAAACCTACGAATGTTAATACAAAGATCTTGCGGAAATTTTCCTACTTAGTTTTATTATGCTTCCATAAACATTTGCAATTTGTGTCCAGGGGACAGGAGAAAGGCGCATTCCCTTCAGCCTCATGTCTAAAAATTAGGAAGTGGAGATAACTGGTGGTGCCATCTCTGGATGTTTAAAACTCGTTACAATGAAGGTTTTTTTTTTTTTTTTTTTAAATGGTTGAAACGAGCAAAAACTTTAAATGCGATTTTATTGCTGTCAATGACCACATTTGGAAGTTTAAAGCAGAACTAACGCCTATGATAACTATTTAATCTTTTGGTTCTAAAATCTTTAAACTAGTCCAAAACTATGTTGATTACCACATATAGATTATTTGGTTCCCGTAACGCCTGAGGATTGGTTGAGTCAGATTTGGGGACATTAACATCTTTGTTTCAAATTTCAGGGGAAAAGGAAGTTAACTGATGATATGAGTAAGTTGTGTAAAACGTTAATGCGGCTAAAAGAAGTACCCTAAGCTTTGTTCTTCTCCGAAATGATTTCTGTTAGCCGGTATGAAACTAGAATGGGGCGCAGTTAGAATCAAATCTTTACGAAGAACCTTTGACTGCTTACCATGATTTTTAATTCTCCTATCTTGAGAGAGAGATACACGAAGATAGCTTTGAGTCGGAACTTGAAACAGAAAATATGTTTGCTCCTCGGTTTGAAGTTGTTCCTGAAAAACATTTTTCTCTTTCATTTTTTTTTCTAAAATAATTACTGCAGATAGTTATTTCTTTTCAGTCTAAGAGAATTTTCTGAATTTGGAATGTTTTTTCTTTGAATATAGCAAGCATTCTGCTTCGTATACCTCAATGCACCGAAACTTCAATGAACAAAATAAAACTTCTGTCATTTTCAAAACCAAAGTAACTACAATTAATAATCATATTTTTTTGCAGGATGTATTTATGAAAACAGGATGGATTCTTCGTCAAACTTTAACCAAAGAATGGTCAAGACATTGGTTCGTCTTGAAGGATTCTTCCCTTACCTACTACAGAGATCCTTCTGCTGAACATTGTGGTATTATGGACGGTATTTTAGACCTCAACCAAGTGAGCAGCATTCGAGAATATGAATCTGACAGACATTACGCATTTTGCTTATTGGTAAGTTTATCTAACTGTTTCCTTCCTTCACGAATTCTTTAGATTTCAATGCTTCATGTGAAACAATTGTTTTAAATCACTGAACTGATTTTTTATTTGTATCAAGATATACTTGCTTAAAATTTTGTAATTTTGACTTATAATGCATATCTAATATGTAATTTGTTGTAATGCATTTCACTTTCAGTTTTTCAATTTTATCATTGTATTCTTCATTCTGAGACGTTCTGTACTCATTCGATTCATTTGTTTCGAATAAATGTAGCAGATTTAGAGTTTCTATTTACGAATTGGTTTGATTTTTATCCATAATTTATACCTAAAAAACATTTAATGTTTACAAATTTAAAAAACATTCAGAAGTCTTCTTAGAGACTTCATGTAACTCCTGGTTCTTTTATTCGAGTCTTCGAACAAAATTTCACTTACATGTCTGCTCTAAAATTCTAATTAGGTCACATTTCGTATCCTTTCCTTATTAAAAAAAATTCTACTTATGAAGTAATGATTATTTCAGATGTGGGATGGCAAGAAACATATCCTGGCAGCAGAAACAGAAGAGATGCGGTTTACTTGGATACAAGCTATCCAGTACGCTACGAACTTGTGGAGCTCAGAATCCAAAGAAGACTTCATCAAGACGGAAATTGTATTGCCGGAACATAATTACAGCCTTTCTGATAGGATCTCTTCACCATCTAGTCTCATCTCATTGCAAAGTTTGGAGGAAGACGGACCTTCAGAGTCTTCCTCCAGCGATGACCAGTCAGAGTATTTTTCAATTGTTGACGAAGATGAGGTAATTACAAAAGTTCTTACTTTCTGGTTTTCAAGACATTTTCTTGTCCATAAATGATGTCACACTTCTCCCCTACGAATTTGGCGTAACTTCACAGTCTTCATATGGCAGAAAATCCATCTATAAAGCGTGTGAATGAAGTCTTCCATTGCTCACCGATACTAGCTAAATTTGGCGATTTTAGTTAAAATTTGGACAGACTTTACTTTATATTTAGATAACGGGGAGACGAAAGCTAATAATTTATGCGTCGAAAAAAATTTTTTGCTACGCCCTTCCAACTACTACTTATTTAGATTTTTTTCATTATTACACTATCGTATGACTTCCTGGTAAAACCGTCTGCACTCGTGTACTTTTCCGTTCGTCTTCAAAATGTGAAATAATTATCAAATGCTTTGGGGCATCAGTCATGAAAATTGAAGTCGCTAAATGGGACGTAGCAGTTCACGCCTTTTGTTTACTTCCTCTTTCACCATGGTGAAGAGTAGGTAAATAAGGCTTTGACAATTTTTTGGAGAGAGTTTTTTTGAAAGAGAAATACTATGTAGATAAGGCTTTGACCATACACTCTTTAGACTCATGCACTTTTTACTCATACCCTTTTCCGTTCGTCAACATGCAAAAGGGGGAAGAAAGTACGTGCTTTAGGGCATGAATCATGAAAATTCAAGTAGTTAAACTAGTTAAATGGAACGTAGCATTTTATGCCTTTCGTTCACTCCTCTTTCGCTGCGTTGAAGAGTAGGTAGATAAGGCTCTTTGAAAATTTTTTGGAAACATGGAAGTGAAACAGTGCAAAGTCAAAGCAGATGGAAACTTTTTAAATGTTAGTAAATAAAAGGGTAATGCAAGCTTATTAAATACATCAGAAACTTTTATTTATGATAGTAAGTAAACCATTTAACTTATTGGCTGATGAAACCAAAAAATATGTTTCAGTCAATTCAAGCCCGTTTTCGCATGAAGCAGTATTTTAAAATACGGCTTGTAATGTTTTACATTTAGGATCACCACTTCAGCATTTCAGCTACAAAATAGCGTGGGGAAATTTATTACTTATCTATGATTTTTTAGAACAGTAAACTTTTGTAGTACAAGACAAATTTCAGCGCAAACGAAACCAACACCTACGACAACTACACCATTCTATGCAACAACACAAACTTATGCTGCGTAACTATTACCTACAGCACACATTAGACAATGTTTAGATCTTCCCCGACATAATAAATTTACTCATAATGGAAAAACTCTAATAGGTCGGTTCACCATACCCAAGTCTGTTTTGGTACCTTTCCTCTATTTTATGTTCAACCTTTGAATATATATTTACCATAATGTCTCATTTATTTCTTCTTCTTTTCAGGATACTCCATGTTCAAATTACCACGATGACGACTTGGATATGATTCTGTCTCTGCATAACATAATAAATGAAAATAACTTATGTTATTTGTCTGGCAACTCTTGTCATACTAAAGAAGCATACAACGCTGATTCCAAACCAGATTCAAACCAAGAACGGCTATCTAAATCTGAGGAAGACATGACCGAAACTGAATTCTCTGAGGCTGATACTTATTATGGAAAAATCAAATCCGAAGATGTTTTTAGATCATACTCAGCTGATGCAAAATCTGAGGATGGGTGTTATGCTTGTTCGAAATTTAAGTCGAAACTAATTGCTGCTAAAGAAGAAATACGAAAGCTTCGGGAAGAACTTCGAGAAGCCCACTCTAGTTTCGACAATTTAGAAATGTTTTCTTTCAAAATTCAACAGGACATGAAGGCAAAAGAGCAGAGTTATGAATCTCAAATTGCCCTGATGACAGCTAAGATTGACGATCTTACTGGTAAATTCACAATTGCAGAAAGAAATTACAGACAGTTAAAACAAAAAGTTGCCAAAGATGAATACAAACAAGAAAAGAGGAAAAGTTCGCTGAAAAATAAAGATGTGCTTTCTTTATCCAAAGAGTACGAGTCAAAGCTCTCCGAACTGGAAGTGAAAATGATGGAAATTGAATCATCGATAAGAAAAGGGTCATCAGATGCTGAATCAGAAATTTCTTCATCGCAGGAAACAAATGAAATTACTGAATTACCTCAATCACCTTCGAAGCACCAACTAAGTAACGGGTTATTTTCTCGATTACAAAGTTTAGGAGCTAGAGTAAAAACTGCCGATGAGACAGTTTCAGAACAATCTCTAAACATTGAAAACAATTCCAAAGGGCCTAAAATTTGTGTTCAAGTACGAGAAAGTGAAGGATCTAGTTCTTTGGACGATTCTGACGATTGGCAAACTGTTACACTTACCAAAAATGCACCTAACGGCTTCAGCGTAAGTTCAGATAAAATTCCGAAAACTTTTTCCGACTTGAAAAGTATGTTCACTCAGAAATTGCACTCCCTCTTTGATTGGTTTAAACTGTCCTTAAACACTATTTCACAAAAGTTCGAATCCGAAGAAAATGAAGAAAAATCTAAACTTATTACTTGTGTTAACGAAGTGTTAGATGTCCTATACGGTTCTGTGCCAGAAGATATTAAATCCTCGGAGACCAGACTTATCTATTATTTTGTGTTACTCTTTTCTGAAGCTTCAAATGTTTATGAAAGGATTAACTCCGTTTCGTTTATTGATTCCTTATTGAAACTTAATGTTACTGAATGGACTTTCAGTGTTATTAGCAAATTGTTATGCAATATTTTCATTAGTGACAAAAAATCGAACGTTTCGGGAATCATTCGCTTAACAACTGAAATTCCTCAGCTTAAAAGGTTTTGCCCTTTATTTAATAAGCTTCTGCATCCAACCAATCAGGACAGTTCCTTCTCTACTTCTGTAGAAAAAGTAACAGAACTGACAAATCAGTACGATGAAATTCTTGAATTGTTCGATAAAGCCAAGAACAAAAGATTTATAGCTTTGTGGGATACTCTATCTGATGTTCCTGTTCAAGACGATGCGGCCAATTCTCAGAAAATCAAACCAATGCTTAGGTATGTTACTTCAATCGCCTCAAGTGTCTTCCAGGCTGCAGAAATGCAACTGTGTTCCTTCCAAAGCCAATCGCTGCACATTCTTAAAGCAGAACATGACGTCATTCATTCGTGGTGCTCAGAGACATATAAAGCTTTAACTTACATTTTTCAGACTTTTCTTGTTGATCTTAAAGAACAGTGTCCTATGATTAATGAGTTAACTGTTCCCATTTCAGAGCTTAGCAACGCATCTCATACAGAAATAACTTCAGTCGTATCTGAACTAGCATTTCTTTACATTGCTGGCGTAGTTTTAGAAACTGCAATGTCTTTTATTTTAGAAAGTAAAGATTGTGCAACTTTGGACAGTGTACCTCACGAGAAATGGATTATCCAGCTGAAGAGGAATTACTCAACCAAGACGAATTTTGTCACCGATGGTAACCTCTTTGACTGTTCTCAGTGCATTGTGTTGAACGCCACACTGTCTCAAACAAAAATCGAGGCGATTGGTATCAGTAACGAGAATTACTGTGAGTCAAAATCCATATCGTCTGGCCTTAAATTTGAAACTGAAAATTCTTCGGCGCTTAGTAGTACCTGTGCAAGTTGTTTGGAAATTTTTACTGAAAACATGTTGAACAAGAAAGCTGAGATGGAATTAAGTAACCGGAAGTGTTCACAGTGTGAAAGACTACAAGTTCAACTGAATGTTTTGGAAAAGGAGCACCAGTCCGAATTAAATTCGCTGGCAAATAACTTCCGCAATGAGCTTGAAATCTTAGAAGAACGCCTTCAAAGCAATGTAAGTTACTTCCGAAGAATTTTTTCATTATCTTTTTAAAGCACTGTAATTTTAGACTTTGTACAGAAAGGACTAAAGAAAATAAATAGAAAAAGGCTGGGGGAATCTGGAATTAGATTTTCATTGTTACTCTACTCTGTTCACATGAGAGATAGACTAGATGTAAAGAAAGGAATAAGTCATTTGGCGATGTCAATCACGCGTTTGGCTTGGTGCAGAACAAATTGGTGCCAAGAAGACAGTGAACACCAATGCTATTGGTTTACTTCTTTCTTATTCCCCCCAAAATCCCCCAAAAGTGCCATAATGGCAAATTTCTGACACCTATTCGCTGGCCCGCGCCAAGCCTGATCGGCGCCGTCGTGTAAGTGTCTTTTGAGTGCCGTTATTCACTGGCTTTCGGGGAAAAGATAGTAAACACCTGAAGTGAGGTTTCGTAGACAAATATAAAATGGAAAAGAATACGTTTGGAATTTAATTTATTTAAAAAATAGTGTTCGAATGTTTAAATTTGGAATATGGTGTACGTTTTTACTTCATCGAGTTCAGCAGCTCCTCTGATATGCTAATAATGCGTTTTGGAAAAAGAAAATATTTTAAACATCAAGTTAACGCCACTTTGAATATCTGTCTAATTTCTAAGTGATGAATAACTGATAAAACTTTTATGCTTGTCAAACCATGACAACAGGAGCAGTGACGCAACTAGAAAATAGTTTAGGGAGGCACATTAAAAAAAAATTCTCTTTTAAAAAGAGAGGTCCGGGGGTTCTCCCCGGAAAATTTTTGAAACTTGAAATTTTAAAAACGCAATTTTTTAGACGGACTTTGGTGGAAGAAAAAGGTACAAGGGGCTCGCAGAAGTTTGTAGAAGTTGAAGCCTTAAAACGCGATTAGGCCATTTTTATTGACCTTAGAATAAAAGATGAAACTTTGGGACTCTCCCCGATCTTTTTTTTTTTTTTTTTTTTGAAAAATTGAGAAATTAAATTCTCATCTCCCATCAATTTTTCGAAATTTAACTTCGAAAAACGCAATTGTCGATAATTTTGAAGATTTTTACGAGAAGAAGAGTGTTGAGCTCTCACCAGGATTTTTTTTCAAAATTTATGTCCTAAAAACGGAAGCAATATTCTATGATATTAGGAGAGAGATTTTTCTTATGTTTAAAAAACCTAATTTCTGCAATATTAAGGGAAAGCGGTTTGGAGGCGATTGCCCGAATGTTTTCTGAAATTGAAGTATAAAAAAAGTGATTGTAAGACCATATCTGGTATCATTAGGGTCAGCAATTTTTCGAAATTTAAGCTCCCAAAACGCAATTTTAGGTGATTTTCAAAAGCAGTTTCAAATGATGTTGTTTGGTAATCGGGGGCCTTCCCTGGAAATTTTGTAAGCTTGAAGATCTGGAATAGAAATTTGAAATGCTTCGTAATGCTTTTAAGGGCAGGGAGGGGGGGAGGAGAGAATCGGAGGAGTGGCAGTTTTAAGACGAACTAGAAAAAAAATTATTAGTAGAAAGAAAAGAACTAGGAATGATGGGGGAGGTAGCAGACCAATTAGCAGTAACTAATGACAATTTTTAAGTCAAAGACCTGTTTTCAAAATAAATTAAAGTTTTACCCCAACATCATAATTTTACCCCAACAGAGCTCGGCGCCTTTTCGACTCTGGCGCCGTCGTGCGTCGCACGATCTTGCACATAAGGACGGCGCGGCCCTGCCTATTTGTTTACTTCTGGTCTTTTTTCTGGTGAACGCAGTGTAGATGCGTAGGCCGGAGAGAAGAGAATTTTTTCAGATGAGTTTTTTTTTTTTTTTCTTTTTTAAGAGCTAAATATTAGTACATACGTCGGTAATGTTAAAAAAATGATATTCTGTTTTTCCTGCTATGAAACATATATATATACTGTGTAATTAAAGCATTTTTTTATGCAGAACGTTTTATTCAATGTCGTAAAAAAAGAAGATACACTTTTTGCAAAAGTTATTAAAGAGCAATTCCACGGGATACTCCCATTTTTAAAGCAAAACAGTAAGCATTTTGTAATATTCAACGCAAAATATATGTTGTGAAAACAATATTTTCCCTGGTTTATTGCATATTTTAAGCTGAATTTAATGGCATTGTTGGATTCCAGAAATACATTTTAAATAGTTTTCTAAAAACTTTCAACAACATAGCAACTGACAAACATTTTAAAAAGTAATATGTCAGTCAGTTAGCATGCTCTTAACTCTCTTTTAAAAATCATCCAAAATGTATTTCGAGAACTCAATTATGCCATGAATTTCAGCTTAAAAAATACAATAGTGCGGTGGAAAGGACCTCTTGCACCGTGCATATTGTGCATTGAATATTACAAAACACATAATTATTATTTTGCTTTAAAAAACGTCTGTTAGTTACGCGTGGAATTGCCTTAAAATAAACTTAAATATAAAAACCTTATTTCAGTGGATGAAAATACAAAGATAAATAGAAACGCAATTATAGCACATTAATGAATTTTTTCGCTGCTTGCAACTTTATACAATTTTCAAGGCTTTTGTCATTAAGTGCATCGTAGTTTTTAATGATGATCATATCTGAAAGTAATCACTGTAGTAAGTTGATCCGAAATAAAATAATAGTTTAAAAAACTAAAAAAACACGCTTTCGTAGCAAAATGAACTAAAAAGTGAAAAATAATCTTTGGATGATAGTAGTTGACCAATCACTTAATTTTAATGTAATACAAAAAAACGTGGGGTGCTGTCTATTTACATTTTTGCTTGGACAACAAATGGAAGAAATTCAAGACAACTGATAAGAAGCCCCCCACGCTTTTTTGTATTATATTAAAATTAAGTGATTGGTCAACTACTATCATCCAAAGATTATTTTTCACTTTTTAGTTCATTTTGCTACGAAAGCGTGTTTTTTTAGTTTTTTAAACTATTATTTTATTATTCTGTTTTTTAGTCTTTTCTTGGAGAATTATCAGGCGACGAAATTATTTATAAAACGAGTGCGAGGTAATATCTTAAAGTTAAGACAAGAGCACCCCGATGGGAAGCTACTGTGAGTCATCTATGTATGTTTGCGGAAATCATATTTATATTACTTTGAAAATTTGAGATGCATTTGAATAAAAGTTTTGTTAAACAATGGTCTGATCAGCAATGAATTTCCAATTGATGGCTCACCTAAATTTTGGCATGAAATTAGTTAAACACAATTATATTTCATGTTCTAATTACCTTGGAACATTGGAACAAATTTTGTCTGATGCAGAAAAATTAAAGGTTTTTGTAGATATTTTTAAATAATTTTTGTGAGCATTTTTTAATGTATTTTTTAAAATTTTTCCTTTTCACATTGTTGGATTTATGCCAAAATATTGATTAAAATTAAAGGAAACTAACAATTAAAGGAGTTAATTAATTTGATTATAGAATATTGCATTGTCATCGGGTCTGAGGTCGCGTGCCAAATTTCAAAAGAATCCGATCGCAGGAAGGGGGATAAATTTGAGCTTCAAGATTCCGTTACAAGATACATACATACATACATACAGGTGAAGCTAATAAAAGCGTGTTAAAAATATCTACGTGCCATAGGCCCGGATTGGTCGTGTTCTGCCATGCGCAGAAGTGTCCGGATGCCTTGGGTTACATTGTCAAATATGCATGAGATCTGCAGCGCATTTTGAGGTGTGCTCGGTAAAATTTAAGTTTGTTGAGCAATAGAAATATTTCAGTTTATTTTTTGAAACTACTGAAAAGCTACAAGTATGATTCAACTGTGCCGCAGGCTGCTGACACCGGCAAAGATTTAATACTTTTTCATCACGTTTCGTCGAAAATCAACCATTATTCTAGACTAGACTGAATTCTTTAATGTTATACGAAATATATATTCATTTTTTTAAAGCAATGTTTGTGCGACAACATGAAAATCCCAGAAACATTCCTTTTTACTTCCTTTTACAAAAAAGGAAGTATTGTATTCACGAAAAAAATTTCACTAAAAAATCGGCCTTATTTTCCATTTTGCTCACCCGCGAATGAATGTTGAGATTTTTTTTCGACTCGACCACGCAAGGATAAGTGCCTAATAAGACACGCGAAATATCCATTTTGACGATTCCCGAATTAGTTACAACGAGTTTTATCGTGACGTCTGTTTGTACGTATGTAACAGGGCCGGATTTAAGGGAGGGCAGGCGGGGCCTCCACAACAAAGGGGCCCCCACAATAAAAGTGTTTACAAAATATCCTAGCTTTCACGGGTTGAAAATATCGGATATATACATATACTAGTGGCACCCGCACGGCTTTGCCCGTAATAGAAAAATCAAAAAGTTTTGGTTCGCCTGTATATTTACAAATAATGTATGGTGAATTTTCTCGCCAATTGGCTTGTGCCCATGCTACGGTTCCACGTTATGATAATTTCGTAATTTATGATAGTTTTTTTCTTAAAATTGGATAGAAAAAGAACCACATCGAATTTTCGAAAAATCGCTTTTAGGTGCACACCCCCATGCTACAAACTAACTTTGTGCCAAATTTCATGAAAATCGGCCGAACGGTCTAGGCGCTATGCGCGTCACAGACATCCTACAGACATCCTCCGGACAAAGAGACTTTCAGCTTTATTATTAGTAAATATATCAAAAAATTAGGATATATATCAAAGTATCTGATATTTTCGAAAATATGATGATCTTTTCAAACCCTGATTAGGGGCCTCCACTCCTTCGTTGCTCCGCGGCCTCCACACTTCCAAATCCGGCCTTGCGTATGTATGTGCGTATGTACGTATGTGCGTATGTACGTATGTGCGTATGTACGTATGTACGTATGTGCGTATGTGCGTATGAACGAATGTGCGTATGTATGTCGCATAATTCAAGAACGGTATGTCATAGAAAATTGAAATTTGGTACGTAGACTCCTAGTGGGGTCTAGTTATGCACCTCCCCTTTTGGTTGCATTCGGGTGTTTCTAAAGGGGTCTTTTTGTTCAGAAATCATTGTTAATTTCGATACAAACTCAAGTGGTGTTATAATTTGGCGGACACTTGGCGGTATATCGCCAGTCTTTTGGTCACCAAGTTTTGTCACCAACTTGGCGACAAATTTAGCGTTTTTTTTTAAATTTTTTTAAAATCTGGTTTCAATTTAACCACTGTTGGTGATATTTAGAGAGTAAACTATTGAATCAGATTAAAATGGTCAATAATGGGAAAATAACATTAAATTGGTGTAAAAGGAAGTCATGTGATGCACACATCAGCTCGTTTGCATGAGCTCCGGGAATAAGTGATAACTTTTTTTTTTAATCAGATTCCTTACAAATTAAATCATTGTGTTCGACTCTTAAAATAACAGGATTCAAGACATATTTTTCATCTTCTTTTCCTATTTTTCCATTGAGCGAATGCAAAGTTAAATGTAGCTCGTTCAAATGAAAGGCATGGTCGGTGTATGGACTAAAGAGAAAAAAAAATGACATCCTTGTAAGTTGACCACCTGTCTAAGTTGACAACCTTTTTCAGGCACGGAATTAGTCTTTATCGTATAAATCAACCTCTGTAAGTTGATCGCCTGTGTAAGTTGACCAATAAAGTAGTGCACCGCAAGTGATCAACTTACACAGGTTTCTCTGTACTGATAAAACTCTAGTTCGAAGGTTTACCACCCGGTAAGAAAGAGGTGCATGAAGAAAAATATTTCATTTAAGAACAAAATATTTTATTCAAGGTGTTCCCATTTGCGGCCCATGATCTAGGCATTGACCAACTAGGACCAGTCCTAGGGACCACCAAGGTTTAGGGCCCCTTTTTCTATTTAATGTTGCATGTGATAGGATTCGCAATTATAATACTTTAAATATAAAATTGTTAAAAAGAAACACCTAAAAACTTTTTCTCTTTGCATTTTTTGTGAATTAAACTAAGCATTCAGTATATTTCCATATCAAATTATTCTATAGTACTAGGTGGCCCCAACCCCTGCTCGTTGATGTTCCCCAACCCCCGAAGGTTGGTTAGCAATCTTATTTCATTCGCAAAAATTCAAATAGTCTATTAGGAAGAATACGATAAAAAAACGCGTTGTGAGTTTCATTTCGAACGAAATGAAAATCTCCCTCTCCCTCCGGAAAATAGAATATAAGGAAAGAGCTCATACTTTGAACTCAATTCTACTCTCACCCGAAGACAAAAATAAATTGATAGAAATATGCAAAACTGAGATATTAAAAAACACTAACCTAAAAACTATAACTTCTCTATATTTGCTGTGCGATCTGATATTTTCAGCACACCCTTTTTCTTAAAACAAGGTTCCAGATCAAAAGAGTGGTTTCTAATTTCAGATGTGTACGAGAGAAATTCTATTATTTCATGATATGCATAAAAATATTAATAATAATATTATAATAAGAAAATAAGTAAATACTTGAAGATGTACATTTTAAGATAGACAAACGTTTACTGGTTTGAGTGATCAAAAATAAAATTAGTGGGATGAAACTAAAAATAAATATAGAAGAAGTTATGAAAACTAGTTGTTTTTCTGCTAAATTTAACATTGCTTTAACTTTAAAAATTATGAAATTTTAGTTAAATTACCCATTCTTGATTTGTTTTTCATTGTAATAAAAAGTATATGAATATTGTCTCCATTGTTCAAAATGTACTATGTATTAGTTTGAGAAAGAGGTTGCAGTTCTGGCTTTATAAATACAAAACTCTGATAACTTTTTTCCCACATTTCTTTTAATGATGTAAAGGTATTTTGTACAACTAAAAATTACAAAATATCTAAATATGTTGCGTTTTTCACAATTTTACAATTTTGTTGTACTATGAAGCTTGCGAACAACTATTACAGGTTATGCACTTTGCACCGTGAAATAATTGAACGTAAATCTAACCTTTGTTGAATTTTGTATTTTTTTTTTTTTTTTTTTCATTTAGAATGAGGTGCATGAACAAGTACTAAGAAAAAAGGAAGACGAATTGGAGTCGACAGTTTCCGAACTACAGCGATTAAAAGTATGTTTTTTTTTCTCTTAATTTATTCAAGCCTTAAACGCCATACGTTTTTATTTGGCAGTGTACCCAATTTAATCTTTCAAAGCACGCAAAATTTAAGCCGAGTTGTTGTTGTGTATTTTGTTCAATTTTGTACGCTTCATAACACAGTGATTTAGCCTTCTAAAATAAAAACCATGGAAGCACACAAATAGTGAAATTGAGGCAGTGAGAAGCAAAGGGATGAAAATGGAAATTTTAAAGTTTCGAGTAAAACGCGTTTAAAGTACACATCTTAGGTAGGCTTTCATTGAAAAGTTTTTCTAAACCATGCAGTACATCAGCACCTACCAGGGTTGCTAGTATCATCTCTTGACCCAAGATAGAGGTGAGGTTCACCTCCCATTTGTACTGGTTATCTCCAAATTTTTTATTTCGCTACTTAATCCTTTCACTTCTCTCTGCTCGCTACCCCAATAATGGGGGAGAAAAAAAAATTGAATTTCGACATCTGGAATTCAAATTATGTTTTTCGCAATCACGAGTATGTGTATGTTGGCGTGTGTGTTTGTGTCTGCGTGCAGGTATATGAGTGTGTGGGTAGTTGTGTGTATGACTGTTTGTGTGTGTGTGGGGGGGGGGGGAATGTGTATGTGTGTAGGCATATGTGTTTGTGTCTGTGTGCAGGCATGAGTGTGCGGGTAGTTGTGTGTATGTGTGTATGTGTAGGTGTATGTATGCGTGTGTGTGTAGGTGTGTTTGTATGTGTTTGTTTGTACGTGCGTGTATGTATGCGTGTGTGTGTGGGATATTGAAGCAACCAGGAGATAGCTTTCGCTATTGGAGCAGCATCGTGAGGAGCCGGTCGACGGTGATGCTGCAGAGGGTGCTGGCGGGAAAATAAAATGATAGCACATCAAAACAGTCAAATGAAAGCAATAAGCAATCGTAATTGCTCAAAAAAAAAAATCAAAACAAAAAACAAAACCGTTAAATAGGAAGCAATTGAAAGAGCATCTTGAAACATATTTTTGAAGCAACAAATATTTGCCATCGTCCACCCGTTTTCGAGATACCTTGAAGTCTGCTGAACTTTTAAAAAAAGCGCCAAATTTAAAGATTTGACGAGAAATCGATCGCGGATTTTCACCGTCTACATTCATGACAAGAAATGGATCGTGCAGTTTCGCCGTCTACATTTATGACGAGAAATCGATCGCGCAATTTCACCGTCTGCATTCATGACGAGAAATCGATCGCGGATTTTCACCGTCTGCATTCATGACGAGAAATGGATCGCGCAGTTTCGCCGTCTACATTTATGACGAGAAATCGATCGCGCTATTTCACCGTCTGCATGCATGACGAGAAATCGATCGCGCAATTTCACCGTCTGCATTCATGACGAGAAATCAATCGCGCAATTTCGCCTTCTGTATTCATCTACCAAATCGTGCGAAAGATGTCTTTCCATTCCTCAACAAAACTCGCTAAATTTGGCAACTTTTTGTAAAATTTCGGCAGAGTTTAAGACATCAAATTTAGATTGCGGGGACACGTGGGCTTATGCGTCCAGAAACACGTTTTTACATTGCACTTTTGATTGCTACTGATTTATTACGTGCCTTTGTCTGTATGATCAATTAGAAGCGCAAAGCAGCAACCTATTTCTAAAATTTGAATAATTTGAGAGAGAATTCAAAAACATTTTGATAACTAATGACATTACTTAAACTTATTCTCCAACTGAAAAGTAATTATGAATAAATGTAGATGCTGCGTTTATACACGCATGATTTTAAAATAAATTTTGTGCATTAATTATTCATTTATTTTTTGATAATAAGATTTTGATGTTTCAAAAAACATGGGGAAAATATAATAATTTATAAACTAGTATTTGTATTCGATAATTTATAAAATAAATTTGGTGGACATAAATTTCGCGTAGATTTTAAAAACACTTAATGATTTAGGTGCGCGTACATAAACAAACTACTAGTGTAGAAGTGAAGACTCTACGTTTTAAACAAATGAAAAAGAATGAAAACACTTCCGATAAAATGGTCGCTACCTATCCTTACAACTGAGATACAAAAAGGTCAAATATCAATTTACTGCCAGTTTATTGACAATATTATGGTCTGCTTTTACGAAATTAGTAATCCATTTTTCAGTGTCAAAAATAGAACAAGTTATTCATTTATTCTGTTCGTGACAATGATCTTCATCATTGAACAATATTTTCTTTGATATTTGATAAAGTTCATAAAGATTTTTTTTTTTCAATTTTACTTTTAAAATGTTGCTTGTCTTCCTGAAATAATACTTGATACTTATTTTTTTTTTTTTTTTTTCAGAACGAATACGAAGATAAAATACAAAATTTTAAAAATTTGTATGAACAAAAACTTCGCCTTCAGTATGACAATATCGAAGACAATACTATTTGTGAAATTTATAAGAGGGAAATTGAAGATGTAAAGGTTAGTTTTTTCTTTCTTATTTACAAAAAGGGTAGAAATATTTTTGTTGGCTGTTCTGTTCAATCATTACAACAAACTACGACAGCCGATATTTTTCTGACTTGATTGTGAATATTTTCTCATTCCGAACAGACAAAAATGTTTTTAAGACTACTTTTTGCACTTGAGAATTCAAAGGTCAATGTGTTGATATTTCTTACACCAGACATGACAACCAGAAAGGGAAAAGGGGGAAATTACCTGATCTTGCCCCGCCAATTCTCGTTACATGGATTTTAATCGAGTTTCCAAATTTTTTACGTTTGATTACAAAATAAAATTTTTGTGCATTGCATTTGATACGATAAATGAATCTCCTAAAAATATATTTATGTTCCTCTTTTGCAGGATATGTTTAAAAAGGGTCTAGTCGCAATAGAAAACTCTCACAATCGCATTACTTCAGAAATGGAGAAACGTCACAAAGATGAAGTTGCTCTTTTAAATGCCGAAAAGCAGAAAGCACTAGAATTAGAAGCTGAGGCAACAATAAAAGGTAAGGCTTATTTTGAAATTTACGTTCACAGTTTAAAAAACCTTGGTTTTTGACTTTAAAAATGTTACTTTCTGTGTGTCCTAATAGAGTTTCAAACCTTTGTGTGGTATTTCTACTTTATAACAACAACATTAAATGGAAAAAATATTAGATTTACAAAAAGCGGTCGTTCAGTTTGTTAATTCTTTTTTTGTTCTGACATTTACTCACAATCCAATACAATGCAGGCGTCCATGTGCCTTGGAATCGAATTATTTGTAAACGACCTTCTCAACTTTACACGATCCTTTTTACGCAAAAACAATGTTCAGTACACAACATCCAGGATCTAGCCCCTGGTATTAATTTGAATTTTGAGACTTGAACTCAAACTCCGCCATTAGTAGAAACAAGAAACCCAGCGAGTAGAGTTATATCGCAATTCGCGATTGCGAAAAACCTAATTTGAATTCAAGGTCTCAAAATTCAAACTAATTTCCTTTGCATTGTTGTTTTAAAAATCATTTGACTGACAAGAGGAAACATTGTTTTTAGTTATTTGCAATTGCTCATGTAATTTTTGCCTTGGATTTTTTGTTTCAGAATTTTTGGGTCCAGTTTAAGTAAGTTTTTCTTCTGTTAGTTATTTACTCATATCAAATGTCATAAACGAAACATCGAATAATAAAGGAACAAAGAATTGCGTCCATTTTTTCTAACTAACAATGTTTGAAATAATTTCTGTTATTATTATGCATATCATGAACTAAAACATATTTTTAATGTTTGCAGCCTTAGAAGCTATAAAGAAGTCGCATGCAAAGCAATTAAAAGAGGAGAAAACTTCCATAAAAGAGGAACTAATGAATAAATTGCAAATAGACGGGCAGTATGAGACTTTTTACCAGAAATATGGGTAATTATATTGCATTATGCCATCTATATTTCTCTAACGTACTTTTAATTTTTAATATATATATATATCCGTTACTCCAAAATCTAAAGCACCCTCTATCGGCATTTTTTAAACTACATCTTCAAAATTTATCTTCAAGAAAATACTAATAAAAAGAATAATTTTAGCGAAAACCGCAAACGAATCGACCAATTTTTCCGTTTTTTATGGCCATTTTAAAGTTTGGACCCTAAATATTAATGGTGCTTATTTCCTTCGGGAGACGTTTGGGACTTTTATTTTTGCTACTATATTGTTTGTCCAGATGTGTACTATTCCCCCCTGAAAGTTTTGCCCCAAGAGTTCAGAAACACCCTGTATATCTATGTGTGTGTGTGCGCCATTCGTCATTCGCTCTTTTTCTCAATCGTTGTTTCTGTGACACAAATCAACGATAATAATTGGCGTAACCATCAAGAAAATGACTAGTGGCTTCTTCACTAGTCATCTCCACAATTTAGATATCATGTTGAAGGTGTAGGGAATTTTCTTCAACCTACCTATATCCTCAGTAAACACCTTAGCGACCGACTACAGGGCTTCCGAACCCTTTTAGATTTAATGAGCACGTACCCCGCACATGCTCGGTGGGTCTTTATGTTCTCGTGCACCGAAATCGAACCCATGATTCTGATCAGGAGTCTGATGTCCTAACCATTAGCCTTAAATATGTAGAAAAACAAATTCTAATCAGCCTTTGAAAACAGGTCCAATGTGGTCTAGTGGTTAAAATCATTGCATCTCACGGAGAAAGTCCGAGTACGATTCGAACAGTGGGAAGAATCTAACCAGGGCCGATCCTAGGGTGTCGGCCGCCCGTGTGCAAAGACTTAATGTGCCGCCCCTCAAGAGTAATTTGCATATTTTGACTAACCTTTAACGCCCATATAAATCTTTCTTCACATTTCTATACCAAGTTCTAATTTAAAAAAAAAAGAAAAAAGAAAGCAGAAGAATGATGAACTTATAAGAAGGAACAAAAGTTTTATAATAAGAAACTCCTTAGGTACAATTTATATCTTTTAAGAAAGTAATAGATACCAAAATTTACTCGTCGCAAAAACGCATTTTATAGTCTGTCTTCGATGACATCAGAGGAAGGATGGAGGAGGGGGATTGCTCCGAGAAAATTATCGAAATTGGCGTATGAAAAATAGTTTTAGTTCATCTTTGGTTGTGTTCGGTTGCAAGGACAAAAGAGTTGTGTATGTTCAAGGTGCATGGAGAAATTTTTGAAATTGACGTCAAATATCGCAATTTTAGAGACGTTTTCGAGACTTCGGGGAAAGTAATGTTGGAGCTCTTTCCTACATTTCTTTCAGAATTGAAATCAATTCGAAGCTATTTTTGGTGAGCGTATCTTAGGAAGAATCGCGCTCTTCCCGAAAATTTTCCGAAACTGAAGTTTTAAACACTCAATTTTGGGTTACCTTTGTCGACGTTGCTAAAGGGAGGGAGATTCAATCGTCTCCAATCGAAAGTTTTCGAAATTGAAGTTTAAAACTCATATTTAGGCTGTCTTTGCTTACGGTAGAGGATCTGGCGGCTTTCCTCCGGGTGTTTCTCGACACTATTGTTTCAAAAACCCATTGTTGGCTATATTTGAAAACGATAGGGGTAACGTGAAAATGTTCTGGACCGAAATATTATTCGGAACTGAAATCCATTATGGGCTATTTTTGGGAAGGAAGAGTTTTGGGGCTCCCAAACGAATATTTCTAAAAGCGCAATTATATACTATCTTTGGTGACGTTAACGAAACTGGGAAACTTCGGTGGATCTTTCAGATATTTTTCGATATTAATATCTAAAAAATACAATTATTGACCTTTTGTCCACCTCACCTCGACCATTGATGGGTATGCCCTAGCGCTGTGAAAAGTTACATAAGCCAGGCAGTTCTAATCCGGAATTTCGTAGATATTGAAGTCCCAAAATCATATTTTAGGCATTGTTTGAGAACAATGAGACTAAGAGCGGGCGGGGGTTCAGTGTGTCCTCACGAACTGTTTTTTGAAACTGAAGTCAATTTCAGGCTAGTTTAGGTAGGAAGGGTTCTGTGACTCCACGGAACCGTCTGAAAACGAGAATTTCGAGGTGTATTGTGATAGGGTTGGGGAAAAGGGGGATCCGGGGTTCTTCTCCAAAAGTTCTTGAGACTGATGTTTGAAAAACGCAATTTTAGTTTGTTTTTCAGTACGTTAAGTGAGAGGGGGTGGGATTAGAGGTCTCTCTAAAGACGCAAATTGAGACTGTCTTTGATAGTAATGTTTGGGAATGGATTTCGGCGCCCTCCATTGCAAAAATTTCGAAAAAGAAATCCGAAAGATGTCATTAAGCAATTTTTGATGATATTAGGAAAAGCTGCCCTCTGAAAACACATTTTGGACATTAGAGCCAACATTTTTAGGCTATGTTTGATTAAGTTAAGGTGGAAGAGGTGAATCAGAGAGTTAATTGGGTCCTTTAGATCGGTGGTTCAACCAGCGAAAGTTTCCGAAATTTAATTCCTAGAAACGCAATTTTAAACATTCTTTAGTCTCGTCAAGGAGGTCATGGCATTCTTTTGGATCTTCGTTTTGTAGCTACATTTAAATTTACTTCCCGGTGCAAGAACCCTGTCCTGTTACCTGATCAGAAACCGGGCAGTTCATTCGGGAACTTAATTAGAAAAAAATACCGTAAAGGGGAAAAATTACAAAATTTTTGTTCGTCATTCCAAATATGTTTGACGCCCAGGAGAGTCGCAATTTTCCACTTTCTCTCCACGCATCCACGATTATTGAACACAGAATTTGTTGTTTGAAATGCTTGCGAGAGTATCTAATCAGTATGGCTTCTTTTTTTAATAAATAAAATATGTCTTCATTGTTTGGGTCTATAAAATTTTGGGGGGGGGGGGGGGGGGGTAAACATTAGTGGCCGCCCTCCGTGCTCCTTTTAAAAGGCACCCTTTCATGCTTCAGGAGGGGGGCCATTTCCCTCATTTCTCCTCCCCTGTATCCATGCCTGATTGACGGTTCTGTCACAAATTTTGCAACCAAATGAAGCATGTGTGTAGAGAGTAGATATTAATAGACAATAAACCAACAAAATGTTCCCTAACATTCTATTTTTCTTAAACTATGCTATGCTGTCGGGAAATCGAAACTTACGTACTTTGTTAATTGAACATTTAAAATTCAGCATATTGATTCGATTTATTATAAGTTATCTTGTGAGAAATTCTTGAGGAATTTTGCTTGATTATAAGAATTATATGATGCGGCCCGCGGCCGCCCCTTGCTTTGGCCGCCCTTGTGCGGTGCACACCCTGCGCACCTGCTAGAATCGGCCCTGAATCTAACAATTTCACTTTTATCGCTTCCGAAAACTATTGAAATTAAAACGAGAGAATTTCGGTATAGAATTTTAAATGTGCACCAAAAACTCAGAGGCACTTAGAAATTACGGGATAAGCAAGTTTTTCAAGATTATCCATTGCCGTGGAAATTGTGGGATAAGCAAAGGGTTTGCTTGCGAATTCCAAAAACTGAACAAACTGACTTCCCTTCGAGAGGTATCTAAGGATACAGAAATGAGATGGTTCAAAGTCAAAAACTGACAACACTTAAGAATGTCAGAAAATAAAGCTTTAAATAGTGTTCCAAGGGGCATATATTACTTTGACAAGCACCATGTAAAGTTTTAGAGTTTGCTGATTAGTAAACTTAAAATCGTCACCCCTTTTTCTTACAGCTTGTTTTGGCTCCAATTATTGCAACACTTTTACAAAACTGATTGCACTAAGAGAATATATGTTTTTTTTTCCGAATGTACTTATTTGCTCAACTTTCTTCTACATCTAGTTTATGCAATGCACTTTAAAAAGAAAAACATCTTGCTAGCTTATTTTGCTGCGGTTAAAAGAAATGATTCAGTGTGTTGTGTATATTTTTAAGTGTTAAATATTTAGTGTTAAATATTTAGATGTAACTTAAGAGTTTCATAATACAATAAACTCCTGATTATCCGCAGAATAAGGTGGCACGATAACCGCGGATAAGCGAAAACCGCGGATAATCCGAATAATAGTTAAAAAACGATACTTAGTGTATGCAATAGATAAAAAATATCAATGACACTCACACATACATTTAAATTATAACTAAAAACATTGCATCTACTAACATTGGAAATATTTTTTATGTAAAATCTTAAAGTGAACAACAACACAATCATAAGTTTAAAAAAAATGTGAAAGGACCAGCGAATAATCCGACCGCCGATAATCGGGAGTTTACTGTATTTTTTATACTTATATAGGCACAGAGGGTTTAAAAAAATTAAAACTTTCAAACTTGCGTTACATTCAGAACTTTTGAAAAGCGAAATATTTTCACATCATCGCATGTGTTGGACGGTAAAAGACATGGTTAATGATCTGACTCGCTATCCAATCAGGATAAAACTAATCTTAATCGGGACAAAACTGTGTCAAAACTATTGCTCTAGCAATACAAAGGTCAATTGTATGGACATATGATGCGTTTAGAGCTAAAGTGGATCAACTCCATGAACTACTTAATCCATTTCAGCGCTAAAACTTTACTCAACCCAAAGCACTTTGGGTTCGTATTATACAAGACGTTCAGAGCTAAATTGGATCAAGTCCATGAACGACATGTTCCATTTTAGCTTTGAACCCTCGTTTAACACAAAGCACTTTATCTCTGAATGCCTTGTATAATATGAGCCTAAAGTGCTTTGTGTTAAACGAGGGTTCAGAGATAAAATGGATCAAATCGTTCATGGACTTGATCCACTTTAGCTCTAAGCGCCTTGCATAATAAGAACCCAAAGTAGATCTTCTTTTCCATGAACGATTTGATCCATTTAATTTCTGAACCCTCATTTAACACAAAGCACTTTAGGCTCGTATCATACAGTTCGTTCAGAGTTAAAGTGGATTAAATCCTTCAGCTCTAAACGCCTCGTATAATAAAGTTATGATTGAATATATGATAGGATAACATTTTTTATAGAATTCAAATTTTGTTTTGCAGAAATGAACTTCAGGAACTGAAGGCCGAAATCCTCCATATTACCGACTTGTATTCTGAAAAGTGCCTGGAAAATGTAGCTTTAGAAGAAAAAGTAAACTCCTTGAGGCAGCAGTTGCAAGAAGCCCACAACGAGGTTAGCAAATGTTTGATTTATTTCTTAAAAAAAAAAACTGTACAGTTGTAATTAGTACCAATGGCACTTTTAGAGATAATCTACTAGTCATTTAAGCCTTACATTTGCTACCCATTTCTGGCATTATTTATTTATTTATTTATTATTTTGCAAGGGTGAACGGTTTCTGTAATCTATCAGGTTCTTAGAATCATTAAGAAAAACAATCAGATGGCTTAAAGTTTTGTCATACAAAAGTAATAGTTTATACGAACTTTTTTTTTTAAAATTATGCACTTCTGAAAGAATCAAAACTCTTACTTCAATGTACCAGAGAAAAATCTACTTTTATATTTGAATTTTGCATAAAATAAAAAGTGCAATAAAAGCAGTTGTGGTAAGAAATTCAAAATGTAATAAAAGAATGAATTTGTAACTCAAATAGTTCCTAGAGCGAAAATTTTCTAACAATATATATAAACACATATTTTTTTAACAAAACAAGTTTAATTCTTTGTATTTGGCATTCGATGTTTTTAATGAAGTATTATACTTAAAGTATATTGGATCATTATGTTCAAGCTTTCTTAATTGCTTTTCTATTTCCTTTATTTTTAGCTATATGAACTTTTAATTAGAAATAGAGATCTGGATCTTCATTTGTCAGCGAATTAGCAGTTTAAGAAGCGTCTGAATAATTTGATGATTTTTATCTTGTTCATAGGTATGTTGTACACATTTGTTTTTGAAGTAAAACACATTTTTTGTAAAATGCTTATGGCATAAGACTGGTGCTATCTAAAAAGATGTATCTACTGAATATTGAGAGAAATTCCAAGTTGAACAAAACATTGAACAAGTTAAGTTAATCGAAAGAGTAATAGCAGCGGCGACTTAAGGGGGGGGCTTTCCCCCCTCCCCCGCACTTTTGTAATTGTAAACAATCAGCGGTGCTTCAAAAAAATGTTTTGACGATGTTTGGTTTGAACAGCATCGATATGTCTTTTGCTTTCAATCGGTTTTTAATAGATTCGCTCGCAAACGAATGCCAACAATCGTGAGGACGACTGCCCTGACATTTGTAGTCATACTGCATTCACTGGACAGATAGACCAGATGTAAACAGCGAAATGTGCCATTTGGATACCTCTATTACGGTTTGACTTGGAAAAGCACAAAATTGTTGCCAAGCAGATGGTGAATGTGAATGCCATTGGGTTTTTATTTTTTATTCCAGAGAAACTTCCCACAAGTTGCCACATCTGCAAACCTCCTAGCAACCTGTTTGCTTACTTTTGGTCTATCTTATACGCAAATTGAGTGTAGTGTGGTTTGTTACCCTTCAATAATTTTCATAACATCCAAAACTATACTTGATAATTTTACCGAGGTTTTATTGAAATAGCGAAGGTCTTTATTTCGTTCTTTTAAAAGAGCATTAAGTACTTTAGCAAACGAAAATATTTAAGAGATTATGTGATTTTGTGAAAATCATCGTGGCAATAGACATGCAAAGTGTTTTTGTTTGTTTTGAAAACTCTATTCTAGTAACTTTATTCTTTCTTACAGGAATGTTCCTTCTGTGCCACTGTATGTTTACCAGCTTCCTAGACTTTGGTATTTTCTCAGCAATATGTACAAAATATATTTTGTTTTAATAAATTGTTGTCTAATTTGTAGTTGACTTTGTTTACTCGTTGACATGATTTGTTACTCAATTACATTTTAATATCGTGAGGACGACTGCCTTGACATTTGTAGTTATACTGCATTCACTGGACAGATGGACCAGATGTAAACAAAGAAATGTGCCATTTGGATACCTCTATTACGGTTTGACTTGGAAAAGTACAAAATTGTTGCCAAACAGATGGTGAAGGTGAATGCCATTGGGTAAATAAAATAATAGCATTTCAACTATCGTGCTCTGCTTATTAGGGTGGGTCAAGAAACAAGAAAGTTGGAGTCTTGATTTGAAATACCCGCCAAAAGTTAGTACAATACTTATGTAAAACATTATCAATTTTGAAGAACTTCTTGACGATTCGACCAAGACAAATTTCTCCAAAAATAGGAAAAAATCGCCAATTTTTCAAAAAAAAATGTATGCAAATATGGATGTTTAAACGTTCTAATACTATTCAAATATTTCTTTTTACACTGTTTTGACATATCTTTAAAATTATTTACATTCCTTTACTGTGCATAAGCCTTAAAATTTCGTAAAACTAACCAAAAATTGACTTCTTAAGATTTTTTTTTTTTGCACATTGCAATATTTCTTCTTTTATAGTTCAGTTATTTTTTGCATTAAATGTGCACAATGCAGCTTTTAGATCGAAATACAATTGTATTTTATGTATGAACAGCCCAGAACCCACCACAAGGCAGTGGCTGCCTTTCGTGTTCCATTTTGCCCTTCCCATCCACCCAGTCACTTTATTTACATATTAACAAATATATTTATATTTACAATTACCGTATGATTATAAAAAAAAAGCCTCCTCCCTGTATACCAATCTACTGACTCACTAACCAGTTTTATAATCCTTTCAGCAGCTGAAGTTTGAAGGAGAAACATTTAATGAATTCATGATTAACATCATTTCTCGAAAGTTGTATTTTTTCTAGAAGTCACAAAAAATATCCTTACTTTTCACACCAAGCTTCAAAACTTAATATTGGTTTAAGAAATTAGCTTACAGTTGTAGATGTGTTTTCTGATGAATAAAGTTTTGCCTTGTATGTCTTTCTGTAATCAAAATCCTTTATATTTTTAATGTCATCCACTGCCATGGCCAATAACAAATTCTCACAATTGGCAAAGTAGGTCTTTATTTGAAGCACTGGATCCAAGAGGTTTAGTAGATTATCGGACAAATGAATAGCAGATTGTATCTTTCAATATGTGCATAGGCCCATGTTACACGGATGTTTTCTATTTCTTTCTTCTTTTTTTTTTTTTAATTTTTATTTTTTCGAACTATACTAAAGCATATAATTTTGAAAGATATAACTTACGAGTATCTTCATATTATTAGTAATTCAGCTTGAAATATATATAGCTCTGTCACTCCATTAGCACACATCAACAAACGCTAATAATTCAAATGTCTTGGATTTTTGACAACGAGATCAGGGTCACATGTTTATTTCTGTATTACATTGAAAATATCCGTAAAATACTTTTTTTCGCTTTTTATGAAGATTTATAAAACTTCGTTATCTTCCGATCGTGTTCTTGCAAAGTTAATGAGGGTTCATTTTTCAAAAAAAAAAAAAAAAAGTTAAAGCTTTATCAATAATTCCTCAAATGTTTCTCTTTCTCACTTCAGCTGTTGAAAGGGTTATAAAACAGCAAGCAGTTAGTGAGTCGGTAGATTGGTATTTAAGGAAGAGGCAAGATGTGGTTTTGTATGAAAAACTTTTATGCTTGTGATCATCAATGCCAGAACTGAGTCATAAGTCCTACTTTAAACCTTGATTCAAAAATAGAAATCTGATTAAAATCATTTAATTAATGTAAATATAAATGTATTTGTAAATATTTAAATAACGTGACTGGACTGCAGAATGGAACACAAAATGCAGAAACCTCTTTGTGGTGGGTTCTGGGCCGTGTATAGATATTGCAAAATATGATTGTATTTCCGAATAAAAGCTGCAGTATATAGTTTTGCTTAATTATTTTGTTAGAAATTGGCTAGTTTGTTATGCATATTTATTTTACATACTTTCGAGAAAGCATCAATGATATTGACGAAGATATAATCATTTCTTGCAAAACTGCGAATTTTGGTCGGAAGATTTTTTGCTTATGACATGCAAAATATCAGTCAAACCTTACCAAACTCTCAGAAAACTTGACAGCATACAAGAGAAGTTTAATACTAAAATTTTAAATTAAAGTATTGAAATTTTGGTAAAATATGAACGTTTAAAGCAATTAATTTTTCATTGCACATTCGCTGAAGATGGAAATTAATAACTATTACAGGCAAATTGTCACACAACCCCTTACGATTCGTCACCTTTCCAAGAATAATTGAAATGCGGCTCATTAGATCGCTGATATCTTTCTGAAATTTTATTATGAGCTGGAGGATCTGCATGGTTTTTTTAATTATGATAGTTAGAAATGGCCATCTTTCGCGCAAGCGCAGCAAAAAATACGCAGATCCGCATAGAAAAATGTAAAAGAGTTATAGGAGTTAAACCCAGTTTAAATTCAAGCTTACAATCATACTGAACAAAATAAAAAAAAAAGTGACAGCTTTCAAGACTGGGGTTTTTAATTGTAAATTAACCTATAATTCAACATTCATTTTCGCATTGGAATGATGTTAGTTTTATTACTTTTATACCTTCTGATCTCGTTAATTTTTCTCTAGATTATTGATAGTAAGTAATTTACCTTCTCATAAAACTAAAAACGGCAAATGCAGTGCAATTGCAGTAAAATGAAAATACAGGAATATGTAACAACAATAATTTAATCTTTTTTCTAACCCTTTTTTTATTTATAAATTTCCTTTTGGAAAACTAGCGCTTTAGACTTAGTTAAAATATAGAACATAATTTGCCTCTTTTTATCCTTTCTCAGTTCACTATTTTCCCCCAGATGATACACATTTCTTTTTCATCTTTCTTACCGTAGAACAGATTATACAACAAATATATTGCACGCGCAACAGACTGAAACAATGTGATCAACAGCAATAAGGAAATCAATCCCAAAACCCTGTTTTCTTTTTTTCCTTTGTTATTGCACTTAACTAAGTTCATGTCATGGAATATATATTTTTTTTAACCTTCTGATTTCGCGAATTCCATATTTTGTTCTAGATTATACATACAGTCGGACCTCCATACATCGAAGTAGCAAATTGCCGGAAAAAAATTCGATATATAGAAACTTCGATCTGTAGAAACGATCTTATTTTATCCTAAAAATCTCCTAAAACATTAAAATTAAAGCTTATCCCTATCACAATTTTCGTGTATGAAACCTAATTTCAAATTTATACGAGCATCGAATTATATGAAAGTTAATAATGAAAAAAATAACAGAAATTACATTTTTGCGCCTTCATACATCTTCATTCTTCGGCAGTTTAACTTGATTCGCAACATGAGGGGATTTTCGTTTTGAAGATGTAATTGCGAGAAAGTAAAAAATCAATCTGCTTAACTTGAATGATTTTTACTGAAGCTAAAAAGACTAGGAATGATAATCAACAGACAAAAGGGCTAACTTGAAACTGATTTCACAATGTTAGTGGTTACAACTAAGATATTTGAAATAAACTTGAGGGAATTTAAGAACTCCAGAACGAAACAACGACCTATCTACTCACCCCTCAACCCCAGATTCTTTATGAGTTTCGTAGAAACCTTCAGTGAACATAATTTTCTCCCCTAACCTTTATTTTTCATGAGACAAACAATCTGAAGTGGAAAAAAAATCTACGAATGTCTCGAAAAAAATTTCGATATGTAGAGATTTTTTCGATATATATAAACAATTTTTCTATGTAATAAACATAGAAATTTGTAGGGATTTCGATATATAGAAAATTTTGATATGTGGAAGTTCGATATATGGAGGTTCGACTGTATTTAATAATTTACCTTCTTATTTAGGAAGTTATTTTCTTATTAAAAAAGTTCTTTTTGCACTGTAAAACGGACTTTACGACGAAGGTAGCACACCTGCAGTGAAATGAAAATGCAGGTGCAAGTAACAACAGGAATTCGATCTCCTGACATTTTCTTTCATTTATTTATTAATAGTGGTACCTGCACGGCTTTGCCCGTAATAGAAAACTAAAATGTCTATTATACCGGTATTTATACCGGTATTCTGGTATTATGTTTTGAAAATACCGAATACCGGTATCGAATTTTTGGTCCGGTATTGCAATCCCTAGATGCAACAGTTGAAGCTTTCAAGTTTTTTTTTTTTTTTTTTTTCATTTTTTTTTTACAATGTGAACATATTTTAGGATTCGGAGCTCATACCAGTGAGGCCGATGCTCTGGCTTTACACAAAAATGTAAGTGATAACTGAATAAAAAAAAAAAAAAAAAGAAGAAGAAGAAGAAGAATCGTTTTGACACCGATACACCCTATTACCGATCAATAGAACTCGACGCACTTTTTTTTTTACATTTAAAAAATAATTCTATCTTGAAAAGTATTTGAGAAATTTCAAAAGTAATTCCAAACTATTATTCAGACTTTTCATCAACATAAATTTTCTGCTAAACATAGAAGTCCTAGAAATAGCTTTCGTTGCATATTTTGATTGAATCAAAAAAAAAAAAAAAAAAGAAAGTCAGAAAAAGAACTGGAGAAAAAAATGAGAAGTTCCAAGGTTTCTTTTTAATATCAACGCATCTTCATTAGACTACAAAACACATAACTAGGAAATAGCTGGAGACGTACATTTTAGAAGTCAACATAGTTGAAGGTTTTTACTTCCTTCTATATAGTAAAAGAAGCATTTTATTTGCGAAAAAAAATTTTCACTCAAATATCGGTCTAAATTTCTATTTAACCGAATGAATGTTGAGTTGTTTTTCAGCCCGACCGCATGTGCATATTATATCTAAGAACGTTTGGACGTCCGAAACATCCATTTTGACGATTCCCGTGTTAATTACCACGGATTTTCTCGTGACGTCTATATGTGCGTATGTATGTACGTATCTCGCTTTGCTCAAAAACGGTATGCCGTAGAAAGTCGAAATTTGATACGTAGACTCCGAGTGGGGACTAGTTGTGCATCTTCTCTTGTATTCGAATCTTCTAAAAGGGGTCATTTATTATCGCTAGTTGAAATTCATTTATACAATTCTACTGCATGATTAAAAAAAATGGTTGTATGACATTCAATTTTTTGAACATTGTCCATATTGAAAATCGAACATACTGGAAGCATTTTTATGTGAACTGTGGGATATTAATTCTGCACTATCACACGATTGTCACGAACGGAGGTGAGAGTGCTAAACGCTCTTATGCGCATGTGCAAAAGTAAGCCATGTGGGACCATCTGCTTCCCCGATTTTCAGCAATAGTTGCGGACAGTATAGGTCTATTGCGACCATGGTCGGATATAATTTTTTTAGTTTCATCTTTGCGAAATTCTTAGAATTTAGAAGATAAAAAGTTTTTATGGGCAATTTTCTTCAGAAAAGGAACGTTGTGTAAAAAGTTGAAGTAAACCAGGAGCGGCAAGCAAACCAGGACGGCAAGACGGGATAGCAGTAGCAAACCAGTACAGACACGGAAGTTTTATATGTAAGATTTTGCGACATGCATTCAGCCTTATTTGTCTTATTGAAATACATTTAGACAATTTATTCCGAGCCAACATTTGTTTATTAATCATTTCTTTGTTAAAGATTATGCCAGTCAGAGCTATTGCGAAGACAATGCTTCAAATATTCATGCATCAAATAGAATTTCCAGGATGGCTGCTGTTGAATGTAATTGGAATCGAAGCACTCTTATTTACAAATACCTACAATAATTGCTTATTTATTAATGAAAAAACTCTGATATTGGAAATCGATTCAGCAATTATTATTGTCAGTGAATCTTGTTTTTTGTCACGTATGTCAAGCAATCAAGCACAAGTTTTGTGCTATAATGATTGATATTGCATCAAATCTTGCAACAAAACATATGGCCAAATCAATCAAATGCATTTTGCGGCATTCCAATAAGAATGAATGAAAAAACGTTATCCGCATACAAAAAAAAAAAAAAAAAAAATATTGAAGTATCATTAATTTATTACGCTGTGAACATTGTGGCAACCTGGAGGGAAAACTTGGGTTGGGTCATTTTATACGGAGTACAAATCTTGTGTGTAACTTTAACGGTCATCGATGCTGCTCATCCATTGTGTATTGTAAATCTATGACTTGAAAGACATATTTGCAAACCCTTGTTGTTGGAGTACATAAGTTATGCTGTCCGTAACAAATTAATAATAGTTGTCTGTAGTGTTTTGAAGTAGACCATGGAAGCTTAAGTTGAAATAGAAGTCTGTTTACCAATCCAAACTATAAAAGAATGTGTTATTACGTAAAACGAAGAAACAATTTTTTTCCATGCAAATAAATATGAAATTCTCCCATAAGTGAAGACAGCGTTATTGTTGTAAAAATATTTCAGATGTAGATATGTTGATGTAGAAAATATTGTGCATCCATCGTTTGCTTTTTATGGGCAGACAAAAACCAGGAAATGAAACTGTACAGTATATTTTGCCGTGAGAAAAATAATGACACTGTTCAAAATTATTCCTGCGGCGATGCCATCGCAGACGATATTAAACTTTTAAAAACTCTGTTCAAGTGGTTTCTCATTACTTTCCCACAAAATGAAAATTCGAATACAAGTTGTAAGAAAAAGTTCTTGAAGCATTTAAATGTCATGAATTTCTACGCCATTTATTTTGGAATAATCGAGTTTCGATCTTCGATTGTGTTACCAGGATCGCTGGGACTAAGCATATCCCTGGGGAGTGGAACTGCTATTGCGATAGCTCTAAGATTATACTTCTGCAAGCAAGTGAACGTAGCGTGCGCTTCCCTAAACAACTCTGTACAAATTCTTTTCAAAATGCAGCAATTTTTTTACAGATCAAACAGAACTAAAATTCTTCTGAGTTTCATCTCGTGTTTTGCATTGTCTTGTTCATTTTTCGTAACATATATGATGGACCCAGACCTACCAGAGACACTTAACTTTTACGTCGATTATTTTTTCTTCGGCTTGGAATGCAAAAATTCAACACTGGCTACGTGCATAGTGCTGTATACTATGTGCGTCGTGATGGAATTCAATGAAATATTACTACTTTACACATTCCCAGGACTTATTCTGATATTCTGCTGCTTTCAGTATGCCCTGATTATGAAAATGAATGAAATTCTGATGAAAAGAATGAAGAGGAATGCTACTGTGAAGGGTTCATTGAATGAGTTCCTTTTATTTTATTCGGAGATTACTGCAGCAATTAAATCTACAGAGAAAGCATTATCTCCCATCATATTTATACTCTATGCCTATACTCTTAGTGTGTTATTTCAGGTAAGTTTTTTTTTTTTTCAAAAGTGAAATTTAAGTACAAAGGTTTTGAATGAATACGTGTGTTAAATGTAACGTCAAAAATAAATAAATAAATAAATAAGAAAAAAAAACAGCGGTTAAACATCAAAAATCCGAACGTACTTCCTTAACTTTTTATAAACTGCTTGGGAATCACAAAGGGGCAAATACATTTCTCAAATTAAACTAGCTGTGTCGCCAGGCTTTGCACGGTCTACCTCGAAAATAAAAGTTATGTCAAGTGACGCGTGTTCAACTATCAGGTTTGAGTATTAAAAAAAAAAAAAAAATCAGTAAAATTTTACGGCTGATTGCAGAAAAATAAGCAAAAGGGAAAAATTTTAAATCCCTCGATCGCAGGAAAAGCTTCAAAACAAAAGCCAGAATTTTATTTGTTCATAAATGGCAGATCTTTCTTCTCGATGATTTTCTTCACGCTACAAATTTGAATCAAAGCATTGTAATGGAAAGTTGAGACCAAGCACTGAGTAATAACTTGAATCGAGGAAAGCCTTCGAAAAAAAAAGGGATTTTATGTCCGCTAATTATTATCGTAGGATTATGTTAAATAGCCAAACATCAAGACGGAAAAATTACGAATCTATCGATACCTGGTTCGATGGTCAGTTCACTGGCGTTCGGGAGAAGTAACTCGGACATAGATACATACATAGGTACATACGCTCAGTTTTTAATTATTTGAGATAATATTACATACAATGACTGAAGCAATGAAACCAAATACAGTGTAATCTCGTTCAATCCTGGTCAAATATGTAGCTTAAAAAGTGTTCACAGATAATTTTAAAGTAAGATAGCAGCAATGTAACTTACAGTGCTGGCCAAATTATTAGACAAAAGATTTTTGTTTTTTGTTTTTTGTACACTATTTGTACTAAAATACTATTTATTTTACTGTTAGTACACACTGCACACTGATTATTACGTTATTTTAGTATAATTTAATGTTTGCAGGTGGCAGCACTGTCTGCTTTATGTTCTTTGTTTATCTACGTACCAGGAACATAACCACAATCAGCTTAAACAGTTCACTAGTTCTTTTTATTAGTGTGTTCTGTTATATTTAAAGTTAGTTTTAGGTAATTAGTGAGTATGTGTATGTGAGTATATATAATAGTGAGTATAAACAATTTTTACCTCATTTTTTAAAAAGTTAAGAGATGGTGTAAAACTTGTGAAAAGTATGCTAAAAAAACTTGAAATGCTCATCAAGAACAAGGGAATGCATACCAAATAATAAAAAATTATTTCACTGTTCGTTAATGTGTCAATAGTTATGTAATCAATAAATAATTTGCTTTTAAATCAGTCTTAGTCTAATAATTTGGACAGCACTGTACAAGAACACCGAACATTCGCTTTTTATTTTGATTAACTGTACAGCGCCTGTATAGATTGTAAAGTAAATAATGGTAATCTATCAAACACCACTGGGGTTGAACTATGATGATAAAGTGTTAGATTGACTTCGTATTATTTAAAAGTCATACGCGTTTGAACCATAAAAAAAGTGGAGCTATTTTTACTTCCTTTTACAAAAAAGGAAATATTGTATTCGCGAAAAAATTTTCTCTCAAAAATCGACCTTAATTTCCATTTTACTCACCCCCGAATGAATATTAAATTTTGTTTTCCTACTCGACCACACATGGATGCCTAAGAACGCATAGACACGCGAAATATACATAATGACGATTCGCGAGTTAATTAGAATGAATTTTCTCGTGACGTCTGTATGTACGTATGTATGTAGCATAACTCAAGAACGGTAAGTCCTAGAAAGTTGAAATTTGGTACGTAGACTCCTAGTAGGGTCTAGTTGTGCACCTCCCCTTTTGGTTGCATTCGTGTGTTTCTAAAGGGGTCTTTTGCTCCTTTTTGAGGGGGAATCATTGTTAGTTTCGATGTAAACTCAAGTGGTGTTATAATTTGGCGGAAACTTGGCAATATATCGCCAGTCTTTTGGTCGCAAAGTTTTGTCACCAACTTGGCGACAAATTTGGTGATTTTTTAAAAAATCTGTTTCAATTTGACCACTCTTGGTGATATTTAGAGAGTAAACTATTGAATCGCATTAAAATTGCCAGTAATGGGGAAAGGCATCAAATTGGAGTAAAAGGAAGTCATGTGATGCACACATCAGCTCGTTTGTTTAGAAGTTATGTGAAAAAGTGTTTTGATACTTTTTTTTTTGTCTTTTAAACAACTATACATAACTATTTTTCTCCATGGCCGTAGCTTAAGATGGCATTATAGGGCAATGCCCTATCATTTGTGACTGGTGCCCTACCTTTAAAATTACACATAAAATAATGAATTTTTCAGGGGGACAGTCCCTAAAGCCGCCTTTTTATAACATCAACAAGGATCCATTGGAATTGCATTTTAGGAGCTTCAAATTCTAAAAACTTCTGGAGAAGAGTATTGAACTTTTTTATCCTAACGTCATCAAAGGTGGCCTACAGTCACACATTTAGAACTACCAATTATAAAAAAAAAAAGTCAGAGAGTTCCAAAACCCATTCCTTTACCTAACGTCTGCATATATGGCCTACATATACAATTTTAGGGGTTTAAATTTCGGAAAATTTCTTCAGGAATGGCCCCAAACTTTTACCTTTCTCAAACACTACTAAAGGTGGTCTGAAACTGCCTTTTCAGAACTTAAAAAATGTTCCAAATTTTCCATAACATCATCAAGACAATTGCGTTGTTAAGACTGAGATTCGAAACACTTTCCGGGGGAGAACTCCTGAACTTATACTCACTTAAGATCGTCTAAAATTGGGCTTTTGGAAATTCAGTTTCAAAGAAGTTTCAGGGAAAAGTTTGAATTTACCCCACCCCTTCCCTTACCGTTTTAAATTGACCTACAAATGCGATTTTAACACTTTGTTTGAGACATTTCTGTGGGAAGACCCCAAACCTCCCCTCTCCCTAGTACCACTAAAGAGATCTAAAATTGTATTTTTGGACTTTTACTTCCAAACTTCCGAGGAGGAGTTCCGAATTCCATTCCTTCCTTCATCACGTATGAATACAATGGTGTTTTTTAGAACTTAAATTCTAAAAATTTTCCAGGGGAGAGACCTCGAATATCCCTTTCCTAATATCATTTTATATGATATTAAATTGCATTTCTGAAACTTCAATTTCGAAACATTTCTAGGTTAGATTCTTTGAATTCCAATGTTTCCTTCCTCTAACATTACCAAAGATGGTCTACGTTTCTAAGACTTCAATCTCAGAAAAACATTGGCCAGGAAATACTTCCCCCTAACGTCACAAAATATCGTTTAATCTTGCAGTTTTAGAGCTGCAATGTCGATTATTTTCTATGGATGAGTCCCGTACCCCTGTTTCAGTGCGAATATTAATTTACGTTTAATTTCATACTGCTAATTCAAAACTGACCCCCAAAAGTGAAAAATAACCCTGACTCCCCTTAGAAGTTTTAATGGCAGAGTCTGCGCCATGATACCTCTCCCCCCCCCCCTTCCTCTCCTTGGCTAATTATTATCTTTCTCCGCATATAACGTGATGCAATTTTTAAACCCTGTTACGGTACTGGGTTATGAATAATATGCGTGAAATTCTTCCCTTTTTGGTAGTGCCCTGCAACGGCCCTGGTGTATGCCCAGCGGTTGAAATTCGACCATATTCATAAATGAAAATTTGAGAAAACTTGTATGAATTTTCCTGTTTCCAACATTTTTATTTCTACTCCTATACATTCGTTTGCTGCACATCCGGAAACATACAATTTTTACATGTACTTACAATACGAAATAATTTGCTCCAGTTTTGCTTTTTGCATGTTAATCTCAAAATAAATGAATGAAAAGGGATATTTCGATAATTGGAAATTTGGAGTGGTTGTCAAATTCCTGGCATCAATAACTTTATTTTGGATACCATGTTGCTTTGTGATAACCATAGGCAAATATATCCCTCAAATACATCCTACTCTTTTACGTATGCAAGGGAAAAACATTTATCGTGCTGGCATTAGTGTTAAAAATCTGAAGCCAAAGGATAAAGATCACCAATTTCCCAACGATCGAAATCTTCCCTTATAAAATGTGCACTAGTTGGACCCCAAGTCGGGCCACCTCAAGGGTCTAGTTCCTAGTTTCCGACTTGACTGCAATGGCCTCTCATCGGCCCTGTACGGTAAACTAAATAAAGACGTCCAATCTTAAATCCTGTCTAATCAAATCCGCGTAAAATAAACGCGTGTAAAATGAGAGTGCATTGTATTTCTGAAATTTTTTTAATTTCTTTTAAACATTAAAATAAGCATAAGAGTTTTATCGGCTGAGTAAGATGCCCGCTATGATAGTAACCTTAGGACTGGATCTACGAGGGCAAATCAAAAAGTCTTTGCGCCTATTGTTTTTAAGCCAAAATATGGCTGGGTATACAAAACGAATATGTACGTTCCCAGCAGTGACAGTTCCTTTAACCGTACCTGCCGTATCTGCTTTTTGCTCGAAAGAGCGGAGCTGCTATCGGTCATTTAAGATGACGGTCTGTCTTCAGACGTCCACAGCTTATGAGCAGCGAAGTGTTATTCGTTTTCTATGGAGCAAAAGGGACAAACGCCCCTTGTGTCTCTCCAAGTGAGTTTCCAAGAGAGACACTTTTTCCCGTGCGTGGGGAGCATTTCCCTGCGAATTGCTATTGCGTTTGTCCCTTGCTCCATAAAAAACGAATAATACTTCGCTGCTCATAAGCTGTGGACGTCTGAAGAACGACCGTCATCTTAAATGACTGATAGCAGTTCCGCTCTTCGAGCAAAAAGCAGATACGGCTGGTACGGTTAAAGGAACTGTCACTGCTGGGAATGTACATGTTCGTTTTGTATTCCCAGTCATATTTTGGCTTAAAATAAATAGGCGCAAAGACTTTTTGATTTGCCTTCGTATTTGCTGCACGACATTTTGATTTTAGTTTGTTGATACTTCAGAACATTTCACATGTTCACCACATTTTATTCTTTTAGGTAACTACAGCAATCGTCATGACTTTACGAAGGACCGACCCGAGACGATACCTGCTGCTTGTATGCAGTTTGTTGCTGTTCATAGCTGGCATTGGATCCTTCATATCATTGAGCACGATAACCTCTCGAGTTCACAAATCAGCTCTAAATATCAGACGTAGTGTTTATAACCTTATATCGAGAAAGAAAAGCAGTGAAATCGACTACCGAACATTATTCTTGTGCTTTCTTATGGCTGATAATTTTCCTGATCAAGTATTAGTCACTGGTTGGGGCTTTTTCTCATTGGATGGAGGCTTTGCTTTGACTGCAGTAGGAGGAATCATTACGTACGCCGTTATACTGGCTCAGTTTCACTAACTCTCATAACTATAAATGCTGAATATCTATCCAACAAGAGGCTATTATTGGGATTGTACAAATTCGAAAAATACCAAAGGAGAAACAAGAAAATAACTTTCAAGACTTCTTCAGTGGTAATGATATTGGGATTTTTAGAGTTCGAGCGCATGGGCGGATCCACAATTTTTTGAAGGAGGGACGATTGTTTTGTTTACTTACTACGTATCTGATTTACCCCTGCTGGGTAAGGGAGGAGGTCTTAGAACATATTTCTTTCCTTTTCCGTTGATAGATGTATTCTGAAACTGTATTTTAGAAATTCAATTTCGTAATATTTCCGGGTCCGGGGGATTGTTTCGAAACCCACTCCTCCTAGCATCATCGAAAGTTGTTTAAGATTGCTCTTTTTGGTACTTCAGTTTTCAAAAACAAACGCAGGAAAGTCACTGTACCCACATTTTCCCATAACACTACCTGAGGTGACTACAATGGCGTTTTCAAGACTTAAATTTTTAAAAATGCCCGGGGGAAGGCCTTCAAACTCCTTCTCCTAACATCACAAAAGATCGTTTAAAATTGCCTTCTGGAAATTTCAATTCCAAAAAGTTTCCGGGACGGAGATTCGAACCAGATTCCTTCCCTTAACGTCAAATAAAACACAGCCTACACTTTCGGTTTAATTTCTCAATTTGGAGAAAAAAAAAATAGGAAGGGTCCTTCAAGGCCCTTATCTTAAATCCATTTTTGTTCGAACGCCTCCAAAACTGTTTGTGGCTGCCAAGCTAGGACTCACAAGCAAATACTAAATAGCTCTTTACGGCATCCAGAGACAGCAGTTTCACCCTTGTTGGTGATCATCAATCTGGAATAGCCACAATACAGCTGGAGGTAGTAAATTTAACATATATGCTGAGATTGCCTTTATACTGGAAGCTAAAACTAAAATTAGGACACCGAAGGGTCTGCAAGCATGGCGAAGCTCCACATCATATTTTGAAGGCAAGAATTGGATTTGGCAAAATTTCCGGAGCTAAGGAACAACTACAAGCAAGTACTAAACATCTCGTTAGGACACACAGAAGCCGCAGTTTCATCTTTGATGAGAATCATCAGCTTGGAATATCTATAACAGAGCTGGAGAGAGTAAACCTCACATGGATGACAATTAAAGTCGATATCCATTACAAGTCATCAGTTGAGTCGACAGAAAACAAAAGAGGAAATAAAACATTTCTTAAAATTCTATCAAAAGTTTAGCATTTTTAGTGCTACGAATAAAATTTTTTCCTTGTCTTTTATTTTTTAACTTATCATTACAAATTTGTGACTTTTCATACTTTTTTTTAATTATCTTTTCCTTTTTTTTTCCTTTTTGATTCATTTTGGCATTATTCGAAGAACGCACTAACCCAATATTCCTTACAATATAATATTGCCTCTTACATTTTTACGATTTAAGTGAAGTTTTCCGTGTACGTAGTTTTTTGTTTGCATATATTCATTATTGTAGAAACAGAGTGTCTAATAAAATAGTAGTTGAAGTTTTCCATCTAGTGCTATTCCTTTTAAGAAAGTTTAAGGGCCCCTGACTTAAATGGATCATAGCTAATAACTAGAGTTTAGATTTTATAAGCTAAAAATCAGTAAAATATGCATTTAAACTTTTAAAGTACGCACTAATAGGGTTTAGTCATTTTGCGGACAAAATGGTATTTTTGCCAAGACAGTGGCAAAAACCGGAAAAAACCTGATAAAACCCAGTAAAAAGGGAAAAAAGGAGATAAGTTATCTGGAGATGAGTTAGCTCATCGCTCCCCTTTAGAAGTTGACTGATATCTCCCCCCCCCCTTCCTTCTTCGTTGACGTGAGGGAAAATAGATATTTTTGAAAATTTACATACCTAATTTTAATTTGAAGTGGCATGTATATAATAAAGCAATTTTATCCAATCACTCTTACACTAAAAAAAAAAAAGTAAAACATACATTTTTAAAGCTAAATTTTCATTTCTTTTCCAAAGCGAACTGATAGTTATTTGAGTTACTTGAAGGAAAATATTTACCAAGATCATTGACGTATTTTTGAAAAACAGATGTTTTTTTTTTCAAGAAAATTTTTGTTTTCTGAATTGGAATCTGGAAGAATCAAAAACAAAAACTTCGGTTGTTCACTCAGCAGTTAAAAAGTCTAACTCGTTTGTAACGAGAGCGAAAGGTCAGCGATATTTGGTCGTTATAACCGAGTGCTCGCAAAAAATATTTTGTTAAAAAATCTTAAACTTAATTTCATAAATTTAAATAACTTCAAATAAATAAATAAATAAAAGTTGAAAATTCGTGTCGTGAAGCGTTCACAGTCGTGTGACTTTGACAGACTAATTTCAAGCCTGATCTTAAGCAAGATGGAATACTCTTTTAAACCGACTACTTGAATCAAAGAAATCTTCGAAAACCTGCATTATTTGATAAGTTTAAAATGCCTATTGCTTAAGTTCGGCCATAAAATAAATGTGCGAAGTTTATTACCTAAAAATGGCGTAAGAAAGAAACACTAAGACAGCTCAAATCATATTAACAAAATTCTTTGGAACTGTAAATACATTTTAATAACAGATTTTTTTAAAAAATACTAAGCACTTTTCATAATGCACTCAAAAGAACAAAATTACTTTTCTGGATCAGAAAGGACAATTTTAGTATTATTGTAGTTTTCAATTATTTCAACAAAATGACTCCACAAACGAAGAAAATTGCTTCTCAAGTCAGGCAGAGAATTTCTCTTATCATTATCTAGCTTTCAATCATAAATTTGAGAGTTGAAACATGCATATTTTTCAGGGAAAGCTTAATTTGA
Source organism: Uloborus diversus (assembly GCF_026930045.1). Lineage (NCBI taxonomy): Eukaryota > Metazoa > Arthropoda > Arachnida > Araneae > Uloboridae > Uloborus > Uloborus diversus. Next base: position 36,399,844 of record NC_072737.1, on the reverse strand, counting down.
AATGAATTGAGCCTCACTTTTCTTCGTATGTGATGTCATTTTCTTGGAATAATTGAAAACTACAAGAATACGTAAATTGTCCTTTCTGATCCAAAAAAGTTATTTTGGTCTTTTGAGTGCATTATGAAAAGTGCTTAGTATTTTTTTAAAAGTTCTGTTGTTTTAAAGTTTTATGTTTTCAAACAAAATTTTTATTTAGCGTTAAGTTGTACCTTAAGATTAAACAAATTATTAAGTAAAACTCCGAAGTCTCTTAGTGGTCAAGTTGCTGAGATATAAGCAAAAGAATGGTTCACATAAATTTTTGTCCTACTATAATACCAAGATGTTGCAAAATTATTCTTATTAAATTATAGTCATGATTTGAGGTTCAGTATTTTCAATATATTCGTCGGGTACGTATTCTTTTGTATTGCTTAAATTAGTGTGGTATATTCAAAAATGTATGTTATATATTGATAAAAAGATCGATGTTTTAAAACATCGATGCTTGGAAACACCGATGTTTGGAAACATCGATGTTTTTTAGTCGATGTATCAATACCATCGATGCTTTAATTTCTAAAATCGATGTTTTGAAGCATCGATGTTTTGTTATCGATGTCGCACCTCTAGTTCACAACATACAAGTTACTTGTGATTAAGGTCCTAATATGTCTCTTTACTTAGCCCCGTCATCGATCATTGGCGTAGGTGAGGATAAAAAGCTTACGATAGCAATGATTGAATACATTTCATGCTTGCTTCAGCGAAGCCTTGGTTCAAAATTTTCATTATGATTACTACATTAACATTACTGTTCCAAAGCAACAAAATTTTGTAACAATCGATTTTATATTTAAACATTTAATGTGGAAATTACATAAAATTTGCTGTTTTCCAACCCAACCGAAATAATTATTTTATTTTAGAATTTTAATTTTTCAGCGTTACGTTGTACCTTAAGATTAAGCAAATCATTTAGTGAAATCCCGAAGTCTCTAAGCGGTCTAGTTACTGAGATATAAGCAAAAGCAGGCCTCAGATTTTCCCGTGACAATCAGGCCAAGTATAATCAAAGTGCATAAAAATCAAAGCAAGCATAGCATGTATTAAATTTTATAAAATTTTCACAAAATCATTTTTTACGAACACTCGGTTATAACCAACAAATATCGCTGTCCCTTCTCAGTCGTTATAAACGAGTTTGGCTGTTTTTTACTGCTGAGTGAACAACAGAAAATGAAACAGAACGTTCCCAAATCACTTCGACTTAAGCAGATTTTTCCATTGCAATGCAACATCACTGGTGATTAATTTATCTGTTTTATTTAATCAAGACAAACTAAACTTCAGGGCACCGAGAGGTTCTAACACGTGATAATGAGTTCCTGATAACACTGAGCAAATTTTGTCTGGGGTGAAAAAAACAACAACCACATCGCACTGGATACTGTTTCTAACGTGTTTTTAAAGGTGCATCATTTGTTTTGATTTAACCAATTTTTAGGTAAGAGATTTGTTTTAAAAACATTTATTTTAAAGTCAAAATATTAATGTTGTAAAAATAACATTGTAATACGTATATGTATATGTGTCTCGCAATGTATGAGATCCGGTTTACTATAGAATGCCTGAGCTGGACATTTTACTTAACAGTGCCCGATTGTAATACCGGACATTCTTTTGAGTGGTAGCTGTTCATCTTAGATATTCAATAGAATGCTAGCAGTTTATCTTTAGGCATTCTACAGTATACCGGATTTCACACATTTTCGACTCTATACATGAAATAGCTTTGAAAAATTGGGAAATGTACAGTTTTTTTTTTCTCTTTTTTTTTTCATTTTTGTACATTGTCAATTTTCGCTTAAATTGTACTTTCCCTCGAGCACGCTGTTAGTTTTAAAATGATAATGGGATCGTTTCCAAAATTATTATAAGTATTTTTTTCTGAAAGATCATGCTTAAAAACATAGGATCTGACTATTTTTTAAATAATTTGTTTAAATTTCATATTTTTAAAAAAAGTTCTTAAATCGGTGTGCTTTCATTGTTTACACTTTTGTCGTGTGACATCACAAATGATGAAATGCCATTCTGTGTTGCCATTCACAGAGCAAAATATTTAATTTGCATCTTTTCTCACGTGTATTGGCAACGATATGGATGATTGCAAGCGTAGAGCGCAATTTTAATTCGCTTCTTGATTATTATAACGTGGAAACGCGATAGAAAGATGCACCAAAGAGCATCATTTGTGACGTCATCAAGACCACGCCTTGTTTGAAAATTCGGACATTTTGAAAAATTAATTAAAAAATAACTGTTGGGGAAATGAAAGTATTTTCTGGGTCCATGTTATTATTATAATAATTATTTTTTTTTTGCTTATTCTATCAATTTCAGTGACGAAAAGTAATACTTTTGATTGAAGGAAACAACCCCATTTTGGATCCTTTTACGGGCCCTTGCTCTTCGAAGGTCCCCGGCATCTGCGACATGTTATCGGTAACACGCATGTTTTTGACGTTTAAATAAATAGAAAAATTAAGTTACTCAAGCTAAGCAGTGGAAAAAATATTACTGAACATGATGCCATGTGAATGTAGAACATACACACACATAAAAAGTGTTTTAAAACAGTGGCGGACTTGCAAATTTCGGAAACTGTCGCAACGCATTTTTGAGATCCGCTTTGTCTATTATGGAACTACTAGTGGTACCCGCACGGCTTTGCCCGTAATAGAAAAATTAAAAAAGCTTTTGGTTCGCCTGTATATTTACAAATAATGTATGGTGAATTTTCTCGCCAATTGGCTTGTACCCATGTTACGGTTCCACGTTATGTTAATTTCGTATCTCGCCAATTGGCTTGTGCATATGTTACGGTCCCACGTTATGTTAATTTCGTATCTCGCCAATTGGCTTGTGCATATGTTACTGTCCCACGTTATGATAATTTCCTAATTTACTCGTCCATCTTATGATAATTTTGTTCTTAAAATTGGAATAGAAAAAAAACCACATCGAATTTTCGAAAAATCGCTTCCAGGTGCACACCCCCATGCTACAAACTAACTTTGTGCCAAATTTCATGAAAATCGGCCGAAAGGTCTAGGCGCTATGCGCGTCACAGAGATCCTGACAGACAGATAGAGAGACTTTCAGCTTTATTATTAGTAAAGATACTGCCGTGTGCAGGTAAACGGCTGTATCTGCAGAAATGAATTTTCGAGATATTTGAAGAAACGCGTTTCGGATTCAATATTAACAAATAGGAAATATTGGAATTAGACGTCTTTTTCGCGCTTTTTTTTCAGAGGAAACCAAATAAGTGAGCTTGTACAGTAAAGATAACGTACAATGGATGACAGAAATGCAAAAAAAAAAAAGTGAAAAATTTGCAGTTACTGCCTTTTACCTGCACACGGCAGTATATGTAACGTTTATCATGTGCATTTTTGTAACTCCCAATGGAACTTAAATGGTAATGGGGGGAGGGGGGGACACTTGTGATACGGTAAATTTTCCACTGTTTCTAATTTCTTGTGTGTTTCATTACATAGAGTATTTATTCACCGAGAAACTTTTCCTGAGTTCTATATGAAGCGTCATTAAAATATTTTGCGTTTTATTTCACTTAAATTGCTAAACAGCAAATTATCCTAAGAATAACTTCGTATTTCATATAGTCAATGAACTGAAAAAAAGCATGTTTCGAGAAATACATGAATAGTTTTTCTATAAAGAGAACAACTTCTGAACAACAATAATGTTGCCGTAGTTTGTTTCTGAATGAAAAAAAAGCAAATATATTCATACAATCCCGAAAATAAAGAGCAAAAAAAAAAAAAAAAAAAAAAAAAAAAAAAAAAAAAAAAAAAAAAAACAAAGAACTTATATTGTTCATAATAACAAGTTGAATTTCAAAGTAAGAAAAATTGCATGAACGTGAAAGAGGGGGGGGGGGGGCGAAGGGAGAGAGTCATGCAAATGAAAAGACGAAATACAGATACGGGGCTTTCCGTACAAGTGATGTAACTTTCTTTTCAACATATGAAGCAAAAGGATTAAGTGCCAAAATTAAAATTTCGGAGATAACCAGTAAAAATAATAGAACCTCTCCTTTGCATTGGGGCAAGAGATATAACTAGTAGCACTGGTGGGTGCTGCTATAGAGCATGATTTCGAAAAAAAAATCAATGAAAGACAACCTGGGATCTGAACTTCAAACGCGTTTTATAAGAAACTTTAAAAAGTCCACTTTGCTTCTCACTGCTTCACATATGACACAAACTGTCACACCTCCTTCAAAGCGTGGTATCATTTGTGAACGACCTCTGTTTCCATAGTGAAATCATTAATAAAACTGTGGCAATATTGATTACTGATGAACAATCCCTAAAAACCCAAATGTTATCAATGTAGAACCTAAAACAATATAAAATTATTATTGAAAGAAGTAAAAACAAATTATCCTAAGAATAACTTCGTATTTCATATAGTCAATGAACTGAAAAAAAGCATGTTTCGAGAAATACATGAATAGTTTTTCTATAAAGAGAACAACTTCTGAACAACAATAATGTTGCCGTAGTTTGTTTCTGAATGAAAAAAAAGCAAATATATTCATACAATCCCGAAAATAAAGAGCAAAAAAAAAAAAAAAAAACAAAAAAAAAAAAAAAAACAAAGAACTTATATTGTTCATAATAACAAGTTGAATTTCAAAGTAAGAAAAATTGCATGAACGTGAAAGAGGGGGGGGGGCGAAGGGAGAGAGTCATGCAAATGAAAAGACGAAATACAGATACGGGGCTTTCCGTACAAGTGATGTAACTTTCTTTTCAACATATGAAGCAAAAGGATTAAGTGCCAAAATTAAAATTTCGGAGATAACCAGTAAAAATAATAGAACCTCTCCTTTGCATTGGGGCAAGAGATATAACTAGTAGCACTGGTGGGTGCTGCTATAGAGCATGATTTCGAAAAAAAAATCAATGAAAGACAACCTGGGATCTGAACTTCAAACGCGTTTTATAAGAAACTTTAAAAAGTCCACTTTGCTTCTCACTGCTTCACATATGACACAAACTGTCACACCTCCTTCAAAGCGTGGTATCATTTGTGAACGACCTCTGTTTCCATAGTGAAATCATTAATAAAACTGTGGCAATATTGATTACTGATGAACAATCCCTAAAAACCCAAATGTTATCAATGTAGAACCTAAAACAATATAAAATTATTATTGAAAGAAGTAAAAACAAATTATCCTAAGAATAACTTCGTATTTCATATAGTCAATGAACTGAAAAAAAGCATGTTTCGAGAAATACATGAATAGTTTTTCTATAAAGAGAACAACTTCTGAACAACAATAATGTTGCCGTAGTTTGTTTCTGAATGAAAAAAAAGCAAATATATTCATACAATCCCGAAAATAAAGAGCAAAAAAAAAAAAAAAAACAAAAAAAAAAAAAAAACAAAGAACTTATATTGTTCATAATAACAAGTTGAATTTCAAAGTAAGAAAAATTGCATGAACGTGAAAGAGGGGGGGGGGGCGAAGGGAGAGAGTCATGCAAATGAAAAGACGAAATACAGATACGGGGCTTTCCGTACAAGTGATGTAACTTTCTTTTCAACATATGAAGCAAAAGGATTAAGTGCCAAAATTAAAATTTCGGAGATAACCAGTAAAAATAATAGAACCTCTCCTTTGCATTGGGGCAAGAGATATAACTAGTAGCACTGGTGGGTGCTGCTATAGAGCATGATTTCGAAAAAAAAATCAATGAAAGACAACCTGGGATCTGAACTTCAAACGCGTTTTATAAGAAACTTTAAAAAGTCCACTTTGCTTCTCACTGCTTCACATATGACACAAACTGTCACACCTCCTTCAAAGCGTGGTATCATTTGTGAACGACCTCTGTTTCCATAGTGAAATCATTAATAAAACTGTGGCAATATTGATTACTGATGAACAATCCCTAAAAACCCAAATGTTATCAATGTAGAACCTAAAACAATATAAAATTATTATTGAAAGAAGTAAAAACAAAAATTCTTACTCAAAGAGCTTGAGTGTTTTGTCCAAATCCTTTTCAAGGAAAAGGAAAATATCTACATTTTCTTTCAATATGCATGTATTTTTTTACTTGATTGACTATGTACCATTATCTTTTCACTCACGTAACTATATTGGTATCACTGAACACATATTTCAAACTAATAAGAAATAACGATAAAATATGTTTGAAGATTGATATTAGAACAAAGTAATTCAATATCCAGGTATTCATTTAATATACAAACATAAACATCTGTACTGTACAGAAGATAAACTTAGAACACCGATTCTTATATGTTTTGGAACAAAAACACATAATGATGAAAAGAAACAAAACAAAAATGCTTACCGCTGTTTCCCGCTTCACATGAATACCACCAAATCGTCAAGTTCATCCATTCCGTTCGTTGAAATCTTTATATTGCTGTATTAAATTACATCAAGTAATCATGTTCTAACTCTGAGATAATCCTAGGACAGTTCTGTGCTATAGATAGGCTTGCTGTTTGCTAAAAACTGACATAATTTTCATCAGTAAGTACATGATGTCAATTCTTTGTTTTTTGTCAACAAAGATTCAATCTTTCGCGTGCGGCAATAAGGCAAAGGTGGGCGGAGCCTATAATTGAAGTGCTAGTATACCATTGTTTAATTAGAAGTAAGAAACGAGAAATTCATTTGCTTCATTAATAGTTTGCAATTCTTTTTCTATAAATTGTCGGAAAAAAAAAACAAATGAAACCATAAATTTTCTGACTTTTTTGAATGAATATAAAAGTACACGATAAAAGTTTTTAAATGTATATGTATTTACTTAATACATATTTTTTAACTTGCATGACTGAGTATCACACTAATATTGAATAAACATCATAAGGAAGACAGATATCCGAGGTGGAGGGAGGAAGTCGAACCTGCCACTTTATTACTGCTAGTTAATATGTAACGGAGCAGGGCGCAGGACCTCTCAGCCATGAAGAACTTTAGGATCTTTAAATGGAACGCTCTTGTCTTTACCTGGAGCATTATAATTGGGCGCTGCCCGGTTTTGAACTACACTCCTAGTTGAAACCTGATTTTTAGATCTACACTACTAACCGATTTTTAGATTCAGAGTATTTACGGCCGTAAACGAGTGACCAGACCAGTTTTGTTCGAAAAAAATACCCCTCCCCCATACGTTTTTGGCGTAACCAAGTTTGATCTGTGTGCACGATTTGCTCGCGTATGTGTGTAATCCGTTGGTAGTAAAGAGCAATGTTGTTTAACTAACACATACACTGTTATCGTTTCTTGCTGCAGTTTAATTGTTTGTGAGTATTTTTTAAACTATTAGACACTAATACTGTTTTTGGGGCTTTTTACTGGTTTAAGTGCAACATTATGAAAACGTTTTTCTTGCAATAAAAAAAAAACTATTTCAAATAATGTTAATTGTGTTCAAAATTAACACACATTTTTGAAAAATATCTTTAAACCACTATTTAGAACAAATTTTTAAAGATTTTAATACTTGATGCAGTTAAAAATGGAGAAATTGTGGGCAAAAGTTACTCTGAATTATTCTATATTATGCAAAACTACATGTAATTAAATATTACACTTTTATGTTGTACGTATCTTAAGGTTATACTTTTATACGGTCGAACCTCATTAATGCGAACATACTTAAAACGAATTAAGTACTACTAAGACGAACTACACCCCGTCTTACTATTTGTTGTTTATTGTTTTTCGGATAACACGAACTACAAGTGAGACGAATTGATTTCAAAGTTTCCTTGAAGTTCCGTTTAACGAGGTCCAACTGTATAAAAGTATAACATTAGGGTACGCACCACATAAAAGTAAAATATTTATTATTCTCACTCGTTTCTTTGCTTTGATTTAAAAAGAACCCAAATTTAACGGGACAATTGAAAACACTTGAACGGTACAATGTTAAGCCTGTGGGAGAAGAAATCGTTTTTGATGAGCAAACCCCGAATACGGTGAGCAATATTTTTCTGACTCAAGAAATTGTTTTGACTTCCACTTGTCTAGCTCAGTTAATCTTGTTTTGGAATAGTTCCTTTAATATTCCGAAGTTAATTGAGACTTTGTGATGATTTATAACTCACGAGAGCAAGAGAAATGACTGCCTTTCTTTTACTTTGTGGAGTAGAGAAACATTTGAAAGTGTGGTACCCAAAAAAATTATGTTAACAAAATATAACTTAATTTCGATACAAATTTCACAATTTCGAAAAAGCGAAAAAGATTTGTGACAGGAAAAGCATTACAACAACATGTTCTGACAACATACTAGAAAATATTTGTTTACGAAATAGAAAAAGTTATGCTGCAAGACTAATTAAGTACGTTCAAAATGATTTAAATTGCTATTTCGCAAGACATCATCAAAAGACGACTAGCAGAAGAAAAGTTCTCAGGACATCTTCTGTAAAAAAACAAAATTTTCTGATGCAATGAAGAAAAAACATCTTTCCTGAGATATGAAGCATTTACTCAAGATGTTTAAGGACTGAAATAAAATAAGTGAGCGGCTATGTGCATTTGTGTTTAGTTTTGATTCTTTTTTGGGTATTAAAAATTAGAGACGTACCGAGTAGCACTTTGGCCGAGTAGCCGAGTAACGAGTACTCGGCCTTTCACTACTCGGCCGAGTACCGAGTTACCGAGTACTCGGCCTTTCACTACTCGGCCGAGTTACCAAGTACCAATTATGTTTTAAGAAGAACCACCGACACACATGTGATGAATTTTGAACTTATTGGAATAGTAGTATAGACCTCCTTGTCCATATAATAGTTTTTAAAACTAAATTCATGCTGAAATTTAATTACGCATTATATAAACAATTTTGTTTGTGCCAAAAATTTTACAAAAAAATTATTTTTAAAATTAGAAATAAATAAAAGGCATGATTAATCAAGTTGGAATTAAAACAAATTACAGTAAAATCCCTCTAATGCGGACACTAACAGGACAATTTTTTTTGTCCGCAATAGAGAGGTGTTCGCAGGATAGGGGTTTAATAATGTTATTTGCATTGGAACTGGGGAATTAAAAATTGTCCGCATGAGAGGCGTGTCCGTTAGGAGGGGTTTCACTGTATATCAATTAATTATAGTTCCAGTCCGCCAAACATAAATAATTTTTAAAAGCAGATAAAACAAATGTGCAGGAACACTGCAGACACGTGTTTCTGCCCCCCCCCCCCTGTTACAAGGAACGTCTTTTTCAGTGCATAACGTGTGAGCTAAAGAATGTATAGACATTCGACAAAAAAATTCGACTTTTGTCGGATGCCTTTAAACGCACGAGCTCCCATTTTGTGCATTGGAAAAGGAGTTCCTTGTAACGCCAAAACATGTGTCTGCAGTGTGCTTTTAACGTTGTTTTATTTCCTTTTATTTTTTAAGCAAAGGTATTTTTATATTTTTTATAACCTATTTTTGTTTATAGCAAAAATCCATTTTTTAATGTAAAAATTCCATATTTTCTATACTTACCTTTTTTTACATATTTTTTAATAAATAAGTTTTATTGACTTTGGGGACATTAAAATAAAGATTTATTACATTGAAGTATTACAAACTTCATTATTCTCAAAATTTGAATTTGACTTATAAATTTTAATTGTAAATGATTGCAGAATATAACGCTTGCTCTTTTTTTTTTTTTATAAATTTTAGTATTTGTCTTGGAAAATATTCAATTTTTTGCAACTACTCGGTATTGGCCGAGTATCTGATCAGAATTTGGCCGAGTACCGAGTACTCGGCAAATTGGCCGAGTACCGAGTAGTTACCGAGTACTCGGTACGTCTCTATTAAAAATTATACATCGCTAATTTTACTTATGCTTCTTAGAGTAGTGTCATTCTGATTGTACTCTGCAAAGGGAAAAAGCATCCTATTAAAGCAATAATTTGTTCTCTGAACAGTTCTAAAGAAATTGGATACCTTCATGTTGTATTAAAAAAAAACCCATAAGGCAAGAAGTATTGTACAGAGAAATATTGCAAATTCGCTTTTGCAAATTCCCGGTTCAAATTCAAAATAATATTGCAAACTCTCCCGATTATCCACGACCTTTCACACTTTCTCTCTCTTTTTTGGGGGGGTGGGGGCATAACCAAGTGAATGGAGAAAAATTCCTCTATTTTAACTTAAAAAGTGTAAAATCTATTCTTATACATCATCTCCCTTCCAATGACATCAAATCTTCTAGCGTCATTGAAACCTGACTAGGTAAAACCTGATTTTTACATCAACACAACTTTCTGATTTTTAAGTCAGCATTACTTACGCACATAAACGAGTGATTAGACCAGTCTATTCAAAAATAAATTCTTCTCCCCTCCTCTACATGTTCTTGGTGAGGGATCTGTTTTAAACAACCTGTTTGCAGGATTTGCTCGCATATGCGTTAATCCGTTTGCAGAGCGATCCTTTTTTTTTATTTTTTGGTATTTACATATTTTTTTTTTTTACATACACTGTTATTGCCTTAGCTATAGTTTAAATGTTTGCAAGTGTGTGATTGCTTTAAGCTATTGCATACACTAAGTATAGTTTTTTTACCTACCTTGCAGATTCTACGCGGATACGCTTTTCCGCGGTTATCGTGCCACCCTTTCCCGCGATAATCTGGAGTTTACGGTATTTTGTTTTTATGTACGATTCTGCTCCTTGCGTTGAAGTAAGAAGAATATCAAAAATTTTTAGAGGATAGCAATATCCAACTTTTACGCTTACCAGGTAATTTTCTTCTTATGCAAGCAATTACAACTTTATAAGAAGTCGCAAAGTGCCAAATGTCCATAGAAAATCACCAACAAAGCGACATTTAGTCAAAACCTTGAAAAATGAGTCGTATCTTAAATCGCAGATTAAAAAAAATGTACAAAACTCTGAAAAGAAGTCTAGGCGAATTAAAGAATATCAGCAGCCAAAGGAAACGTGACCAAATATTGATATAGTACTCAATTAATTCTTCATTAAATGTTTTCACCTTTTTTGTTATTTTTTCGATGCTTTTCCTTAGCTCAATATATCTATAGGACATAATCAAAGTAAAATATGCTAACGGGTAAGAGCTTTGAAACGAACTTCATTACTGTTTTATCAAATCGTGAATTTTTTTTGAGTTGTACACATTAGTTTGGCAATCTACGTGTTAGCTATGTGGTACATTGCGAAGGGAATTGAAAATTGCTCACACATTTTTGCATAACAAAAGTTGTATGTCAGGTTTTATAATGCTAAATGAATCTTTATAAAACAAACAAGGAGTTTAATAAAGATGCTAATTGTATTTCCAAACGCGTATGCTATGTATTTTTATAGCGGTAACTTTTGTGTTTTATGAAATTCAAAATTACATAACTTCTTTTATGTGAAACAATATTAACGCAGATGATGCTTATATTGTCGTAATTTTTGGTGGTTCTTCAATCACTGGTTTTCCACGATACGAATCCAGGCAATAAAGAGAGGAAAATCGTAAAATGCAGTAAAACTTCAATTAAAAAACACATTTTTTTTAAATGAGTTCTGTACACTAACATTAACACCAAATTTACTTTAAGTCAAATAATACATTTTCATCACTTTGCTTTTCATTATTTTTCCTTCAATGGGAGGGGTTTAACCCCTAAAAACCTTCCCTTGAGACAGCTGTTATATTCATTCGCAACTTTGTACATTGAAACATAACTAAGCAATATGCGCTAAGTTAGGCAGCGTAAGTCAAAAATATTTTGACGTACAAAAGTACTATAAAACTACTACTTCTAAAAAAAAACTAAAACTTCTTTTTTATTTTTAAGCTCAGGTTTGGCTCCCCCAATGAGACATTGCCATGAAAGAAAGTAATTCTTTACAGCATACGTAGGAATAAGTTATAGCGATGTCTTGCTTCAATGCATTTAATTTCTGCTTAATCCGGCTTCGACTTATCTGTCGAACTCTTATGAAGCAGGTGAGTTAATTTAGATTAATTAAACATTGTTTTGCACTATGTGTATAAGTAAGGTCGTTTTACTCTTTCAAACAGTGCTTCAGTTAAATGTTTCGGAAGTTCTGAGGGGGGGGGGGTTGACTTTTCGGAATCACATTGCATTTCAGAGTCAAAAGTTGCTCCTGTGCATGCGGGTTCCCAAACTTTTTCGATTCGCTGCATCCTTTGAAGAGAGAATTTGCATTTTCTCATGATAATCTATCTCTGTTATATTATATGTATTGATACTGTGAACATTTTGCGGTACCCCTCGCCTCTCTCTGCGGCACACCAGACAGCCGCGTCACCCACTTTGAAAACCCCAGGTGTAGAGCGTTCTGCGGAGGCACGAAAAATTTTCCTTTGGATACTAGACGCATAGATAAAGTTTGATTCAATGTTTTCATAGTGTTACTGTTAAAGTCTTACTAATGTAATATGATGAACTTCTTGAATGTCATAAAACAAAATTTTTTTTAGTGGTTGCTGTTTAGCCTTCTAATCTCAAAGCTCTTTCTGCATTGAAAAACGTAGATTGTTCCATATTGTAAAGGACAGAAAGAAATATGTTTGTAAATTTCGAAATTACCTGATTTTTATAAAGGAAAATTACAGTGGAACAACAATTATTCAAGTTTATATAGACTAATTGTTGACTTCCGTTGACACAACCAACATATCGTTGCCTCAGAGCAACAGTAAGATATCTAATCCCAGAAATAACACTAAGATACTTTACTGTTGCTCTGAGGCAATGATATGTGGTATAGTATGGCCTATCATCCTTGTGATAGATAGAGTATGCGTTGTAACAATACAAGCAGCAATCAAGAACTTTATATGAGGCAGTAAGAAGCAAAGGGATGTAAGTGGACATTTTCAAGTTTTGAGTAAATTGCGTATAAAGACTACGTCCTAGGTAGACTTTCATTGAAATTTTTTTCCAAGTCATGCAGTACAGCAGCACCTACCAGGGCTAATAGTGCTATCTCTTGCCCCAAGACAGAGGAAGGGTTCACCTACCATTTGTACTATGGTTATCTCCAAATTTTTAATTTTGCTACTTGCATCCCTTTGCGTCTCACTACCTCATATGACGTCAGTTCTTCTTGTAATTCAAAAGTATCAATATTTTGTTCCTCTAAAAGCTGAAAATTGCTTGTTTCAAAAGTTGGGGCAAACCTAACCTGGTAGCATTGTGAAGGCTACGCAGATTCTAATTGCAGCATTACAACGCTGTCAGGCTAGGTTTTCCTCCCCGACTATAGTGATCTCTTTGCAACACTCCAATGGTTCGACGTTTTAAAAGAACGATTCAGAGGCAAGAGAGAGGCAAAGAAAAAATTTTGTTGACTGTTTAATAAGTGTTTTCATCATCTTCTGTTCCTCTGATTTAGATTTTAGCAGATAATTTTGTTATTTTTGTGATAGTAATTACAGGGCAATATCGTGATTGAAAATTCAAATGATTATAATTTTGATTACGTCAAAATATACTGATTCTGTTTACGACTACAGGAACTTTAAATATTTAGGTTACGATTCTGATTACACGAAGAGGAAATCGATTGCGAATTTCTGAAAAATAAATGCGATCATTCCAAGTCAGCTACTGCCATCAAAATCATCGATTTTCAGCACTCACAAAATGGCTGGATGATTGTAATCAAACAATTGCGTGTGCTCGCTGCACAACCAACACAGACGATTTTAAACATATGTTGTTGATAAATTCTGAAATGTTTTTTTCTGTAGGGTTTATAGTAAGAATGCTTCTCGTGTGATTGTTTTTCCTCCATTTCGGTTAAAGCACAAAACTTCTTGATCAAACGCACTTATTAGCCGTCAGTGCTTCTCTCCCCTCCAAGAGTGATGGCGCACCAAAAACTGGGGGCTTCATTCGGTGCGCCGCGCTGGGGTGCAACGTTCCCTTTACGGAGGACCACAAAAGAGCCGCTCAGAGAGAGTCTAGCAAAAAGAAAAATATCTCTTAAATAATCGCTCTAAAAATTTTAATGGCGCAGTCTGCGCCATAGATCTCCCTCGTGGGTACCATTGATTAGCACCATTTTAGAAACCATAATCGAAAAAAACCATGGAAACCATGGCCCCCTTAAATGAATAAATTGACTTCTCTGAGCCAGAAGGACTATTGCCACTTCCCGAACCCCTAAATGACGGGTCTGGTTCTGAGATTGCAAAAAATAAAGTCATTAACCATACCTTTTTGTTTTTTAGGTCCGACATGCCATAGGAAAAAGAACTAACTCACTCAAAACAGCAATATCAAAAAAGGCTAACAGGGTGAGATACCTTTTCAAGGAAGCCTTTTATCGAAACAAAATCAAATTTTGCATGAAAATGAAACTTAAAAAGAAATACAAACCATTTCGACGCTCTGGAAAGACAGAAAAATTGGTTGAACTGAATGAACTTAGAGAGACGTGTCCAATAAGAAATGATATCAAATCGATGATTTCATTTGATTACAAAGCTGCTGTTATCGTATGGTGTCCGGATTACCAGATATGTTCGGATTATGCTGCCAGATTATTAATTCAGTTCGGAAAACTGAACTCTAAGAGAGATAGATGGATAACAAAGCGTCAGTCATCACCAGATATAATCTGGGGAGGCATAGTAGCAGTGTATTTGGAGAAGGAAATGGCTATTCAAGCTGCAAGAAGTTTGCCACTTCGGTGCAGGTAACTATTGTAATTTAGTACAACAGAAGGTAAGAATGCAGAATAGGACTATATTTATTCTTGGTTACTTGTTCAGTCTAAGCCCCCTATAGTCAACCTTAGCGAAAACAGAAAATATCGTTTGTGTCATTGCCATATTTGTTTATCATTTTACATTCAAATGAAATCTGTATTGCTTTTTAATTACATAATATATTCAATTTGCGGACATTTTTACATTTGATAGAGTTTTTAATGATGTTTTATTTTGTTGGCGGATTATTTTACTTTTTAATTGAACTAACATTGTTATTGAATGACTTGTTTTATCTTTTGACAGATTATTTTACATTTTAATTGCTAACTATTGCACTTGCACATTTAGTGAAACTTTTAATAGTGTTTACGCCTTTCTTTGTTTAAAACCATAAAAAGTCAAAGTGATTTGTGGTACAAGCAAATAAAGTTTCCATACAACTTTGACCAAACATGGCTGCAAATACTCAAATACTATGCTTTCCGTGCAGTTGTAGCATGACGCCAATTGGGAAATCTTTAGTTTCCAATGTGATAAATTCTTCATACCGCCAATACATCATTATTCCGGATTATCGTATATTGAGAAAACCTCTTTTTGGAAATTCAGAATGCTATAAGTTGATAAAAAATTGCATCTACAGACCAACATATGCCACAAAAATGTTTATTTTTTCTATTATTTTTTAATTAAATATTTATTTTTTAAAAAACATTCAAGTTGAATGATGTAATTAATAAACTCGATTTTTATTGATTAAAAAAAAAAAAAAACCTTGCTCTAACGCAATGTTTAGGTCTCTCAGAACTAAGGATGTTTTTAAATTAAAGTTTTCACTATTAGCAAATTACATTGAGAAGAATAAAAAATATTTTTGACACTGTTCCTGCTGGTTCTTACGTAAAATGACCGCCTGAATATGATCCCACGTTTTTGCCCATCTTCTGCCATTTTTCGTAAATTTCACCCTTTCCCTATTTTTTAAAACTTTTCGACGATTTCATTGCCATTATTTAGATTTGGAGGAGAACAGAGCATTAAATTAACCGTTAACATCAATCAGAACGGCTAGAGAGATTGAAAAGTTTAAAAAAACAAACATTTGTAGCAAGAAGAGAAACTTGAGGGAAGGGGGTACATTTCCGAAGGATATATATCCCCTTATAAATCTATATATAATCTATCTAAAGGGGTAATCTATTTTATTTTGGGGTTTTATCACAATTTTTTTTTTCATTTATTTTTCAATGTAATGCAAGAGTATCCAGCTGACTATAAGCTCCGTATCCAAAAGTATGTTCACATTGTAAAATTAGAACGAGCTGATGTGTGCATCACATGTCTTCCTTTTACTCAAATTTAATGTTATTTTCCCATTAATGGCAATTTTAATGTGATTCAATAGTTTACTCTCTAAATATCACCAACAGTGGCCAAATTGAAACCAGATTTAAAAAAAAAATGCCAAATTTGTCGCCAAGTTAGCGACAAAACTTGGCGACCAAAAAACTGACAAATATCGCCAAGCGTCCGCCAAATAACATCACCTGAGTTTTCATCGAAATTAACAATGATTTCTCCCCAAAAGGGGCAAAAGACTCTTTTAGAAATACCCGAATGCAACCAAAAGGGGAGGTGCACAACTAGACCCCACTAGGAGTCTACGTACCAAATTTCAACTTTCTAGGACATTTCGTTCTTGAGTTATGCGACATACATACGCACATACGTACATACAGACGTCACGACAAAACTCGTTGTAATTAACTCGGAATTTGTCAAAATGGTTATTTCGCGTGTCTACATGTTCGTAGGCACTTATCCACGTGTGGTCGAGTCGAAAACAAAACTCAACATTTATTCGGGGGTGAGAAAAATGGAAATTAAAGTTGATTTTTGAGTGAAATTTTTTTCGCGAATAAATACTTCCTTTTTTGTAAAAGGAAATAAAAACGAAAACATCATTAGAAAGCGTCGCGGGCTCGCGTGTTGCATACGAATCACTCCACAGATCTTCTGCAAAGAAACTAACATTCACTGAAATAATTACGATTAAAAATGAAATTAAATGAGTTTATAATGTAGGCATTAATATATAATTATATTTCTGGTTCTTATTAGTGATGTGCCGGATCGTTAAAAAAGTAGATCTGCGGATACGGATACGGATCCGGATCATTAGTGTCAAGATCCGCGGATACGGACACGGATACGGATCTCTCTCTCTCTTTTTTTTTTTACCCAATTCAACTATCCAAGTGTAAATTTTGTTACGCAAGGTATTCCCGTCAGAATAATGGCACTGTTTCTTCAAAAAATGTCATCCACGGCGAAAATATTATCAAGACTATGATTTACTTTTCAAAGAAATCTCCGTTAAAATTGAGGGAGAGTTGGAAGGAATGGGTCAGCGCTGCATTAATGCTTAAATAGAATGTGGAAAATTATTTCTAACCTGCTCGGTAGATGTAGGTTACAGGAGCAAGAGTGTAAAGCTGCTATTGGACAGGCTAGAAACAATTTTCGTGTTTTATTTCAGCATACATGCAGCGTTGGCCCATTCCACCCAACTTACTCCGACCGACAAAATAACAGAGCCGTTACAGACAGTAAATAGAGAATTTAGTCTCACTTTTTTTGAAGGGTGCCAAGAAAAACCAAAATGAAGAATAACAGAAGCCCCAAATCAATAACAAAAACTAATATTAAATTAAAAATTAAAAAAAAAAAAAAAGAAAAACAAGTCCCAGAGGGACGACCTCATATTAAGATGAATTTTACGGGTCAGAACAAACATCGTTAACAAATATGAACTGATAGCAGATGGAAATTTTAACCATTGAGCTTTTTCTCCTTATCTTCTGACTATGAAATCGCTACCAATCATGCGTATAAAGACTTAGAATTGCATTTAAAATTTATTTAACACTAGTGGCACCCGCACGGCTTTGCCCGTAGTAGAAAATTAAAAACTCTTTTGGTTCGCCGGTATATTTACAAATGATGTATGATGAGTTTCTCGATAATTGGCTTGGTCATGTTACGGTTTCACGTTATGATAACTTGGTAATTTACTCGGCCATCTTATGATAATTTTGCTCCGTAAACTGTTCTTAAAATTGGAATAGAAAAAGAACAAAATCGAATTTTTGAAAAATAGCTTCGAGGTGCACCCCCCCCCCCATGCTACAAACTAATTCTGTGCCAAATTTCACGAAAATCGGTCGAACGGTCTAGGCGCTATGCGCGTCACAGAGATCCTGACAGACAGAGATCCTGACAGAAAGAGATCCGAACAGAGAGAGAGAGAGATCCGGACAGAAAGATATCCAGACAGAGAGACTTTCAGCTTTATTATTAGTAAAGAAGATTATAGCTCCTAGTGTTTGTAACTTGGAAGTTCCAAATAAATATCAAACGCAGAAAACTTCCTTCTTTCAATTAGGGTCAATATTTTTAGTACAGATAAGTTTTTACTACCATAATTGTGAAATACGTTTTTAATTAATATCTCCGGTAATTAAAGTTCTACAAAAACGAGACCAAGCTAAGAACACTTTCGATCAAGTCACCTTTTGAACGAAAAAGGAACTATCAAAATCGGTTCATCTGTTTAGGAGCTGCGATGCCACAAAAAGAAACACTGATACACACTTTTAAAACTTATTACCCCTTCCTTTTTGCGACGGGGGGTATAAATTGGATTCTGAAATGATACCTTATAATTTAAGTAGGGAATAAAACCTAATTTAAACGGAATTCAAGAGTCTTTTATTCAAATGTTTAAGAAATTTAAAAAAAGAAAAGATCCGTTTTAGATCCGTCAAAAAAAGTAACGGATACGGATACAGATCTTTATTTTCCCTCGGATATCCGCGGATACGGATACGGATATCCGGAACATCACTAGTTCTTATGTTAAGTTTTTGTGTTCAATTCCCGTAATAATATGCAGCTAGGTAATAAAATTATTTTTTTACTCTTCTCTAAAAAAGAAATGCAAATAACTTTTATTTATAAAGGAACGTAAAACTGAAAAAAAAAAGTTTATTGGGTAACATATTTTAAAACCAAAATTTGCAACAAAATAATTAAATTAATTAATTAAAATTAATAAAAAAAATTCTAGTGGAAAAATGTATCTTTAAAAACCTTTTTTAGCAGTAAATTATTGCAGGAACTAAACGTGAAAACTCGAAAACCACAACATAAATATACTTTAATTCTGTATCATAATTACTCTTAATTTTATTTTCAATCTTAATACATCAGCAAATATAATTAACAGATGTAATTTCTTTCTAAAAATCGGCAATGCTGTTCGTATGCAACGGTTGACGCTTTCACGATTTTTTTTTTTTTTTTTTCAAATTTTTTACAACGTGAACATATTTTTCGATCTGTTTTCCATATCAAAGGCTACTAAAGCGACTAATTATAGTAGCATAAAAATGATTGGAGGCCCTGGTGGTTTTACTAAAATACAAAATAACTGCCAAACTGTCATCAAAAGTTTTAAAAACTTTAAAAAAAAAAAAAAAAAACGAAATTGAAGAGCAAAAATTTCAAGTGCATAGAAGGCGTTCTGGGCAACACGAAATCTTCATTGAACACTGAATCAAAATCCACCACAAGGAAAATTAAATGGATCGTTGCCACACCGTGGGTTAAGTTCATTTAGTTTGCAATTTGTATAACTGAAATGTGTAGATGCAAACCAGATATCTCCAATTCCAATTTTTCAGCAAATTCGTTTTTTCCGGATTTTTCATAGGAAGGTCAACAACCTGAGGCAATCACAGAGTTTCAAAAATGGTTTAAACAAAACAGGAAAAGTTATTGTTCTTCATCATCTTTTTGTAAGGAGATCAGAGAGGATTCACAGATCTGTGAATTTTTCCGATTTTTTTTTTTTTTTTTTGAAGATACAGTAGAACTTTGCTTATCCGGTTCCGGTTATCTGAATCTCTGTTTTTAACCCTCGACACACACAGGAAGGGGATTATAAGTTTGAAGTTTGACGTGTGAGTGTGTGTGTGTGTGTGTGTGTGTGTGTGTGTATCTGTCTGTGGCATTCTAGCGTCTAAAAGAGTCGACCAATTTTGAAAAAAAAAAAAAAAAAAAACACAATTTGTTCAAAAGAAGAGTTGATCGAGAGTGTTCTTAGCTAGGTTGCGTCTTCGAATGACATTAATCAACGAAGATATTAATTAAAAACCCGTAAAAGTTTCTTGCGATTTTTGGTGTGAAAATATAATCAAAATTTAAAAATTTGGTACCAAAATAAAGAGTATTTTTTCTGCGTCTGATAGAAAGTGTTTGGAAATTTCATATTATATAGAATTCGAATTATAACGTATATTTAAAGCATATTTAATAACGGCAAAGTATTTATTCACGCGATTGATAAATGAATTCATTGTTGGCCGACAAGGAAATTAAAAGCAATGATTTAAAATTTTTATCCGTTGCCAGTTTCTATCTGTCAAAAAATAAAATACTTGTAATTGATTTTTAATAGTATAAGGCTTTCAAAAGGATTTTCAATTTTCCCTCTTGATTCTACAGTTGCGACTCAGTCGGTTTTTTACTTTCTTCTATATCTAATATATAGAAGAAAGTATTGGATTCGTGCAAATTTTCGAATTTCGAATTTTGACGGATTCGAACGTTTTGAGGTGAGCTGAGTCCATTTCGACCATTTTTGGAAAAT
Source organism: Uloborus diversus (assembly GCF_026930045.1). Lineage (NCBI taxonomy): Eukaryota > Metazoa > Arthropoda > Arachnida > Araneae > Uloboridae > Uloborus > Uloborus diversus. Next base: position 36,379,346 of record NC_072737.1, on the reverse strand, counting down.
GTCTGTCTGTCTGTGTGTGTGTGTGTATGTATGTATGTGTGTGTGTGTGTGTGTATGTATGTGTGTCACGTCTGTGTGTGACCAGTTTTTTGTGGCCGCTCTACAACAAAAACTACCGCATGAAATCGAACGAAATTTAGTACACATATGTGCCCCTATGTGAACTTGTGCCCATTAGTTTTTGGCGCGAATTCCTCCAAGGGGGGTGGAGCAATGGGACGTTTTTCGAGTTACGCGTGCTTGCTATTCCTCAGGAAGTTACTGGCGGAATCAAACAAAATTTGGTCCATATGTTGGTATTAGCAGGAACAGGTGCTGATTCAATTTTGGTGTCAATAACTCAAACGGGGGTTGAGCTGTAGAACGTTTTTTGTCGTCAATTGTGACTGCTGTATCTCAAGAAATAATGAACGAAATGAAAGAAAAATTTATCGGCAAGTAGCCCTTAGTGGGTATAAGAACTGATTTTATTTTTGTGTCAACAGCTAAAAGGGGGGTAGCGCAATCACCCGTTCTTTTTTTCCATTTTGAGTGCCCTATCTCAAGAAGTAATGCTACGTTCTGGTTGAAATTTGGAATATATGTGAATCCATATGTAAACAGGCTTTGGTTCTGTTTTGACGCCGATCGCTCCAAGAGGTGTTGATTTTTTTTTTTTTTTTTTTTTTTTTTTGCGAATAAAAATATTTTTATTAATGCAACAATAAGAAAGATAAATCGTAATAGATTGTCGTCTGCGTATTTCTCGTGATTTTAATTGTATGGAAATGATAGGAAATATTATCTCAATGATTTAAAATTTTGAACTGTTGCCATCTTATGTTTGTTAACAAATAAAATATTTGTAATTCATTCAAGCAAGGCTTTTAAAATAACTTTCAATTTTCGCTCTTTGCTTTGCTTTTGCATTAATTCAGACATTGGATAGTCGTCAAGTTTTTGCATGTGTCATTTTGTTTTTGTTGGGAATATTGCTTCCTCGTCAAGCATGGGGAGGGATCAGAAAAAAAAAAAAAAGAAAAGAAAAATATAGAAGAAAGTTTCGTGATGGCCACAACATACTAGTTTTTTTTTAATTTTAATTTAAGACTATCACTTGTATCCAGATCAAATTTCTAGAATTAAAAAGAAATATATTCACTCAAATAATAATTCTAAATTCTGTACCTCAAAGTCAGACGAAAGTAAATCACATTATGATAATTTTACAGCAGAGAGGAAAAGCATTTTTTCTGACTTATGCAAAGGATTAGACGCGCGCTCTCTTAACGCTAGTAAAAAATTGGAAAATAATAATTCTTTTTTAAAAAAGAATTACGTTTACATGGCTCGTAGGATTTTACATGCAATGCACTAATAAACAGAAAATCTCAATTTTTGGACTTACGTTCTTCTGGTTCTGAGGTACAGAATTATGACAGCAAGAAAAGAAAATATGTCAAAAGTTCGCTTTTTACTTTGATTAAATGTACAACTCTTGCATAGGTCGTACAAAAAATTGCAGATATCTAATAAACAACATGGCGCACTTTGGAGTGTCAGTCTGAGAACATTGCAGCTGAAGTACAAATGATAAACTATTTGCAAGATCCGATCCTATGTAATTTTGTTACAAAGCATTGTTTTTGGCTGCAATAAAAAGATATATCTGGTTATTTAAGAATCTGTTTAGCTAATTATCCATATTACCCGGATTATGCAGATTTTCGTTCATTCGGATTTCCTTTGGTCCCAATTAGTTCGGATAAACGAGTTATTACTCAAGGGCGTAGCCAGGATTCTCGTTAGGGAGGGTTAAGCATAGGCGCAACAAGATAGTGGTTTGAAGTCATCCCCCCCCCAGTACTGACCTCGGAAATTGCTTGAAATTATAACTCTCATCTTCTCCAAAAAACATTTAATGCTATTTTTGGTTATATGATGGCAGAAAAAGCGGCCACGCAGCTCTCCCCGGAAATATTCAAAATTGAAGTCATAAAATTACTGTTTTAAATTATCTTTAGTGACATTTGGAAAGAGCGTAGGAGTCAGGTGCTCTTCTGCGGAGGGGCAGTTGCCCCTCCCTAGAAGAGCATTACGACCATGCTACTGTACCTACTTTTGCATTTTAAGTTACAATTCACAAGCTTCAATGTTTCCTTTCTTATAAGATGACAATGACGGTTGTTGGTCAACATAAAATGATTTTCGCTGTTCTGATTTAGATACATAAAGACCTTGCTTCTGTCTGATCTTCTGGACTTCATTCTGACAGCAGAGCTACGTCAACGGGATTTCCATTCGGGATTCACCAATGTCATCATTCTTAGAAAGTCATCATTTAGTGACCATTTAACCAAGCGCTTGGAGACAATGCTCCGGAGCTTTGGGAACGTCTTGAACCTGAGTTTTCTAAACGAGAGAAAGAATGGAACAGTGTGCGTAGCGTCTTATGAGTATGCCACGCATGCCATCATCGCGTGGATTATGCTGAATGACGTCAAGGTCGGTAGAGGAAGACTTCGGGTAACAATTCAGAGTACCTCTAAAGAACGAACTATTTTGAGAGAAGTCAAAGAAATGATAAAGTACTATGTAACATATAATGTGTATGGTTAGCAAATGTTAGCCTTTCTCAACCTTTTTTGACCCGCGGACCGGCCAAAGCTTTTGAAATTTTTTAAAATTTATTTTATGTATTTATTTATTCAAAAATAAATAAATAAATAAATAACACCTTACACGTTATTAAATAACTGTCATAAAACTATTAAAATGCTAATACAAGTAATTGTTGTAATAATTATACGCAAGTAAATGAATAGTTGTGAGAAATTATAAAATTACGAGGATTTATCACAAAATTCAGATAAAAATTAATTCTCGTTTCGTTATTAATCATGATTTTTCCTTTTTCTTTCTTTACTTATTTTAATTAACTAATTAGTTTTATTTATTTATTTTATTTTATGTATTTATTCATTCATTTATTAATTATTTTTTTGAGCAAGAAAATTTTTTTATTGTGAAAGAGAAAAAATCTGTCAGCCGGTAAAGATTTTCTGCGAACCGGTGGTGGTTCGCCGAACCACGGGTTGAGAATCGCTGGTGAAATTTATCTCTTTTCATACAAAAGAAAGAGAAATACTGTATTTCTGGAAAGCTTATCTGATTCGGGCAAATTTCACTTGTATTTGAATTATTGCTTCATATTGTAAATGTATCATATTCCATGTACATACACTTGTAAGATAAATCATTAAACATCGTTTTAGTTTACTACTTAGTTACATCGTTTAGCTACTGCATTGCAGAACTTTTCCAGCGTGCGATTTATGATCAAGTTCAACTGATCAAGGAACCACACCAATTGTCTAATAAAATTAAACTAAAGTTATATGGGTAGCAACTGAAAAAGCTTAGTGAAAAAATTTCAATGGTGCTGTCTGTGCTATGACTTAAAGCTTAAGTCCAAAAACTGCGATTTTCAGTTTAAATAGTGTTATATAACTTATATAAATTCCTATTCTGCATGGAGCAGTGTGAATGTATTTCTTTAAAAAAAAAAAAAAAAAAACTTTTGTAATTATTTATCATCGTTAAAAGAGCGCAAGTCCGATCCTTTGTATGCAAAAGGTAAATGTTTTGTCTATCTCCTGTAAAGTAGCTATTATCACTTACGTCAGTCGGGCTGTAAGGTACAGAATTATCTTAGTATAATACGGAGTCTCGGATATTCCTAAATAATATTTTAAGATTGTTTTTCATTTTCTTTTTTTGTTTTTATTTTAATGTTACAGAATCCCATTTGAGGTAGTGAGAAGCAAAGGGATGTAAGTGGCAAATTAAAAAAATTTGGAGATAACCAGTACAAATGGTAGGTGGACCCCTTCTTTGTCTTGTGGCAAGAAATAGTACCAGTAGCCCTGCTGCTGTACAGAATGATTTAGTAAACAATTCAGTGAAAACTTACCCAGGACGTTATCATTAAAGTGGTTTTACTCAAAAATTTGGAGATAACCAGTACAAATGGTAGGTGGACCCCTTCTTTGTCTTGTGGCAAGAAATAGTACCAGTAGCCCTGCTGCTGTACAGAATGATTTAGAAAAAAAATCAGTGAAAACTTACCCAGGACGTTCCACTTACATCTCTTTGCTTCTCACTGTCTCATTTGTCATTTTTTCCCCATCTGTTTTATTATTATTTTTTAATATTTAAGAGTACGAAGGTTTTCTTTTTTTCTTTTTCATTACCACAACGAAAATTTTGACCGTTTTTCTGAAAAACTTAGCACTCCTATTCCCCCTCCCTCCTTCGAGGGTACCCGAGCCACAATGTCGTCCCCTTGAGATAGAATCAAACCATGTTTCCTTTTATAAAGCTTGGTGGTTCCACATAGCGGCGGACTGGGTCCCACGAGAGGGCGCCAACATTTAACCCTAAAAAGCGCACAGATTCGAGGTGGCAAAAAAAAAAAACAAAAAACTCTATGAAAGCACCAAAAAAAAAAAAAAAAAAAGGGTCCTCAAGTTTTAGAGCGGGGGAAAAAAAAAAGAAACAACAAAGACACACAGGCTGAAAGCGGAAAAAAAAAAAAAAAAAAAAAAAACGAAGATGCAGGTTAAAGGGCACAAGAATAAAAAATAAAATAAAATAAAAAAAAAAAAACTGAAGGCACCCTAGTTTAGACCCTAAGAATAAAGCGGAAAAAAAAAGAACACGAAGGCGCACATGTTCGAAGGCGATTAAAACGAGCTGATGTGTGCATCACATGACTTCCTTTTACACCAATTTAATGCTATTTCCCTATTATTGCAATTTTAATGGGATTCTCTCTCTAACTCTTTAAATATCACTAGCAATGGCCACATTGAAAGCAGATTTAAAAAAAAAAAAAAAAAAAAAAAAAATCGCCAAATTTTTCGCCAAGTTGGCGACAAAACTTGGCAACCAAAAGACTGGCGATATATCGCCAAGTGACCGCCAAATTATAACACCACTTGAGTTTGCATCGAAATTAACAATGATTTCCCCCCAAAAAGGTGCAAAAGACCCCTTTAGAAACACCCGAATGCAACCAAAATAGGAGGTGCACAACTAGACCCCACTACGAGTATATGTACCAAATTTCAACTTTCTAGGACATACCATTTTTGAGTTATGCGAGATACATACGCACATACGCACATACGCACATACATACAGACGTCACGAGAAAAGTCGTTGTAATTACCTCGGTGATGGTCAAAATGGATATTTCGCGTGTCTATACATTCTTAGGCACTTTTCCGCATGTGGTCGAATCGAAAAAAAAACTCAACATTCATTTGGGGGTGAGCAAAATGGAAATTAAGGGCGATTTTTGAGTGAAAATTTTTTCGCGAATACAATACTTCCTTTTTTGTAAAAGGAAGTAAAAAAGGAAGCTCACACGTCCGAAGGCGGAAATAAAATACAATAAAAATAAACTGAAAAAAAAAAAAAAAAAAGAATCGCGCAGGTTTGAGGGCGAAAAAAAAAAAAAAAAAAAAACCGAAAGCGCTCAATTTCGAGAGCGCAACTAAAAGAAAAGGAAAGAATCGAAGTCGCACGCAGATTTGAGGGCGCTGAATAGAAAAGAAAAGAAACAAAGTTGCATATGTGGGAGAGCTAAAAAAAAAACAAAAACGCACAAGTTTTTGAAAAAAAAAAAGAAACCGGAAGCAACCGAACAAAAAAAGAAGTCTCGCAGGTTTGAGGGCGAACAAAAACTAAGGTGCACAGGCTCAAGACAGCAAAAACAGCCAGACGGGAGGGCGCATCGCCCGCCCTAGGTGGCACTGCCCCTGTGGGCCGATGAGTCATAATGTCCCTGACTGCCTGGCTCCACCCCCTGCCCTCTGCTCGTTGACGCTAACAAATTCCAGAATACTACTCAGCAATATGTTATTTGGTTTTCAAAGATTTCAATCGTCTATTACGAAGAAAAAATGAAACAGAAAAGAATAAAATGAAAATCCCCATCTCCCCTTTCAGTAGAAAATAACTTTTAAGACTTGGAACTACAACTACATTAAAACTCCGCTTGATGGAAATATGTACCCAGTAAGCAAAATATCTTGCCTCAGTATTGCATAAAGGTTGACATGCAAGAAAAATCATCTTGCATTAATACTGCCTCAATGTTGTTATGTTACTCCCTTTATGCTGTCAGCAGGCTGCCACAATATTGACTGACAAGGTGTATGCAGCATAATATCAGGAAAATATCAAGGTAGGCTGTTTTTGTAACATTGCATACGTATTGATATGACAGGATAATATCAAGATGTTGTCATGACAGCATGAAATCAAGGTCTAGGCAAGATGATCTTGCTTTTGTAATATTGCATACGTATTGATATGACAGGATAATATCAAGATGTTGTCATGACAGCATGAAATCAAGGTCTAGGCAAGATGATCTTGCTTTTGTAATATTGCATACGTATTGATATGACAGGAAAATGTCAGGATACATTGACATGACAGTATGAAATCAGCACGTTTGCAAGGTGTTTTATCCATTTATTTATTTGTATTATTTTCACTTCAAACTCGAGAATTAAACTTCATTCTTTAATTATTTCTGTTATTCTTCAAGATAGTTTTCTAGCCTGAGAATATTTTCTTAAAGCTGACATCTGATCGGAAATTCATATAAAGATATTAATAGTACTCGCGATTTAATTTAAAAAATGAAAGTTTCTTCGTTTTGCGTAATACTTGACTTATTTTTTAAATTCATGCTTCTAATTGTATTATAAAGACATAAAATGCTTAGTTAGGAATAATTGCGGAAGTTTTTATAGCACTAAAGGTAGCAAAATAATAAATAAATACAATAAACAAGTACATTTTCAAATAGATGTCAGCATTGAAAATATCCCATGGACAAAACATATGAATTTATCTTAAAGAACAACATAAATACCATTGAATAAAATTAATCTTACGTGAGATTGAAGTGATAATACGAAATTCTGAGCTTCATGTCCTTTGTTTCAAAGTCTAGGGACGAAAAAAGTTATTTTCGCCATTTCTAACATTGATCGCACATCGTCTGCGATATGACTTGTTTAGTACTATATTAATAAACAAATACAGTTATCAGTCATTCATAAGTTTTTCCTAAAACAATACTATTCCAGACTAATAACTAAGCAACCAACTTAACGAAGCCTAAAAGAATGCAACGCCACGTGCAGCACCTCTGAACCGATTGAGGTCGAAGCAGAAAGAATGTGCCAGCAATACGAGGGATGCTGGGTAGAAAGAACTGTGCGCATGCGCAAGTAGCAACGAAGGTCCACCTGTTCTATTGTGTACTAATTACCTTGACGGCGACAGCATGAAATCAATATCATCTTGACGGCGACAACATGTATGCAATGTTGTTATTGTAAGGTAATATCAATATTGATATTTTAAGATGAATGCAATGTTGCATACGTGTTGTTATTGTAATATTGCTTTTTAATCTTTATGCAAGCTTTATGCAGTATGAAACACGTCAATATTGACGCCGTCAGTATAATATCAAGATCTGTCAAGGTTGATGCAAGAAATTTTGCTAGTAGGGTATGACCAAGTCATTAAATCCCCCCCCCCCCCAAAAAAAGCTGTTTTGAAGAGTACCACCCGCGGGTTACAAACTAACTTGTACCAACTTGCAAAGGGGGCGGGGAAAACAAAGGGATATCTGTTGGTCCGGACCCCGAGCCTGAAGGGTCTCGAGATTTTTTTAAATAAAAATATTTCCACTAGTTATGTTTATACTATAAGATCATACATCGCATAATTAAATACCCATTCCGAAATACTAATTTTAAATATTGGATGTTAATACATCTCATGGCATAAGCTGATTATATTATATGTGTTAAAGTGTTGATTTTACGCAAATTTTAAAATTTCATGTGAAGTTCACGCTATTTACAGGTAAAAATAAATTGTGGGGACCAAATGGCTCCTGCACTTCTCTTGTATAAATTAACCATTTCTTAAGAAGAGATAGTTCACATAAACTTTTTCAAATATTAATTTTTTTAAATATTGTAGGGTCTCTTCTTATTTTCCGCAATATAAGATTTATGTCCACGTCCAGCCAGAGACCTCCTATTTTATTCAACGGAGGATACGGTCACGGTCCAGCCCCTTCTTCCTGGTGTTTGTGTTTGGAATTTATGTGCGGAAAATGGCATCACTTTAGTCACAGCGTTAAAAAATAATGGCTTGGTGCTTGATGTCTTTGTGTATTTAGCGGTGTTTACTAAATTAAATGATAATGTTTTTATCATTTACACCAGTTTTTTGTTTATTTTCACGAAGGAAAAGGACTTTTAAATAATGGGCCCTGTTTGCTTCTCAGTTCTATTGTCATCTCTGCTAGTATGTTGTTACTGTAAGTATTTTTTTACATTTTTTATAAATAGGTACTTGAAGTAATCTCATCGTAATCATCAAAACTATGTTTTCGTTTATGCTGACTTTCTTTTGTGCTTTACTTCTCATATATTTGCTATCGTTTAGACTGAAATCAAACAGATGAGTTTGTAATGCAGCGAAACGATGTCAACTTTATTTGTGGTAAAGTTCATTAATGTTTCTATGTTGACAGTCACATTTTCTAACTCATGACTAATTTTAATCAAAATCCTTACGTTTTAAGAATTATTACTGGATGGAAAAAAGCAAAATTCGATCCGATTTACAATTTTTTCAGTGAAATGTTTACCAAAATAAGAGTTTAAAGTTTGAATCTGAATTTAAGGATAGTACCTACTAAATATTTTTATTCTTGAAGTAACTTGCTCACAAAAAGGGCTGTTGTGAATTACATAATATTTTATGATGATGATTAAACCAGGCATCGGATTTAGCCATTTTCTTAGAGTTATTTTAGTATTTTTTACTAGGTAATAAATAGTAGGAGACTTAAAAAATATTTTTTATTGTCCCAAACCCAGGTCATCATAATGAAAGACAACTGTCAAATTATACTAATAAATGGTGATTAGCCTTGAAAAAATGAGACTTATTTATTTATAACTTGAAACTTACATGAAATTTCACCTACATTACATTACATTACATGCCAGGGTCCAGCTTTCCTACCACTAAAGATTCCACATACAATCACATGGTAGTTTAAAAAACTTGTTTCAATGAAATGGGGTGCCCATTCAAGGGTTTTTATATCACAGATTATGGCATTGAAATTTTTAAGGGGTAGGGCCATTTAATTTTAGATGGTTTTAAATTCCTATTTTTTTGGAGGGGGAAGCCCTCTCCCCCTTGGGCCATGGGCACCCCTGTTAAAGTAAAACTTTTTGAAAGAAAAAAAGTTGGATGCAGGACTTTATCCCAATTTTATGACGTCTATTAAATTTAGATTTAAAAAAAAAATCTCAAATTTTTAAAAATCTTACTCTAATTTCAACAGGGGTTGAGATTTCTCGCCCGTATCTTAGTTGTCCTAGGCTCTTAGTCTTATTTTACAAATAAATATTTCATTTTGAAGCTCAGATTTCCAATTGACAGCCCAAGGGAAGCACATGATATTTATTTGTTTTACTCGGCAGACTAATCAAATATTCTGGTCCACCGAATACTTAAATTTTCGGCAACCAAATAGTAAACGAATTTGAATGCTTGACAATTGGTGAACAACCCCCCTTTTTTTAACATGATGAATGAAAGTGATTGTATAATATCAGTGGTGCCCAACGTAAGACCCACAGGCCAGATTTGGCCCCTGTAGCTGCAGAGCTTCCCCCAGGATCAAAAAAGAGCATGCTGTTTTTTAAAAAAGGGCACTTTTTTGAGAAAAGGACATTTTTTAAAAACTAATACTTCTAAGCATTTGTGGATATAGTCGTAGGATAAAACCAATAAACGACGACAGCTTGAAAGCACTTGGTATTTATTTTCAGTAGTTAAGTCATTTGTTTTCAATTGAAATGTCCAAAATCATCCACATTTGGCTTACATGCTGAATTCTTTGTATTTTTGTCATATTTTTGGGTTTCTTTGATGCCATGTGTCATGCGAAATATTACCGTTTTGCTGCAAATCTGCAGCAGTCTTTTAGCATTTGCTTTCGGTTTTAGATATTTCTTATTATTTTTTCAGTAGGACACAATATAAAGTATATTGATCAAAAATACTCGGCGTGCATATAAAGCATTAATAATAAAACAGAACGTATTATCCACAAATTATGCGCGAAAACAACTGTTTCAGCATAAATAACTATTTAGATTAGTATAATAGACTGTAATAAAAAAAAAATTAAAAAAAAAATTGCAGCACAAAAAAAAAAGAAGAAAAAATCGGAAAAAATGGTGTGAATATCAGGTTAGATTTCAGGTCGGGGGATTTATGTCGCTCCACTGCACCTGCTTGATTTTAATTCAAAATGTTAAAGCACTACTAAAAACTTGAATTCGGATGAAAGATTATAAAATGCAGGGCTAACTTAACGTTTCTCTGACTGGAAGAGAAGAGTTAGAATTACCTTAAAACACATATCAATTGGACAAAGAAACACTTCCCTTGTCATGAAGCGATGAGGAGGAAGGATGACAGCCAGTGTTCTTCGCTGGAAACCAGGGGTTTCAGGAAGGAGAGGAGGGTTGGTCCGTGTGGGGGACTGAAATTAGTGACATAGCTACGGAAGCAGTCGCAGAGCAGTTTAAGAGAATTTCAGTAGAAAAAGGCATTGCTGCGTTCCTATTTTTGGACACAAAAAACTTAATTTGAAAAAAAAAAAAAATCCATGTGACCCAATTAACATTCTTTGATAGTAGTGTTTATGTCCCACTCATATTTTATGAGAATTGACAACATACATTTCAAGTTTGTGTACTTGGTCACACAGGACCCGTTTATGAGCTCACGTCCAAGATGACAGATAGCACAATACAGGGACATAGTGTAGGACAGAATTAACAGCACAGAGAAGGAAATTACAACCAGGACAACGGGCGGGAATCGAACCCACCACCTCGGGATTACTGCAATGACGCGCCAACCAAAAGCGCTACCGTGGGGGGAGGGGGGGGGGGCTACAAAAATAATTTTGAACTCAAATAAAATGGAAAAATTAAACTTCATCATGAGTGATATCAAAGTCTAATTAATATGAAATTAAATGAGGTTTGATTACAATTTAAAATAGTTTTATTAGTAGAAAATTGTAATGTATTTGAGTCATTAAACTCATAAACTACTACAAAAATCTTTTCCCGATTTGGAAGAGAAAATTACCTTTTCATTTGCTTGCAAAAATTATGTTCCCAAAAATTGTAGAGGAGGGAGAATCGTTATTAATATCTGCAATTATACATAGTAAAAAACAAATTTGTAAATAAATAATCATTGTATTTAATAACATTTTAGCAATTATCATAGTTAAAAATAATTATATATTTGCATTAGCCGAATATATATATAACAACTAGAGGGAAAACTACTGAGAGACTACTGAGAGAAGAAAACTACTGAGAGAGATTACCACATGGTACATTTATATGTCTGTTATGAAAGAAATTAACTATCTTATGAAACATTTTTAAAGCAATTACTGTTATTATAAGCAGATATTTTCCAAGTTCTGTTACTCGTGTATTATGGAAAGATTTTTGAACGATAATAATTCAAAATGTAAGCAGCTGTACATAAATGACTACAATAAAAAGTAAAATAATATAGTAAAATGTTCTTGTCGTAGAATATTAAAATAACTATAAAGGAATAAGTACAGAGTCTCAGAAGCTGGCTGGTGCATAACATTTCATTAGTAATCCCATACAGAAATATTGTCCTATGAAACATTTTTGAGAACAACGACCTTTACTTTAAACTGATATTTCTAAAAACTGTTTGTTTTGACTTTTCAAATGAATATCAATGATGACAATTCAAAACATACACATCCACAAAAAACCTATGTTGTAGCTGCTCTTAGTTTTTGTCATTAGTTATTTTATTTTTGCTTCTTTGAAAAGACTATGCAGAAATCATTGTACAGATTAAAAAAATATAGAGCAATTTTACGCATTTACGATTTCTGTGTTTTATATTCATTATAAAATACACCCCCCTCACCGTACAGAAAAGGGAAAACAATATAGGAAGGAACACTAATAATTAAAGAATTAATTTCAAAGCACTGGGATAGTTTTTGAAAAAAAAATTAAATGAAGAATGAGAAATTTTCCTGTTTCTTAGAAATATCATGCCCAAGGCCAGAGGAGCATGTGCGATAAATAGCGGGAGCAAAAAAATTGAAATTGAAGATGCAAACCAGTATTGAGCTATGGAAAAGCGTGAATCAGTGCTTCCAGGATGACATCAGAGAAGGTAGTTTTTCCCCCGTTTTAGCCAAGACACCGCAAAACTGGAAGATCAAAGAGATGGACTCCCCCTGGCTGAAAACTAGTGTAAACAACACTCCATTATTGAATAATAGGGGATGCAAACCCTGAGGCAAGGAGTAAGGAAGTGGTTCTGAGAATTCAGTAGTGGCTTATCCGTTGTGTTCTCAAAGTGTAAGGTCCTTGGAAGAACATTGTTTAGTCTCTACTAGAGTGCCTTAAGAACAGAGTGGCGACAACAGCGGTGTTTTTTCCCCCCGGACAAGCGTGGCCGCAACTTTCAATCAGATGCGGTGATAGAAAATTTTGACCGTTTGGCGATTTGCCACCAAGTGTGAATCGTTATTGCGGTTTTGGCTGCAGATGTAACTTCAGTTTCTGAAGCATTTCTCAGAGGCTACTGAGTTTCTCTCCATTCTTTCTTTTCACTTATCCTCCAAAAACAAATACATACATAAGCTTTCTAAAAAAAACGAATTGAAAATGATAAGCGACATCACCATTTTCTTTACATATTATGTGTGCGTGAATGAAAACAAAGTAAATGATAAATTTTAACTTTCACAAGAAAAACGAATCAGAGAAGAAAACCATTACTTTAAAATGAGTCTTCTTGGAAAAAAAAAATGCTATGATAATTGTTTTTAAGCGAGAGAAAAAAATGCAAAATAGGAAACATAATATATCTGTAGCTGGGCAGTTCAGGGCAAGTCACTCGATTCAAGATCGAGACTTTTGCACTATCTTTTACTCAGCATTTTAAACTCTATTCAGAAGTATAAGAAGAATTATATGCGAAGATTTAAATGAACAAATTTTCATTCAAAAAGCTCATAAATGGCAATCCAATCGAGTAATAAAAATTATCAGAAAAGAAAATTTTCTAACTCATCTCTTGGCTTTGTTTTTGTGACTAAATTCCCTTTGCCTCCCAGGTACAGATACATGCATACGAATAAGTTTAATTAATTTCTGCTATATCCAGCTTTTACGAAAATAAGAATTGAAAAGATCAAAACAAACTATTAGCTATAGAGAACTGAAATGAACTGTTTTAAAAATGTTGAATTGAAAATTCTTAATAAAATAATTCAATTATAGTTTTTCACTGTATAAATGCAGACAAATTCTAAACAGAATAAACAATTCATTTTGAATGGTTATCGCAACACAACGGTTTAAAAAAAAAAAAAAAAAAAAACTTTTTATCTTCAAAGAAATTAGAAAAAAATAAAAAGTATACCGTTAGCTGAATGCTACAACTAGGTAACTGCAAATTTGGGTAAAGTTGAATGTTTTACGAAATGGTGGTTTAATGATATTTTAATCTTGTGAAAAGATACTAATTCCTTGAGTTTTTTTCGAAACAGTATGAAAAATACCGAGTTGAATTTACGTTGAACGTACTTTAGGATTTACCCCACACTATGAATATGAATGATTTAAATTAATTTGAAATGATTTACATTTTGAACATTCACACTGTGAGTTATTAAAATTGAGTTTCACATTCCCCCCCCCCCCCCCATGGTTTCTGTGTGTAAACAATAAAGATGTGTACCAGTTTCAATTTTCTCTATAATGAATCATAAATAATAAGCAGCTTCAGAGAATAAACTTTAAATAATTTAAATAGATAATTATTTCATTTGAGTAAAAATATTACGGGATGAAACCCATTTACAAGAAGCGGAGAATGGTTGCCGCAACATTAGTGAAGCCAAAAAGCCCGCCAACACTATTGGAATCCAAAATCCCAAGATCAGTGCTCTATAATTAAATCAATTTCTCGCTTAGAGTTGCAAAAATTATAAAAAGTGATAGCCTATACATTTATGCACTTGAGACATAAGATGAAATGTCAGTATTAGTGTTGCTCTGAGGCGACGATGTATCATTTCTTAAAAAACTAGCCCACTGTCTTCTGTTCAAACATGCATGGCATATGAGTGAAGCATGGTCATGCTAATGCTTTATCCTTACTAGATCAAAATAAATAGCAAATGTTTGAACAGTTGCGTTCTTGCTATCATAATTTATAACTATCTATTTGAATACATTTTTTTTAAAAGATACAAAATAGCTTCGTCTCATCTTTTCAGTTGGTTCAATCAAAATTTCAAGCTTTTTCTACTTTGTTTTACTCTGCTTCTTTTTAAAAAAATACATGCATATTGTTTTACATTCCGTATGAATATTTCATTTTAGGTGCCTCTCAACTGTTGTTTGCTAACCGGAAAGACATTCGTCTAGTCGATGCTGAAAACAATCGCAGGAAGAATTCTTCTAAAATTTTAATTACAAATCTGGAAGATGCAGCTGCTTTGGACTTCTACTATGAGGATGGAACGATCTTCTGGGCCGATGTTGGACTGGAGGAAATTAAGAGCATGCATATCAATGATTCTAGGACAAACAAAAGTATCATCCACACCGGGCTGATGTCACCAGATGGGTTAGCATGTGATTGGATGGGAAAGAAGCTATACTGGTCAGATTCTGAAACTAATCGCATTGAAGTTAGCAACTTTGATGGTAGTTTCAGGAAAGTTTTGTTTTGGAAAGACTTGGACCAACCTAGAGCTATTGAATTAGTTCCAATGGATGGGTAAGCAGAATGTTAATAGCCATTTTGACTGCATTTTTAATTATGTTTCTCTGAAAAAGTGTCAATATTCAATAAATTGCATCATAATCATTCAGTCTTATTGTTTTTTAATGAACTACAAATGCTACCCAAGTGGCAGTTAGCTCCACTTCTATCATTTTGTTGACCATTCTTTCACCACCATCATACTCTGAGAAGCAAATGCAGACTCATGTATCATTTCTGCAGGAAACCTCTAATCATTGATTTTGATTGTACCAGAAATGTTAACATCTACTTTGCCTAAATTAAGATCCAATCATAACATTACACTTCGCCCAATCCAAAGTTGCGGGTGTGACATTTACACTAACTAAATTAGTCATCAGCAAAAATATTTTAGAGTATAGGTTTCAATTTTTATATTTTTCAATAAAGATCACTTGCAGGTACATTGATGCCAATTTGCAAGTTGATTGATATTTTATTTATTTTTTAAAAAATTAATTTCTACCCGTTGCGTGTGTGACATAAAAAGGACATGCATTTTCACCTTGCGATCAAAACATTCAAAACTCTGTGAATTATATCAACTGATCGAACTGGTCTTTTTTTATGTTAGACAGTAATACTTAACTAATTATTCTATACAAAAATTTAGATACTCACTCAATTAGTTTCACTGTAAAAAATATTCAAAGTTGCCGTTGCGGGTGTGACACCCCGTTGCGGGTGTGACTTGTGTGGCCAATAAAATAACAACTTACACAAATAGTTATCAATCAGACATTTTATGATTAGCACAGTAATAAATAAGAGAAATTGCAAATAGCTAAGGAAATTTTTTTTACATAAATCTCATTTCCAATCTAGAATTGATGATTT
Source organism: Uloborus diversus (assembly GCF_026930045.1). Taxonomy (NCBI): domain Eukaryota; kingdom Metazoa; phylum Arthropoda; class Arachnida; order Araneae; family Uloboridae; genus Uloborus; species Uloborus diversus. The sequence continues at coordinate 36,363,497 of NC_072737.1, read as the reverse complement.
CAGGGGGTGTTAGTTTTCTTATTACAATGTTCTGTTTCTCCCATGATATGTCTGACTGATTGGGCCAGATGTATACATGTTCTGAAGGTTTTTTTTCCAAGTATTCGACTTGTATGTCTTCTCCATCTATTTGCTTGATTTGACTTTTTTTTTGAGGTAGAAAACAAAACAAATTCTACAAAATCTCCAATGGCATTTATATTACCAAGGGAGATCGTTTCCGACTGAGGCAGCAATGAAACTATCTTCAGTGCACTTTCTGCAGTTAGTGCCTGCCACTTGAATTGTACCCATATCGATCGGTACAACATGGTGTACCGATTGTAAGTTTGGTATAGCTTTGTACAAGGCAGCAGCGTGCGTGAAGCATTTTTGCAACATCTTTTGTGATGTCGCTCTCCGCAGAATAAAGTACTCTGATTTTTTTAAGAGCCTTTTCTGCTCAAATAGCAAAATCCTATGCAGAATTGACTGTTGCTCTACGCTGTAGAACGGCAAGTGACACCATTTTTTTTTTGTTACCGCACCAACACCATCCACAGCTCCTTATCCATGAGTCCTTTCAAAGTATGACCATGCAATTTTAATGTTGTAGTCTTTATGGTTGTATGACATTAACAGAAGATTGTACCTGTCTATGGATTGCATTACCAAAGGTTTGAGTTCTTCAAAAAATTGCCATTGACTCTGCTTCTACAGCTGGAGATGGTGTGGCCCCTTTTGTCGAAGATTTCTTTCTCTCTCTCTACACTTTCTCTGCCTCTCATTCTGGTTTTGCCTCTACATTTTCTTTTTTTTTCATGGCCACAGATGTAATTTTTTAAAGTAGTTTCCTCGTAATTTCTATTCTTGCTTTGTTTCTTTCCCTTTCTTTTAGAAAATATTCCGAGTATTTAGCCGAGTTTTCTTTCATCTTTTTACGATGATTTCGGAATCTTTCAGTGCTGTTCATTCTTCTGCAAAAAAAAAAAAATGTGTAAAGTGAATAAATATAGCACTACAAGTCCCAAAATACATTGTTGAACATGTTTTTTTTTTTTTTTTTTTTTTTTTTTTTTGAAGTTCTTTGAATTTTTTAACCCCAAATGAAATTAAAAACATTAAGTTTTGATTCATTTAAAACTTTAACTGACAGAATTTTATACAAATTTTTTTTTAATAAATATTTTAATAAAAGTTTCATTACTATTTTATCATTTCTTTATATTTATTTTGAATTTGAAGTAAAAAATAATCTGTCCCTAATATTACATTATTTGTTTTAAAAAGTAAAGGGGGAAAAGTCAAATGCTGAAAGCAAAATTATACATTTTTATACATATTAAAAAAGATAAAATCTTGTTTTGGTTTTTTAAAGTTTTATTTAAAAAAAAAAAAAAAAACAAATCTTACCTTATTGAATAGTTGCCTTAATTTTAAATCAAGAAATACAAAAATGTTTCTTAGGAGAACCAATAATATAGAATACCAAACTAAATAAATCAACTGCACATGCTCTAAAGATACTAATTTTGAATTAACTGGGGTCTAGACAAATAAGTCAAAGGCCAAAGGTTAGGTCAAAGGTTAAAACATTAGTGCTGTCATCTACATGCATTCCAGAATTACATTTGTGTTTAATTTAAAAAGATGTTGCGGGTGTGACTTTAACTAAATGTCACACCCGCAACAGGAACACGTCACACCCGCAACGCTTAATAACTCCAATTAAAACATTGATTAATTTTTTTTCTGTTTGTTATTCAAAGTGCTTTAGTAAACTATTTTAGAATACTAAGTTTCAAAACTTTTAGGCAAATAAATTTTTCTGTGGAAATATAAATGCATTTTTTTGTTGCGGGTGTGACACAATAATTAAGAATAATTAAATATGCTTACCTTTTGTAGTGAAGATTAGTAGAAATTTCTCTTCAGGAAAAAACTGTTGCTAATGAATTTCAGATTATGTGTGAAACTTTATAGATTTCTAGAATTATTTGTTCAGCTGTAATAGACCATGCAACATAAGCAGTTTTGGTGCAGTCTAGTTCGCACTGATATAGTTCCACTTTAGTAATTAAAATAAGAATGTTAATGACATAAATGAAATTTTTTTTCAATAAAATAAGAAATAGTATACTTTTAACAGTGTGTATGCAAAATTTCAACCATATTGAATGAAATTTGAATTTTCATCCTCATGTCCACTTTTTTTTGGATTGGGCGACTTGTAACTGTAAAACACCAGAATCGGAGAATGTCGACATTCACCGGGGATTTATCAAAAATATTTGGTCTTTGCTGTGTGAATGTTGAAATTTACCTGGTTTTGGCCTTTCACAGTAATTAGGAGCCATTCCAGGAATTTTTTCTCGCTACCTATTTTTGTGAAAGTATGGTAAAAAGTTTTTTTATCAGCGTTTTTTTTTTGAAATTTTAGAGGCATCCTAATTTTTGTAAAAGAGAAGTAGAACAAGTGAAATTTTAGTTCGAAAAGTGTAAATGTCATATAGTATTATTTTAAACATATTTCGTTTTTGGGGAAGGATAGCTAAAAACCTAAGAAGTACGAAAAATATCATCGTAATTTCAGCTTAATAGGCTATGTACTGTGTACAATATAGGAGATTATGACAAAAAGCGTTTCCCAAAACAGATGTTGAAAAATTGCGATAATATTGCATAAATACACTTTGGCGAGAAACAGCTAAAAATCAGTTAAAATACTACAAAAAGGTTTCTATTTAAGCGATTGTTCATATAAATATAAACCTGCTTAGAATGTTTTTTTATGAGTAAATTTTGTTGAAACAAATTTTACATTTTAAAATGTGAGTTTTTGTGAAGCCACTGATTTTATAACTTGTTTTTTGTGAAAGTACCGATTTCAAAACAAGATTTTTGTAAAGGTACCGAAAAACGGTAGCAAAGTCAGCCTGTATTGGACCCTGGTAATGTACGCATTTCAAAAATTGCTATGAAACCCAAATTTCTCCAAGGCCCTTCTTCGTGTGCCCTTTTCTCACCACTCCTAAGGTTGGGTGTGCTGACATTTGAGGACCCTCTGTGCGAAATCTTTAACAATCCTGAAACTGTTCAGTTGCAGTTCTCCACTTTTCACTAGAATTGAGACTTTCACTTATATTTTTATTTGTAGTTTTTAATTTCCTCTTTCACTTGCATTATCCATGGACAAGGCAACACTAGTAAATTTTCTGTTACATTCAAATTTAATTCTGATTGTGTGTTGTTGAATGAAATATTTAAAACCTTTTTGTTTAGATGGATATTTTGGACAGATTGGGGAGAAACACCAAAAATTGAAAAAGCTAGCATGGATGGAAACCTGACAAGTAGAAGCATTATTGTAAAAGATGATATTTTTTGGCCAAATGGCATAGTTGCTGACTATGACACTAAAAGGTATTGTATATGTACATCTCTTTGTATTCCTTTTACTAGCTTACAAAAAATGAAGTAAAAGGAACTTAAAGAAAAATAAAAAGATTAAAGCCAATTAATTCTTATAAGTGATATATTTTTTGAAAAGAAACGTGCAAAAAAGATTAAACCAATGTTCCTTGCAGCTAAAAATCATGCTTGCTGTTTTATTTTGTCCTTTTGGCTGTTTTTTGGCATCAGACAGACTTGACACTGATATAGGTTCAGCCTCATTGGCCTGAGCATTGTTCTCCTCCTTTTTCATTTTGTTTTTTTCCTTCTCTCTTTTTTTTTGTATGATCATACATTCATTCTGTGCTTAGGATTCTCACTAAAAACAATGCACTGAGAAAATTAAAAAAATTCTGAAATTTGACAGAAAAGGCCATTTTTTCCCTTGCTTTCTGATTGAAAAGCAAATATTTTACAACAATGAATGTAGGAAAACTACTTTCAATGGAGCAATATATGCTGCTAAATACAATTTATGCCAAGACCATAGAAATAAAATGATCATTGAGGGAAAGTGATGGATTAGGGTTTCTGTAGTACAAGTAGATTACTAATACAGTAGTAACTCCTTTAAGGAACACCTCTATTTAACGCAGTTTTCTTGGTTTCAATCCCTTTGAATAAGGACCTCCATGTATTTGCGTGTGATTAAGGAACAATCACAGGGAAAAATCTATGTATAAATGAATAAGAGACATGGAATTTTCTGAAATTCAAGATTCACTTTTAATCTGAAAATCACCTGGTGTAAGTTTGACAATATGCAAAGAAGCCAGTGTGCATTTTCATATTCTCAGGGCTCCCAAATGGTCCGCTTTTCCCGCCCAAGTCCGTTTTTTAAGGTTAAGTCCGCTTTAGACCGCTTTTTAACATTTTGGTCCGATTAGTCCGCTTTTATAATGTTTTTACTTAAAAATCAGATTTTAAAAGTTTCCATTGTGTTCAAAGATACCCCCAATGTGTACACCCAAACACGCGGCCGCGGCGCCTTAACCTGACTTTCCCATATTATTTCGCTTCAGATTGACGTCATTACTCCTTCAACCGCTGCAGCATGGAAATCCATAAAAAAGAGGTTTGGGGGAAGAGTTATGACATCGAATCGCGGAGCAGGGTGCCACCGATATTTCTCGGAATTGCAGCCTCACGTTTGCAATAACGAATGAACTTTCCGATCTCGGATCTCGATAACTCGAATATTCATCTCAAAGTTTTCATTGGATCCCAAGCTCTTGAGACTGTTGTGTCGTGCGTTCACTGTAATAGTAACGCTGCTATGAGCCACCTCTTTTGCAAATAAATTCGAAAGTAATCTCGTGGGGCATGCGCCATTTTTTTTACAGGCGCATATGTTCGTAAATTTTACGCCCTTGAAAAACCTTGAAAAGTTCCTGAAAAATATAAAGTTTTTTTTTCCAAGTGCTTGAAAGCCTTGAAAAAGTATGAAAATTTTCTTTATTGCTTGATTCTTTCAAAAATCATTACAAGCAATCTAAAGCATACTTTAGATTGCTTGTAATTCTGTTAAAAATATTTCATCAGTGCAATTTTCTGAACATATGTTCAATATGCAGTATCGCGAAAAATTGCTTTCGTGTTTGAGGTTTCAATCCTTTTGCATCTTGTAAATATTTTGATGTTTTTTACAATCGGAAGTTATTTTGACATGTGCTACCTTAGATTAGCTTATTTTTCGTTTAATTTCAATAATTAACGAAGGAATTAGTTTGGAAACCATGACAACATTGAACTTACTCAAACTTTGCGGAAAACTGCTTCTCGCGTTTGAAATTTCAATCCTTTTGCATCTTGTAAATATTTTTATTTTTTTAACAGTAGGAAGTTATTTTGACATAGGCTACTTTAGATTAGTTTATTTTTCGTTTAATTTCAACAATTAACGAAGAAATTAGTTTGGAAACCATGACAACATTAAACTTAATCGGACTTCGCAGAAAACGGCTTCTCGCATTTGAAATTTCAATCCTTTTGCATCTTGTAAATATTTTGATGTTTTTGACAGCAGGAAGTTATTTTAACATATACTACTTTAGATTAGCTTATTTTTCACTTAATTTCAATAATTAACGAAGTAATTACTTTGGAAATCATGGCAACATTGAACTTACTTGGACTTCGCGGAAAATGGGTTTTAGTGTTTGAAATTTCAATCTTTCTGCATCATGAAAATATTAAAATATTTTGCCCAATCGAATGTTGTTTTCCCAAATGCTACCTAAGATTAGCATGTTTTGTGTTTAATTTAGTAGAAAATAAATAAATTTATTTTATGGAAAGTATGCCAAAATTGAACTTGGTTCGTGAAAATTCGCTTATCTGAGCTTTCAACCGTTTTGCATCTAATAAATATTTTTATATTTTTAGCAATTTGAAGTTGTTTTGACATGCTGCATTAGATTAACTCGTTTTAATTTTTATTTAAATAACTAAAAAATTAATATATATTTTTTTAATTCAAATTTCTAGTTTTGCAACCTTAACTTGCAAACTTAAGTTTAATTATTACTAGCTGCGTTGCCCAGCTTTGCTCGGTCTATTTTGAAAAAAAACCATTGCGTCAAGTGAAGTATCTTCAATAACCAGGGTTAAATGAAAGAAGAAAAAAAAACATCATGCAAAATTTTCTTGCCAAACAATGACGACAGATACTAAAATACTTTTAAGCAATTAAAATATAATGAGAAAGATGGATTTAAAATGCGTAACCATGGAAACACAAAATAAAATAAGTTTAAGAATTGAAAATGAGAAAGATGTAAATAAACTATGGATTCAGAAAGCGTTACCGTGGAAACGCAAAATAAAATATTTAAAAACTTGAATAGAGAACAGATTTTTGAACTTCATTTAATTCGCTTGTAACTTTTTATCTAATGGAGATAGAGGGTTAAATTTTCGACCTTAGGTCGAGTTAGATCTGGAGTAAAAAAATCAGCTCTTTCCAATGCTGTCAAAAAGAAAACTGTGGGACAATTCCTTCACTTCTTATTGATGGATTTAATAAAGAAAGTAGTGCTTAAATTTCAGCTAAGCCTAAAAAAATTCGAGCTAAAAACGTAAAAAACTCCCGCCGCAATTAAGTTAGAGCATTGGAACAAATTGCGTGGAACGTGGAAAACTCTTCCCTTTCCAACGATATATAATATTACTATTTGCGAGTAATTTTTCACCCCCATATTCGAGAATTTGTGTGAAAATTGGGCTTAAATTGGAATAAAAAAAGAACTATTCATCGAATTGTTTTCGAACTGTTCTGCAAACCTTCTCAGGACTTAAAGGAACAAACTGTGAAAATTTCAGCAAATTCGGCCGGGTAGTTCCTGAGTTTTGCGAGTTCAAACAAACAGACGCTTTTTGGAGACTTCATTTTATACTATGTAGAGATTAGCTTATTTTCGGTTATTACTGTTTCTCATAGGGGGGAGGGGGGATATTAAATGTAAACAATTGAGTGCATAACATTTTAATTTAGTTTTTGTATTTAAAACAAAGTTGCAATATAAAATTTTATAAAGGTGAATTTTTGTACATTTTTTTCATTGTCATGATGCCTGCTAAAGAGGGGAATCGGTCCCCTCCCCACCTGCATAAAAGTTCAAAGCACTCATGGTCTTGCTATCATGGAGTTTTTTTAAAAATCTAAGTTGATCTGCTTCTCTTTGTGATTAAGCATTTCAGACATTTTTAGGAAAACTTTCAATACAGTAATTCTTTTATTAAAGTGTCTCTTGTAGAAAAAGCAGTTTGTTTTCGTATACTTTTTATATTACTTTCTTTTATTTATATGTTAGCATTAAATGAAATCTTCATGTAATATTTATAGTGCGAATTTAGGGTAGTACCTTGAAAAACATTTTTTTACACTTGAAAAGTGCTTAAAATTTTTTTTCTCCCTAAAGGGTATTCAAATATAAAATAATTTTACTTTAAACTTCGTTGTAGCTTTGTTGAAAAGCAAAACAATATTTTTTAGGTTTCAGTGTGTCATGAGGAAGTGCAAATTTCTCAGCAAATAGTTAGATGAAACTGATGAAGATGGGAACAAAATTAGAGAGTGGGGAAAACAACAAGAGAATAAAGTTTTTTTTTTGTTTGGTGTATGATAACGCTATATTAAGAAGCATTAAACGACAGAAAAACAGAAAAATAATTTTAAACTAAATAAAGATGAAGTGCAACTTCACCTATCCTTCAGTGAGACGTTAAAATGTATCATTATGCCTATTTAGTTCTAAAGAGGCTGCCTTAAGTGCTGAACTAAGTGCCCCCCCCCAATGTTATGCACTTTTATCAATGGATTAAAAAAAAAATCAGTTTCACTGGTGATAAAAGAATTGTATCTCTTGTTATTCTAGTTAATTAACGAATTATCTTCACAAATTTAGCAACTGGCAACTAATTTGCCTTTTGGTGCATCATGGGTTTAACTATAAGTGGTCCTCCCAAGGTCCTCTTTTTGATCCTAACTGGTCCTCTTTAGTCCCCTTTTTGATTGAAAATGGTCCTCTTTTACCCTTTTCTGAAGCTAAAATGTGTTGGGAGCCCTGTATTCTTGCTGAAACCTGTAATGCACAAAGGCGGATTCAGCTTCTGGTTTTGGAGGGGGTCATTCTCGGATAGGGAGGAGTCAAAAAAAAGCCTGCATCTATAAAGTTTGACCCCCCCTCCTCCTGCAAAAAATCAGCAAAAAAAGACTGCCTACTGGATTTCTATGTCACTAAGGACCGTTTTCGTGCTTCCGGACCAGGTTGCACTACACTCTGATAGGTTGCACTACATAGAACAAGTCATGTTCCTCGGAAAAATGGACAAAAACTAAAAAATTAAAATGTTAGTGTGTGGGAAGTATGTGCATTTATTTCTAAACAAACTTCTTGTTTAAGTACAAGTTTTTTTTTTAAAAATATCTTTTGAAGTTTTTGTTATGGTTTCCTCTCTCTTTTGCATTTATGAGTTTTGATTGCTGTTATCTCTTTTAATTTACGAAGTTTCTCTCCTTTTAAATTAATTTTTTCTTTATTCAGTTATGTTGTCTCTGATATTTATTCTAATGACATTGAATAGTGTATGTATATATTGTGAGATTGTAACTTATGCTATTTTCAAAATTAGGATATATTGGGCAGATGCAAAGCTTCGATTTATTTCAAGCATGGACTTTGATGGTAAAAGTAGGCAGGTCATTGTAAATGGAAACCTTCCTCATCCATTTGCATTGACACTCCATAACGATATGTTATACTGGACCGACTGGGTTACAAGAGCCGTACATGCTTGTAATAAAAAAGATGATTGCATGAAACGAACTACCTTTGGTGGTTTTTTGTCACCAATGGGCATTCATGTATATCACCAAGATAGGCAACCACCTGGTATGTACCTATTTTATGTTTTACATGGTTGTTGCCTTTTGCTTATTTTGTTATATACAAGCTGTTCCATTTTAACCTGCAAGACCTTTATTTTCGCAACCATTAGTCCTAGATGTATACTTCCAATTGCAATGTTCAAAATCAGATGTTGAGTTAAGATATTGAAAGTTTGAAGTAAAAATAAAAATAAGTCAAAAAATACAAAATTTAACTTTTCATATGGACCACAGGTCCCTTAACTAGGGAAATAATCTCCATTTAAAAATAATTCCAACACAAAAAGTTTGAAATTAGTGAGACCAATATTCACTGAGAAATGAAACGCAGTATTTTGTGACTTACACCACTTTTCACTGGCCGTCAAATAACACCTTTTGGGAAAAAATCTAGTGGTTAACAAGGGTTCAAAACTATATGTGTGTAGAGTGTGGTTTTCCAAATTGTTCGAGGGGTTTTTGTGTGTTTTTGCATATTACGGTATAACATTTGCATTTATTTTTGAATGGCAATGAAAAATATAAATACCTTGTTTTTCTTTCTTTGATGACCTGTCATTCTTCTGAAAGGGCGATAAGTTCCAATCTCATCTTCTGTATGCCCAGTAGCAGAAACTTTCTAGCCAGTCTGCGACACTACTTCCGGTAGTTGAAAATAATCTGCAGCATTATTATTAGTTTTATTTTAACTTTTAATAAAATACACAAGTCCTTTGTGAAGGCCAAGACTTGGACAATTATCCAACTGGCCAGTGGCCACTAGACCCGAAAAACTTAGTGGCCATCACTGTCGCTGAGTTTTAAAGCAATAAGGGGGGGGGGGAGGAAGCAGCTTTCACTACTTTCATAAAAATAAATAGAACTCTACACACTATGAAAACCAATTCTTCAAGACATATTAATTTTAATATGGAAAATTTGCATTGAAATGGGTTTTTAAATTTTTTAAATTAGTAAATGAGAAGTAGGCAGGAAACTGCATTTTAGATGAAATATTTAGCTTATAGCAAAGCCTTCAAATCAATGAGGATCAAATACAACTGTGCAGATAATAATTCGCATTTTTAAAAAAAATATTTTATAAAAAGAAAAAAAAACATGATTTATTGAACACTTTATATTATCTTCAATAGTTTGTGTTGAGGTAAACATCCAATTCTGTTTTTGGAAACTTAGGTAAGTATTAGTATCCTTTATTTCTATCTTGAGAATGGCCAAACATGGCGTCTACGCGAAAAATTCATGGTTATAAATAGATATTTGAATTTGTTGCATAAAAGTAGCAATAAATTCAAAATCATTAAACAACTACAATTTATGTGAAATAGTCAGTTTTTAGCACATTAGCCTTTAAAGCAATGAAGATAAGATAATATTCTGAAGATAAAATTTTGCAATTTTAAAGACTATAATTAGGAATTATCCAAAAAAAAAAAAAAAAAAAGACACATTTTGCTTAATTTTCAGCAGTTTGCATTGCAATAAACATCTAATTCCGTTTTTGAAAACGTAGGCACTTCATAAGTCTTACGTACCAACATCTTGGCGACCTAACATGGCGACTACGCTAAAAATTAAGATATTAATTTCTGAATTTGTTGCAAAAAATATTTTCAAAATAAAAATCCTCATGAGACTAAACTTTAGTAAAAAAGTTTTGGCGCTTTTGCGTCCAAAGCAATGAGGATAAGGTGAAATTTTCACATAAAATTTTTCACTTCTCAAGAAAATTACTTTAAAAAATAAAAATAAAAAAACGAATTGCTGTAGATTTTAAGTTATTTTCATTTCTTGGCAGAAAGATAATACATCCAATTCATCTTTGTTTTTGAAAACTTTTGCACTTTTCTACTTCGATTTTGAGAATGACCAAATAGGGCGACTATGTTTCTAGTTGAAATGCTGAAGCATCCATCGCTCAAAAAGCGATCTCCAAACGATCTTTTTAAAGTTGTATTTCTTTTTTTTCCCCCTTCCTTTCGTTTTGTTCTTTGGTAAAATTATCTGCAGGCCGCCGAAAAATCTGCGACGCACGTCTCGCGTCTCGCAGTTTCTGCTACCGGGTCTGTATGGTCCCTAAAAACTTTGAACTCGAATATCTCGAGTTTTAGTCGCACAAATATCAAGTTTTTTGTGTCAGTAATAGTTTTCAATGTAGATTATTTCTCTAAATATGTATTAGAGGGCCTCTGGGCCTAAAATTTACAAAGTTAAATTTTGTATTTTTTGACTCATTTTTATTTTTGTTTCAACCTTTCAATATCTTAACTCTGCATCAGATTTTGAACATTTTTGCAGTTGGAAGTATACATCTAGGACTATTGGTTGCAAGAATAAAGGTCTTGCAGGTTAAAACGGAACACCCTCTATATTTTACTTTATTTATGTATATATATTTTAAATTCCTGGTATTGTTTAACTGGCATACATAATTTTTATTTCATTTATTCATTTGATTTGAAGACTTGCATTTAAAACCCTAACTTTTACGCATTTGGAAAAGAAAGTTTGATTTTGGATTGTTTTCGAAACTTTTTGCACCGTTTAGTAACCAAGTTACTAAGACTGACCTAGCTGGGGTCACTAATACCTTGTTGCTGAATGAGTGAGCTTGTCCATGTCCACTCATCCATTCTTTTCAAAATTTACTCTTCTAAAGCAGTTATTAGCTAAACTTCAATCAAAAGTTGAAGTAGATTCTCCCAAAGTCTTTCCAGCTGTATGTTAGCTGCTTCAATCGTAGCATTATCTAGTCTTGAGTAGTGATGTAAATTTTTTTTAGTGAGGAAAAGGTAATGCCCCCCCCCCCCCATTTCTTTGTGGAAAAAATTGATTTTTTATCAGTTAAAATGTAATTTCAAAGCTAGTTTCTTACAAAACTTTAAAAAATCTACATATTTTCACATATATACTGTATACATTTTTTTTTCTTTTCAGAAATATGCTTAAAACTTTTACAAAAATGTTAAAAATAAGTGTCATAACTTATGGACTTATTGCTACTTTTTTGGTTCCTCTCTTTAGTGACTTGCAATGCCAATACTTATGTTTTATTTCAGACCTTTGTCCAAATTGATCTCCCCTCATTTCTCTCCCAATTTATTTTATTTCTTCTTTTTTAATTTTTGGACAACTAGATGCAGTTTGGCTAATGATATTTATTCCATTTAAATTGTCTAATTTTTTTTTGCTTTTAGTGTTTGTAATTTATTTCTTTCGTCTTTAATTTTTCGCGCTTTACTTTTACTCTGTTTCATTCTTTACGTACTTTGGTGTGTCCTAAGTTCCAGTTTCTATATACATTTTTGGATGTGTTGTTCAAATAATGTTTTGTACTTATTTCTTTACTTGTCTCCATGGATGTTGGTTTTTCGTATTTTCCTCTTCAAAGTTCTCTTAATTTATATTATTGTTATGTGTAAATGCATCATTTGTACTCATTTTTGTTTTTGAACTAGCTGTGTCACCCAGCTTTGCATAGTCTACCTCAAAAGTAAATGTTATGTCAAGTGAGGCATATTCAACAATCAGGCTTTAACAAAAAAAGGAAAAAGTCCTACAGATTCCGGAAAAATTACCCAAAAAGGAAAATTTTTTAAATTTCCCGATTACGAGAAAAGCCTCAAGAATTTTATTTGTTCACATTCGAGGAAAAATGACACCAGATCTTTCTTTTCGATGATTTTCTTCATGCTACAAATTTTAATAAAAGCATTGTTCAGCAATGAATTTCTAATTGAAGGCTTACCTACCTTTTAGCATGAAATTATCTAAAAAGAGTTATAATTCACGTTCTAGTTATCATGGACCATTGGAACAAATTTTATCTGATGCAGAAAAATCAGCTGTTTCCATGGATATTTTATTCTGATTTTTGGGAGAATTTTTTCGCCCTCTTATTGTGGAAAAACGCCATTTTTTTGTCTAGAAATTTAAATTTCAACGGTTCAGTTCATTTTTGGAGTTTGACCCCCCCCCCCCTCAACATTCTGTCTCAGGTGCCCAAGTACCTCCCTGCCAAAATTTGGTTGAGATCCGAAGTAAACTGGATTTGTATAGGGATCGTACACATGTATATTCTTTGTTTTATTTATATCGATGTTATTGTGAACCATGAGTATTTGAACTTTTCTTTCATATTTCAAATTTTAGCATTTATCACGTTGGTTTCTTAAATGTTTTTACTCTCATTTTTTAAATTCAGCATTTTTTGTTATTTTAGTTTCTTTTCTCTTGTTGTATTACTAATGCCAGCTTTCATTTGTATTCCATTGTCTATTCGATGGCCCTTGAACTCATACATATCAAATTATTACTCATATAAATGACAAACTGTTTCTACTTGTAGAGAAAAATATATCAAGATTTTGTTTTGATTTATACAATTGAACTCGGTTAATACGAAATGCCAAAAATTCAAGACTTTGTTTCTGTTTTCGTTATTCGTAACAATCTTGAATAAGTAAAATAGGGAAAAATAAAAAATTCATATGTAAATTTAAAACAGAATTACATACCAAAATTCAAACAGGTTCATTGCCCAAAATTGCGTGTCTTTGAGATTTCAGTGGTTTTGCATCTTGAAAATATTTATTGCGTAGAAAGTTTAGAAGTGTTTTATTATTTGCTACCCTAACTCGACTCATTTTATTTATTATTTTAGTAATTTATTTATCACCATTATTTTAATTGCTCCTTCATACTTTGTAAAATTAACCTAAAAAACGTGGTTTGACATCTAGGTTTGGATTTTAATAAAATTCTGTAGCTTTGCTCTTGCTATGCATTTTAAAAAGCATATAAAATATTTTTGGAGACTTTCAATCGGTTTAGGTTCTATAAAATTGCATAGCAACAGTAAAATTTTAAACACTGGAAGAAAAAAAAAAAGAAAACTCCTGTACGAAACAAATTTTGATTTAGGGCTGCTGATTTCTGGAAAAGGTCCCATTAATTGTTTGTGTTTTCCATGCTTGAAGTACTTGCAGAACAATTTTGGTCAAATGATTTTATGTTGCAGAGCATCAAGCATTCTACTTTGTGGGTTTTGGCTTTTCAGTAGTTTAAAAATATTTTTATGTTCATAGTTTAACTATCACAATTTTTTTTCTTCTGAAAATGCTTTAATTTTATACTTGCGTAATAAATTTCATCTATTTTTTCCCCTAGGTCCTACTCCTTGTGATAAAAATAATGGTGGGTGTTCTCACTTATGTTTATTGTCTGCATACAAACCATTTTATTCATGTGCCTGTCCTACTGGTGTACGTTTGAAGAATGATGGAAAAACCTGTGAAAATGGTAATTTGCAAATGAGCTATGTATTTTTAGTGTATACATTTATCATTGATAAAGTTATTCATAGTATTTGCATATTGTTTTCTTTAATTTATATAATATTTTTCAATATTTGCCTTTTTAGATTTGAACCTACCCAAAATCCAAAATGCTTTATATAACAAAATCTTTCTTGAATTAGATTTGATAGATCTAAAGTTAATCATATGAATTTAGTTACCATATTGAATATAATGACATTTTTAAGTTTTTAAACATGTTTACATAGTTGTAAAAATATTTTTTCAGAACCCCAAGAACTTCTCCTGCTTGTTCGAAGAACTGACTTGAGAAGAATTTCATTGGATACCCCAGATTATACAGATGTTGTCCTTGAGTTGGAAGGGATTAAGCACGCTATTGCTGCTGATTTTAATCCTGTTGATAACTACATTTATTGGACGGATGATGAAGCAAGGGCTATAAGAAGAGCTTATATGAATGGAACTGGTATGTTTCCTTTTCGTGTGTTAAAAGCATGATCCCCACATTTATTGCAGGGCCCTTTTGCCAGATCATGCTGCAATCTCCTAAAACTCTAGACAAAGTTATGAATTGTAACCAAAATTTTTTTTAGTAATCTTTTTTAGACAAAAAAAAAAAAAAAAAGAAAATCCCTGAATTGACTCATTTTCTGTTAGGTTGACACTTTAAAAGGAGAAAAAATTATAGTACTTGACTAAATCAAGGAACAGAATGCTTAATAGATGCAGTAGCAATTAGTTAAGGGGTCACAGTACCTTTCAAACATTTTTTTAAAATTTAAGTAAATTTTATTTTTTTTTTGAAACCATAACATGCATACTCTTTTTGTAATCAATAATTTATTTCCAAAATTTTAAAATATTGCCTACTTTTTTAAAAATTGAAAAAAAAAAAAAAAAAAATTAGAAAAATTTCAATTTTTCAAAATTCTTAAGTCTTTTTTATTTTTGCACTAATTAAAAAAAAGTTTTTTGCTAAACGATCACTATAATCATCTCTCAAAATCTTTGCATTCATTTGCTTATGAGTTTATTAGAAAATTTTCTGTGATTAATTATGTAAAAAATCAAAGTTAAAAAATTTTTTTTTGGTTTTTTAATGTTTAACATGCTCTAAACATTTGAGTAACTTATAAAATGCTTATCCAATGCACTGTTTTGTCAAATATGTTATCCCAATTACAAACAGTATTTCTTTACTGGGTGCGGCAAAAAAATGGCAACTTTATTTTTTTGTATAATTTTATCAAAAAAATTTTTTTTTACCAATGTAACAATTAATAACAATAGCATGGACCTATGGTCATAACATATTATGCCTGTTTCAAAGTGACCCCCCCCTGCGACGATACATAGGTCCAGACGTGACCTGAAATTTTCAGCGATGGGCCGCAGGTCCTCCGGCAACAATCGAGCCCATTCCCGGCGTAAGGATTGCTTCAGCGCCTCTAAATTTTTGTGGGGCTTAGCACAGATCTTAGCCTCTAAAATGGACCACATGCTGTAGTCCATTGGATTGAGGTCCGGCGAGTAGGGCGGCCATTCCGCCGACGAGATGAAATCTGGAAAATGGGTCATTTTTGCCTTGTGAGTAGGCGCCGAGTCCTGTTGAAACGTCCAATTTGCATTGCCGAAGTGCTGCTGAGCCCAGGGAAGCACAACAGCCTCAAGAATGTCGCGCCGGTAGACTTCTTGGTTAATTTTCACCCCTTGATCCACAAAAGCGAGTGGGGTCTTACCGCTAGCGCAGATTTCGCCCCAAACCATCAACGAAGCGGGATTTTGACGATGCTCGACGACTGCTGAGGTACTTGGAGCTTCTACGGACCATATTCGGTCGTTTTGGTGGTTGCTCGACGGTGAACAGTTTCTCGTCCGTGAAAAGGATACGCTCCCATCGTTAAGCAGCGGCCCGACGCTTGAGTTGGCAGCATCTTTGCAGTCATACGCGTTTGTTGTCGTCGGTGAGAAGCTGAACTTTCCGGAACTTGTAGGCCTTGAGGTTGAGCTCCTCTTTTGCCACTCGGCGGACTGACCGATCGCTTATGCCGGTCTCACAAGCGATTTTTCTCATGGAGACCCTCGGATTTCGTGCAACTCTCTTCTTGATGATTTTGCGGTTAGCAGATGTGTTGACAGTCCGCTTTCTGCCACTTCCTGGACGGTGGCCATCGTGGCCAAGCTCCTTGTATCGTTTAATTGCTTAAGACAGTACGTCCTTTCCAACAACGAGCAAACGCACAATTTCACATTGATGTTTCCCTTGTCGAAACAGCTCCAAAATTGCAACACGTTTGTTTGACATTCTGCATAGAAAAGTCAATTCAAATTAGTCAAATGTCAATTAATCGATGGAAACATGATAAATGACTGGCACAGAAAAATAATGAGAATTTAATAGTAAAAGAATCATGTGGCTGCATTTAAACATGTCCGTGTAAAGACTGATACAAAAAGGTTGCCATTTTTTGCCGCACCCTGTAAAGCTGTATCTTTAATAGAAAAAAATCCTTAGAGATTCTAATGACATGAAAACACAAAAAAAACTCATCATCGAGAAAAAGCAATTGAAAGTTTTTCTTTTGCGTAAGAACACATAGCAAGCATGGCCTAAAACCACTCATAATTTTTTTAATATTTGAACTAAAGCAATGAAACTTTTCCCCTGTGTTTGGAATAGTTTTTAGTTTTGAAATAAACAATAAAATTTTTTTTGATCGTTTCATCATTTTTGAAATACTGTAACCCCTTAAACACCTTTATTTTACTATCAAATAAAAAGCTATAATCCTCATAACCCAGTCCACGTTGCACCAATGCCAAAGCTACCTGTGATAAAGCCTGGAGTACAGAAGCCTCGTAAACACCCTATCTTGTAAACCTCCATCCCTCGTAAACCTCCATCTCTCTTTTTGTTCTACCGAGAAAATTGTCACTGCAAGATGTGCAGCACCCTCCTTTCACTATTAGTAAAAAACGAAAAAAACGAATATCATGTCACAAAAAGAAGGCAAGGATAAGAAAATACCTCAATGATGCCCCTCATGTTTGTGAGGAATGTTTAGCAATTTTCATTAGATTCATTTAAGGGGTATTCAATACAGATACACAGCATTTTTTAATGTTAGTCTTGGATTTTGTTCTGTTTTTGAAGAATTGATTCAATTAAGCATTTGGTTCATTTAACCACTGATTGAATTATCCAGTGCAGTAGCATAGATAGAATTTCATTTTGATGGGGGTTCAAAGAAATTTGCATGTGTTCAAATTTGAATGTTATGTATATGAACAGAAAAGTTATGTTTAGTAAATTCAACATTTTCATTTTTGTGTTTTCCTACTCATTTCAGAGAGGGTTTCGACCCCATGTACTCTCCCCTTGGCTACGCCACAGTCTCAGCACTGTTTAGAAACATATTTTCATTGTCAGAAGCATAGATCAAAGTTCTGCAATTTATTTTTACAGAACATGAATGAAGATAGCCTTGTGAAAATTCTATAATTTTTATGGAAGAATCGCATCTAGTGAGTCATAGAAAGTTAAAAGCAGAAGACATAGATTTTGAAACTCTAAATGTAGCAGATACCCTTTTTACTGTACAAACTTCTGTATGGTTTCTGCTGAAAATAAAGCATGATATAAAGGTCAATTTTCAAAACTTTGCTATAATTTGTGGGTAATCATAAACTTGTTTATTCAAATGTATAGGACTGCTGATTAGATTTTTTTTTTATTCTTGGAGGTTTGACTGATTGAAAAAAATGGCTGAAAATCAAATTGAAAAAATACAATGTAGTTGAATTTCAGAATGTAGCATATTTTAGGAAAATTCATCCACAATAAACATTGGGGGAAAAAACATTGAATTTATGCTTTGAAAGCAAGGAAATTGAAGTATGAAGTGAAAAGGGGGGCGCTTGAAACGAGAGTGAGCACTGAGATCCCAGATCTATTGTACTGTACCCGCTTAGTACCTACTAAAGGAGCCCAGTAACAGAAAAAAATTTTAGCGGTTGCCTAACCGAAATTCTAGGCAGTTCCCAGGGATCTACATAGTGGTATCCCAAGTAATCAAATCTTTGCGCAGAGTAGAAGTCACATTCACATAGCACATGAATTGAGCTTTCATCTGCCATATGACATCCTCTACATGAAGGATTGTCGGTAACGCCCATCAGATTAAGATGCCTATTAAGGAGCAGTGTCCAGTTAGTAACCCAACAGACTTCTTGATCTCATTCCTACTCAAATTAAGCAGTTCCTTGGATCCAAGCCAGGAAGACTGCTGGTTCAGAGTCTTGGCCTGTCTTTGAGAGTCGGACTGAAGCCACAGGGCATATGATTCATCCACAAGAAGGTTCTTTGCAGTAGTCCTTACTGCATTGTAGGGCAGGCTCGGGTTATTGAAAAAGCAGGGAAATTAAAAAAATTCAATATAGAGAGGTTGTGAGACAAGCACATTTGAGAAAAATAGGTTCAACTGCATTAGTAATGTTTGGTTTTTTAAAGTTGTAAATTTATTTTATCCTTTTCAGATAAGTAAGAAACTAGTCTATTTTACCCTGTATTATTAAACAATCTTGGTTATGAAATTATTTAAATATTTACAGGCCAGGAAGATTTAATTACCTCAGAAGTTCACCATCCTGATGGCATAGCAGTTGATGCAATAGCTGGTAACATGTATTGGACAGACACTGGAACAGATAGGATAGAAGTGGCAAGGTTGAATGGTTCTTCTCGTAAAATATTAATTACTGAAAATTTGGATGAGCCTCGGGCTATTGTTCTTGATCCACCAGAAGGGTAAATAATTACATATGTATATATGTATGTGTATATCAGGGCTTGAAAATTGTATTGCCCAACAGCCTAAATCATATACAGTCATGTACTGTAGTAACTCATTTCAAATGTATATTTATATTTTTTGCCATTACATGCAAATACTTCAGACTTCAAACTCTAGTTCTAAAGGGTGGGGCGCAGGAACTTCCTTTTTTAAAAGGCAAAAAAAAAAAAAAAAAAAAAAAAAAAATTATATACCTAAAAATTCTTTTTTTTATTCTTTTTCCTGTCACACATAATGGGAGATAATGCTTTACACATTTTTGAAAACAATATCATGTAATGTTGCCCTCCAATGTCAACACACTGATTCAGTCGAACTCGGAAGCTTTGGTCAACTCTTTGGAGCAAATGCAGTACATTGGCAGTTTCGGCTTGAATGCATGATGTAACAAAACTTCCCATTCAGATCTTTCCGTTTGAGCCTCTCCCTACTACTCTGTAATGCTCTACATTTTTTTGTGTGCCAAATTCAAAAAAGAAAGTTTCCACGCCCCACCCGGTATAAAGTTGAAAAGTTTTTATATTTGTAATTTTTACTTGTTATAATCATTTAATTTATCACTTATTTACTTATTAATTTATTTATTTCTTTATTCATAGGTATATGTATTGGACTGATTGGGGTTTGCGTCCTAAAATTGAGAAGGCAGCTTTGGATGGATCTCAAAGAGTGCTACTTGTAAATACTTCTCTAGGCTGGCCTAATGGACTCTCGATAGATTTTAGAGAAAAGAAATTGTATTGGGGTGATGCAAAGACAGATAAAATAGAAGTCTCAAACTTAGATGGAAGTGATCGTAGAGAACTAGTTTCAGACCAGCTGCCTCATATTTTTGGATTTACTTTACTTGGTAAGTATGTTTTGAATTATTTTTTTAAATGTTTTTTCTTGCTATTACTAGTTTTCTCCTGCTTTGTTAGGAGTCTTCTAGTACTGTTAAAGCCACAGTTAAGATGTAGTACAAGTTGTAACATTTTCAGACTGTTCAACCAATCAAAATCCTTGATTAGTGCTCATTGTTTCCACATAGAAAAGATAACGTGTGCTCATGATATCAAGCCAGTGTTGTAGCTATTAAGAAAAAGCTGTCGGAAGTTGACAATATGACTTAGCAGAATTTTGTTTCATTTTTGTAATTGCTGGGCCGAAAGGCCATAGTGGAGTTCGTACAATGCGTTGTGTTATGATTTGGTGGACTTTTGGACTGTAGGAATAATAGTTGGATTCATTTTTGCACCATGAAAGTTTATTAAATAAAATAGTACATATACAGTTCTAAACTAAGCTTAGATATTTAGTTAGGAGTTAAATATTTATATTCAAAACATTAAAGATTTCAATAATTAAGTACATCATGATTCTGCTCTCCAAAGGAATTAAACTTTAATCTACTGGTTTAAATTAAGTTGTGGGAAGTGGGAGCTAGTATTGTACGTACCAAGATTTCGGTCCTTTCTCCATTAAGTCATCCAAAGGCGCAGCGCGTTTCTATCATGACTCCGGACAAACGTCTCGGAGAAACGCCGAGCTCTCCAAAGATCGTCTCCTCTACCTTCCAAAACTATCTCTTCTTCTCTCGAAAAATCTTAACTCCTTGTTTTATACTGGGGGATAAAGTTCCCTGATCGGGGCACATTCTCTGGGGATCATAGTTCAACATCTGGAGATCCAGCTTCCAGGAAAACCCTATGCTTTATGGGGTACGGAGTGTCGCAAAGTGTCAGAATGGAATTTTGTTATTCCCAAGTCTTCTATTTTATGGGCTCGAAAATGTCAGAACTTCAGAAGTTATATCCTACAGCTATGACTCGGAAAGGGGGAAAATGTTTGAAATGTCCGAAAGAAGCTAACCCCTTTTGACCCACTGCGGGTGTCACAGAAAATTCCAAGTGTCGCTTACTCAAAACAAGCGGAGGGAAACTTTCCCGCCAAAATGTGTTTATTTCTAACTCTCTATTTTATGAGATGCAACTGCTCGGGGGTCTGAACTTATTTCCTGCACGGGAAAAATGTACCGCCGCGCCGCGACAAAAAGGTCATCTCTTCTTAACCTAAAAGACGTTTAAAAATGCGAGGGAGGCTATTTGTAGCGGAAAGAAGGTTCAGGGGATGGATATCCCTTTCCAGGCATGTGGGGCAGAAGGTCAAAATCGGCCCCACAATCCTGGTTTGGTTTTTGTTTCGTTATCTAAATGCGATAAATTAAAATCCGATTCCTTAAACTCATCCTTCCTTAGTTGTTTAATTTTTTTCATATCCCGTATTTCAATGTCCGAATTAATGTTTGCCATTTTTGTATTTTTGTTGAGGGATATTTCCTCCGAAGAAAGGTTTGAAATAACAACCGAAACAGTTTTATCCTTTGAAATTTTCGCAACCGCTGAATGTAACTCTAAAAACGGATTACGTAAAATTGGAGTTAACAAAATGTCGTCTCCTACTTTAGCGGGGATATCGACAGATAAATCAATAATTTTGGTTTCATGTGGTTGCAGCGTGTGCTTTTTCCTGAGAGTGGCTGTGGACGAAGGCAAATTATTAAATGAAGTGGAATTAGCATCATAAAGTCTCGTTGAAACAGTATTGGATGCAAGCGTGTCATTGTGAAAATTAAGGTGAAATTTGTGTAATTTTAGAAAATCATAGCCCAAAATAGCCCTGTATTGGGACGGAAAATTTTTTGTAACAAAAAAATTGTGTCGAAAATGCTTATCACCTATTGTTATTGGTACGGAAACACAACACTCAAATTTTAAAGATTCGCCTGAAATGGTTTTTATCAAAATGTCCTTACTAACAGGTTTAATTAAAGGATCATTTTTAATTTTCTTGTACACGAAATCATCAAGGAGGCTGACACTAGCTCCACTATCAGCAAGACAAACAGTGTCGAGGCCTGCAAATTTCATTAGTAATACGGGTAAATAAAAATTTGAAATATTTGGGTCAATTTTCTGGGTATTCAAGACGCATGGAAACGGCTTATATTTCTCGGTTTGGGGATCGCTAACCGTTTCATTTTTTTCTCTTGTTCCTGCGAGCCCCACTTCTAGTTTAAAGGACGATGATTTGTAGAGGGGTGAAATGGAGGAAAAGCGCACTGCTGATCTCTGTTATTCTCGGTCTGGGACTGAAAGTGAGGATGGAAACTTTGGCGCGGGAGATAAGAGTTGTTGTAAGGGGATCTGCTGGAGAACTGATTCTGCGGGGGGAGGACGGGGATGTCATTTCTTGTGCGATTTCGGAAATAACATTCGCTAGTGTAATGATTCGTCCTATTGCAAATTTCGCAATGTCGCGCATAGTTTTGTTCGTATGTGGGTGGAGGTCTGAAGTTTCGGGAATTATTTTGCCCGTGTGTATTTTCTGATCTGTAATTGCCTGAAAAATTTTGCCTATAATTAGGTGGAGTTCTAAAGTTATTTGTTCTGGGTTGATATTGATTTCGATATTCACGAAAGTTTGAAGAGATTTTTAAATCCTGGATATCTTTAGTTAAGGATGAGATCATTTCGTGCGTGGCACGCGCATGTTCGGACAGGATGGTAGCAAAATCGCTGTTAGTCGGCGAGGTTGTTGTCTGAGTTTTTGTGTTATTTACTGCGTGTTCATTTTCAATTCTGTTCAACTGTAGTAATTCCACGAAGTCGACCGCTTCCTGGAATTCCGTGGGATTTTTCATTAAGACTGATTGTTTGAATTCTGGGCGTAAGCCGTCAATGAATTTGGACAATTTTGTGTTATTATAAATTTTCTTAACGTCATCGTTTTCTAACGCGATGTCGCCAAAAAATTTCAATGTGGCGGTTGCTACCCTAGCAGCAAAGTGCTTAGCTGGCTCCTTTTCGTACATTTTACACGATGAAAATAGCTGTTGTCGTGATGTTAAACTGGATTTAATTTCAAAAAAATCTAAGAATTTAGTTTTGAAATTATCATAATTAAGCTCAGAAGATAGATCCGGGCAGTTTATCAAGTGGTTTAATGCGTCACCTCGGATTCGTGATTTTATAACAAACAATTTCTCTTCATCGGAACAATTGGATGCGGTGGTAAGACTATCAACTAATTGTACAAAATATCGGGGTGTGACAGCAGAAGAGTTATCGAATTGTGGGATAAGGGACTGAAAGGTGGCTAGTTTTGAAATAATGGGGAGGGAATTAGCACCAGCGGGAGGATTTTCGGAGTTTGTATTTTGCATGATTACAATTTTTTTTTCTTTGGCAAAATATTTCAATAAACAAATAATAACGCAATAAATTTTCTCAAAAGAACACAAATAAAATACATTTTCAATATCGATCCGTCATAATAGAGAAAAATTAAAGCGATAAATAATAATTTCATTTCACAAAAAAATCAGCAAGTATAAATTCAAACAAAAAAAATTTCAAGAGCCTTAAATTGTTTTTAGACATGACTACGTAAAGAAATAGACACCATTTAAAATCCGAGAAAATAATTGAGTCTTATTTAAAAGTGATATAATATTACAAGTATAAAGTGATAAGATGAATCCAACTATAATGAATGCAAACAAAGTAATTTCTCTAGCAAAATAGAAAAAGTCACGGTATCATTTAATGTTGCCTTTGACTAAATTAAAAATCGCGTAATCAATAAACATTCAAATTTGCACGGCATCATTTACTGTTGCCGTTCACTAACATAAATTTCGCGTCGTCAATGACCGTTCGGAATGGTCACGGCATCATTTACTGCTGCCGTTCACTAACATAAATTTCGCGTCGTCAATAACCGTTCGGAATGGTCACGGCATCATTTACTGCTGGGCCGATAGGCCGTATAGTGGAGTTCGTACAATGCGTTGTGTTATGATTTGGTGGACTTTTGGACTGTAGGAATAATAGTTGGATTCATTTTTGCACCATGAAAGTTTATTAAATAAAATAGTACATATACAGTTCTAAACTAAGCTTAGATATTTAGTTAGGAGTTAAATATTTATATTCAAAACATTAAAGATTTCAATAATTAAGTACATCATGATTCTGCTCTCCAAAGGAATTAAACTTTAATCTACTGGTTTAAATTAAGTTGTGGGAAGTGGGAGCTAGTATTGTACGTACCAAGATTTCGGTCCTTTCTCCATTAAGTCATCCAAAGGCGCAGCGCGTTTCTATCATGACTCCGGACAAACGTCTCGGAGAAACGCCGAGCTCTCCAAAGATCGTCTCCTCTACCTTCCAAAACTATCTCTTCTTCTCTCGAAAAATCTTAACTCCTTGTTTTATACTGGGGGATAAAGTTCCCTGATCGGGGCACATTCTCTGGGGATCATAGTTCAACATCTGGAGATCCAGCTTCCAGGAAAACCCTATGCTTTATGGGGTACGGAGTGTCGCAAAGTGTCAGAATGGAATTTTGTTATTCCCAAGTCTTCTATTTTATGGGCTCGAAAATGTCAGAACTTCAGAAGTTATATCCTACAGCTATGACTCGGAAAGGGGGAAAATGTTTGAAATGTCCGAAAGAAGCTAACCCCTTTTGACCCACTGCGGGTGTCACAGAAAATTCCAAGTGTCGCTTACTCAAAACAAGCGGAGGGAAACTTTCCCGCCAAAATGTGTTTATTTCTAACTCTCTATTTTATGAGATGCAACTGCTCGGGGGTCTGAACTTATTTCCTGCACGGGAAAAATGTACCGCCGCGCCGCGACAAAAAGGTCATCTCTTCTTAACCTAAAAGACGTTTAAAAATGCGAGGGAGGCTATTTGTAGCGGAAAGAAGGTTCAGGGGATGGATATCCCTTTCCAGGCATGTGGGGCAGAAGGTCAAAATCGGCCCCACATAATGATCATGCAGCATAAGCAAATTGTCGTGTTTCAATTGCTTTCGTCTCATTTCAAGCAACTTCAATCACTTTTCCGTCATAATTTTATTAAAGCATTTAAGATTCAGTGTGCTTCTCACTATGAAAACTGAAATTCAAGAAGAACAAGCTTGGTGAATTGAACGTATCAGTTTGTTCAATAAACGGCATCTTTTTTCTACTTTACTTCAATGAAAACGTAATGTCACAAATAAAGGGAGTCGGCTCCCTTTATGATCAGGGTTCACCATTATAACAAGACAAATGATGTGTGGGGGGGGGGGGGGGGAGAGAAGTTTTATTACAGCATGCCAACAATGAACACGGGCTTAGCAGTTAGTTCTTTACTGTGCTTACAATTTCAATCCTTTTGCATCAATCAAGTTTTGAAATATGAAATTATTTTATCATATGCTAGCTTAAATAGACCTTTTCAATTTTAATATTTTATTTTACTTATCAATACATTTTTGGTTACTTGCATATTTTTTGGATATATAAGAAAATTTGAAAGAAGTAAGCATTTAAGTGTTTAATCTTTCATTTTTTGAAAACTTATTTTAAAATGCTCATTGAAGTTTATTTTTAAATAAAATAAATTTAAAAGAATGAAAATGATATTCAATCATGCGAACATTAAAACAAATAATTTGCAAAAAACTGTTTCCCGTTTCAATCCTCTTGAATCTTGCAAATATTTCCTACTATTCTGAAATGTAAAAGTTATTTTACCTCTCTGAGATAGCATTTTTAAGTTAATAATTTATTTTACTTATTCATTAATTTTTGTTAATTGCATATTTTCTCGGGAACTACCAAATATAGAGAAAGAATTCATAAATTGTTTAATTCTTGTTTTATTTTCAAATTTAAATTTTATGTCTATTAAAAGCTCTTGAAAATGGAATCAAAAGCAAACTATACTTAAACATGTCAACATTGAAGATGTGCTTAATTGAAAATTGCTCACTGTATTTGAGATTTCAATTCTTTTGCATTCTGAAAATATATCAATTAATTTAAAGTTATTTTATTTTGTGCGAGGTTAAGATAGCTTTTTGTAAAGGAATTTTTTATATGCTTTTTGTGAACTTGAATTTAGTTTAATGATAAATTATTGATACTTACTTATTTCAGTACCGAATTGGAACGTCGTGTAATTGTTTCCAGGGTTCGTACGCCCTTGAAAAACCTTGAAAAGTGCTTGAAAAAAAAAGTTCATTTTCAAGTGCTTGAAAACCTTGAAAAAGTTTTAAAACCTTGAAAAAGTTTCTTAGTGCTTATATTCTCTCAAAAATCAACGAATTGTGCTTAGAAGTTTTAAAAAAGTATTTCACCACTGCAATTTTCTGAACATGTGCTCAGTATGCAACATCGGGAAAAATTGCTTCCGTGTTTGGGATTTCAATCCTTTTGCATCTTGTAAATATTTTGATGTTTTTTACAACCGAAAGATATTTTGACATATGGTACCTTAGATTAGTTTATTTTTTGTTTAATTTCATTAATTAACAAAGAAATTAATTTGGAAACCATGACAACATTGAACTTACTCGGGTTTCGCGGAAAATTGCTCTTGTGTTTGAAATTTCAATCCTTTTGCATCCTGCAAATATTTAAATATTTTGGCTAATCAAATGTTAGTTTCGCATATGCTACCTTAGATTAGTATATTTTTTGTTTAATTTTAATAAAAAATAAATAAATTTATTTCATGGGAAACATGCCACGTCGAACGAACTCAGTCTTTGCGAAAAA
The DNA here is from genome assembly GCF_026930045.1 of Uloborus diversus. Classification (NCBI taxonomy): domain Eukaryota; kingdom Metazoa; phylum Arthropoda; class Arachnida; order Araneae; family Uloboridae; genus Uloborus; species Uloborus diversus. The sequence continues at coordinate 36,336,907 of NC_072737.1, read as the reverse complement.
TTGCTTCTCGTGTTTGAAATTTCAATCTTTTTGCATCTTGCAAATATTTAAATATATTTACTAATCGGATGTTATTTTCATATTTGCTACCGTAGATTAGCATATTTTATGTTTAATTTCAGTAAAATATAAGTTTATTTTATGGGAAACATGACAACATTAAACTTAATTCGCGAAAATTTGCTTCCCTTGTTTGAGATTTCAATCCTTTTGCATTTTGTAAATATTTTATATTTTTGGCAATTAGTAGTTATTTTGACACTGCTACATCAGATTAGCTTATTTTATTTTAATAACTAAAGAGTTAAAGAATTTATTACCTTGGTCTTGTTTAATTATTTGCTTATTTATTTTTGCAATTTTGAATGATTATCTTTACCTAATTTTTGGTCATAACAGATTTTTTTAAAAAAAAATTTAAATTTCAGCAGTTGAGCACCTAACAAATTAACTTAAAGTTTGTATTTTAAATATAAAGTTGATTTATACAATTTTATTTATAAGTACATCATTTTTTATGTCTGCTAAAATAAATAAGGTGTATAACAGGGGTGGTTGTGTTATGATTATTCACTTGAAATCCAGTAGTGTTCGTTTTTATGCTTTTACCTCCCTATATCTCCAATTTTCCCCTTTTCCTCAAATGTTCAATATTACTACTTTATTAAGGTTGTGGGTACTTGGAGCTTACTGAAAGAGGCTTTAATCAGCAAAGGGGTAGATAGCTTAAGGAGGGTCATTCATCTTCATTTGGATCTAATAAATTGACCAGTACCAGCCTAGCTAGGCCCAGTACCTGTTGCTGGTTATCAACACGCACTGGGCATTGTATTTCTATGCAGAATATTTTGACTTAATAAACTATTTTATGAATTGTATGCATAGCAAAAGTTATTGTTGTACATATGTATATTCAAGTAATAGGGGTCTTAGTTTTAAAAATTATCCCCCCCCCCTCGCCCCATTTTGCTCTTTGAAACTTTCAGGTAATTTTTTATGAACTCAAAAATCACAATTACCCCTGAATATTATTGCCTTTCTAAATTTAAATTCTAATATTCTATTGCAAGTTTTTAAATTCTATTGCAAGTTAATCAATGAAAGCTGAATAGGCTCAAGTTTGCATTCAGAGTATTTATCACTGCTTAAGCTGCTTTTGTATATTTTGAGGTGTAGAGACTGGACTGTGGACTTTCATCAACTTTTCTTACTTCCTAATTTTAAAATTTACTCGAGGACAGTTGAAATGCCTTATTGGCTGAACAGCTAATAAATACATACGAATAATTGATTTGCATACTTATAAATGATTTGCAAACCTAATATTTTTAGAACTTAATAGTGCAAACTGAAATAACTTTCTGGGTAGTGTTTTTGTCCTAACCGCCCTTACATTGTAATAAACCACTGTATAGATATTGGAAATAAATGTTGAAACCAGGGGGGGGGGGGGAGTGACTTCAAAAACTCCTCTCTGGCAATGCCATTGAACATGGGTATTTTAGTTTCTTCCCATAAAAGTTAAAAGCACTTATGAAAGGTTTTTTTTTTTTTTAAGTATTAATTTGCTGATTCTAGAAAATATACAAACCTCTGACTGCTGCAACCTTTGAAAAACCTCAAAATCAAACCTCTTGGTATCTGCTTCTCTTTATGACCAAACTTTTCAAACATTTTCAGAAAAACTTTCAACGCAGTAGATCTTTCATCAAAGTGTCTCTCGTTGTATTAAAAGCAATTTTGTTTTCCTATACTTTTTTGTATTATTGCCTTATTTCTATGTGTTTGTAGTAAATGAAATCTGCATACAATATTTTTAGTACAAATTTATGATATTGCCTTGAAAACAAAATTTTTTACCTTGAAAAGTACTTGAAAAGTGCTTGAATTTTTTTCTGCCTAAAGGGTATGAACCCTGGTTTCATTTTTTCTTGTTTTAAAATGAAAATAAAATGTTTCAATTTAAAAAAAATGGCATAAATTTAAACAACCACAAAAGGTATTTAAGCAAGCCAACACTGAAACATATTCTTTGCGTAAATAAACTTAACTGCTGTGTTTGATACTTTAATCTTTTTTGCATCCTGCCAATACATTTCATTTATTCTGGAAATATAAAAATTCATATGCTAACTCAGATTTTTTTTTCTTCAAATTTTTGTTTACATTCATTATTAAATTTTTGTGGTTGTATATTTTTCGGAAACTACGAAATTTTGAGGAATAAGTACTTAAATTGTTTGATTTTCTATTGTTTTTAAATTAAAGTAAAATGTTTATTGGAAAAATTTAAAAATAAGATTAGAAATATTAATTATTTAAACATGCCAGTATTGACCTTTCACTTCACAAAAAGTTGATTACTGCACTTGAGATTTCTAGTTGAGAGTGTTCGTTTTCCTTCTTGCAAGTCTCAATTATCTTTAAATGCAGAAATCATTTTATCATCTCCTAGCATGGAATTGCTTCTTTCTTTCTAACTTTATTTGTTTAATAACTTTTCTTATTTTACTTTTCAATAAACCATTTGTAAAAATAGTTAGTAATCCAATGTTATGAAGCACAAAAATTGCAAATAATTACAGACACCTGTTTTGGTGTTACAAGGAACACGTGTCTGCAATTATTTGCAATTTTTGTGCTTCATAACGTTGGATTACTATTTTTATTTTCATCACAAAGGTATTTATTCGTTAAACCATTAGTAATTATATATTTATCATTGGAATTATTGAATTTGAAAGTATTAAATATTTTATTGTTTCATTTATCATTAAAGTAAAAAAATGCATTGAAAACATAATTTCTGAATTTCTGAATTAGGAAATAAAAAAAATATTTAACCATGGCAACATTTAAATGCATGCTCTTTATATAATTGCTTACTTTGTTTGAGGTATAAATCCTTATGTATCCTGCAGTTTTTATATAGCTTTTTTTTTTATTTTCCAAATGTTTCAAAATATGGAAATTATTTTATCAAATCCCAACTTTGAATAGTTTAATTTTATTATTTAAATTTTTATTAAAAAAAAAAGTGATATGTTACAGCAATCTATGTAAATAAAACAGTATATATGATTCAGTGAGAAGCAAAGGGATGTAAGTGGAAAAATGAAAAATTTGGAGATAACCAGTATAAATGGTAGGTGAACTCCTCGTCTGTCTTGGTGCAAGATATGGATACCTCAGTTGCCAAATCGATTAACTCCACATTAAAAAAAAAAAAAACCTCATTTCTGCTTTAATAGTGCTTAATCAATACTTAGAATGTGAATTTATATTAAAATTTTGGTTCATTACATTTCTGATCCTGCCATGGCAGAAAAAGTAACACCAGGACCCATTCACTTCTATGTAAAATGCTGTCTTCTTCATCAGTTTTCTGGACTTTTTGTTTTATGGAGTTAATCGATTTGGCAAGTGAAGCATCCATATAGTACTGGTAGCCCTGGTAGGTGCTGCTGTACAGCACCTACCAGGGCAATGTTAGCCCTGGTAGAAAAATCAATGTTAGCCTACCTAGAATGTTATCTTTAATGTCATTTTCTTCAAAACTTGAAAATGTCCATTTGCATCCCTTTGCATCTCACTGCGTCATTTGTGTGTATGTTTATATGTTTCCTATACAAATCCACAGTTTATTTGGAAGGGAAGTACTTGGGCACGAGAGAAGGAACATAGGTTTTTTTTTTCAAATGCTTAAAAAGTATCGAATCGTTAAAATTTTAATTTTACGGCCCGAAAGTGGCATTAAATGGCCTCTTCTACCGGAAATAATTATTCAATCAGTTCAAATTCAGCGCCTTTTGGAAGCCCGCGAAAAATACCCCTGAAATTGAACTACAGTTGGCTCTCTGTTTAATGATTTTCAAGGGACTACAAAAAATCATCCTTAAGTAGAAAACGTTCTTAAATAGAATGCTTTTAACACTACAGTGGACCATCTGGGACCCTAAAAGCCGTTGTTAAATAGAGAAAGACGTTAAATAGAGCATCGTTAAACAGGGAGCCAACTGTAATTCCTTCAAATTTCCAAAAAAGAGAAAAAAGAAACAAGGCTGTAAAATCCACTTTTTTTTCTCCACTGTGACTAAATAAAATTTTGTTTTTGCTTCGAGGCTAAAATTTCTTCTTTTGATTATTATTTGGTGATTTATCTTCTTTCTTTTTTTAAGGATTTCAGGTGTATTTATAGAGGGTTGCATTTAATTTATTCGGGAATTTTTAATTTGCTGTCTTCTTTCTTTAAGAATGATTATTTTGACAGGTTATTTTACAGTATTTTTTTTTTCCTCTAATTGAAGCCCGATTGTTGAAAATGCGTCACTTGACATAACTGTTATTTTCAAAGTAGGCTGTGCAAAGCCAGCTGGGCAATACATCTAGTAAAAAATAAAGTAACCTTATTGAAAAAAATTTTTTTTATTGATTTTGCTTCAATGTTTTGTTGCCAACAAAAGAATATCTAGATTTGCCTTTGTTTTGATTTTTTTTCTTTTCTACATTTGTCTCTTTTTTATAATTTTCAAATCTCTTTTCGCTGCATTTTGGAGTGTCCATCTTGTTCTAAGGCATGTAATACCCAGATGCTAATATCTAATCAATCAATTAAAAAATGCTCTTTGATTAGTAAAGGCTGGAAATGTGCATAACAGCTTAACAATCTGAGTACTATCAAAGTATGGTTACAGGAATTTTCACATATGAACCGTGTGGTATAAGTTGTATGCCTGTACTTTGAATTTTAAAGAGTATATTCCACTTTTTAGTACCCATCTGTTAAAGAAAATTATAAGTAAGCAGCAATCTTTGCTACTTTGCTCATTATAGGGGCACAGGTGAAGGAGATCTTTTTTAAATTAATGAGCTTTTTTTTATGATTTTTTTTTGATGATGAGGTATTTTTAAATGATTTAGTTTTGTGTTTATTTCCATGTATGACAAAAAGAAGTTTTTTGAACTGTGTAACTGTAACTTTAGAAATATTAATACTACATTTTTGCTTTTTTTTTTTTTAGGAAATTACATATATTGGACTGATTGGCAAAGAAGATCCATTGAACGAGTTGATAAAGTTACTGGTGTAATGAGAGAAATAATTATAGACCAGCTTCCTGATTTGATGGGTTTAAAAGCAATAAGTTTAAAAGAAAAGCTTGGTAGGATTTTTTCTTGAAAGTTTATTTTATGAATAAGAACACAAAATCAATGATTTTTATTAAGATTTTTGCATAATAGTAAGTAGTCACAGTAATGATTCACTAAAAATTTGAAATTATAGTTTCAAACAAAAAGTTTCAGTACTTGTTTGCTCTAGAAATCCAATCTCTTACCCCAAAAGAAATGAACTGTTCATTTTTGCACCCAATAATAAAAAAAGAAAGTAGAAAAACTGGAGCTTTAAAAACAGAAACTTTTGTTTCCTTTATTCAATGCAAACATTTCAGAAACTATTAAATGCTTCATATATTTTTTTTTTTTTAAGCTAAATCTCTTAAGTTTGCAATCTAGTTTTTATGTTCTGTTCCTTAAAAATAGCTATTGCTTCCCTGCACTTATAACTTTTCTTGTTAACTCCAATAGACTGATAGTTGAACTGTTTCTTCCTCCCACGTGTTTGCTCAACATTAGAGCCATTAGATACAAAATTCGGCATCCTTTGCCATTGTTGACGATCTCATCTTCTGTAAATTGTAATTTTGTCTGATTATTGTATCTGTGCAATGCAATCTTGTAATTGCAATGTCTTACCTTTTTCTTCCTACTGTATCTTTGAAATTTGGAACTTGTATACATCCAAGTTCCAGAATGTAAAACTGATGCTTAGATAATTTTTGACGAAGTACAAAAGCTAATATAGGGTGTCCATCTTTATTTACAGCTGCTTAAATTTCCCAAATTCGGTTTGTACCACTTTTTTTGCTTATACGTAATTTCACTGTACTGCACATCTTTGTCCTTAATTAAATTAATTAATTTTATTTTAATCTTGATGAAAGAATTACTTTCAGGAAGAAATTTAAAGCATAGTTTAAAGACTAAATGCATTTGTTTTTCTTTTTTGCAGGTGTCAATCCATGTGGCATAAACAATGGGAACTGCTCTCATTTATGTTTAAATAGACCTGGGAGCAATTTTACTTGCTCTTGTCCTGGTGGACTTGAGCTTACCACTGATAACATGACTTGTATTGTACCAGAAGCCTTTTTATTGTTCTCACGGAAGGAAAATATCCGCAGAGTGTCCTTAAAATCCCATAACGCAGATGCTATTCCTCTTTCTGGTGTACAGGAAGCGAATGCTTTGGACTATCATATTAGTGAGAGCCGAATTTATTGGACTGATACTAGCTTGAAGGTGAATATTAAGCTTTTTTGAAAAATCTTGATCAAATTTGAAATGCGAAACTTCTTTACTCAATACTTAATTTTAACTTTTACTTGTTTCTTTTTTCATTCGTACATTTTTGATGTGCATCCTTTTTTTTCTTTTGTAATTGCATAGCTGCCAACTTGTACGATTTAGCCGTACATTGTAAGATTTTCGGTCGTTTTGTACGATTGTACGGTCTTATGGCAGATTTGTACAATTTTTAGTTTTTGGTCTGTCTGACGCGTTCACATCGCACACGAGCCAGGCAATGCATCGTGCATGAGGCAGTGTCTGGCTATTATCACACGCAGCGATGTGTTTGTTATGAGAATTATATGTGGTGTTTGAAAGATTGCTATTCATTTAAGTAGGACTAGACAGAGCTGCACACTTCTTTATCAAATAACAGCATGGAGAACATTTTAATCTGTTAGAACTTAAAAAAAACTATTGTTTTGAACAAGTTTTTAATAGACAATTTTTGAAAGCTGCAAAGTCAGCAACTGTTCAAAGTTTAAGATCAAAGAAATAAAGGTTTTTTTATTTACTTATTTTTAAATTTATTTATTTATTTTTGCTTATAAAAGCACAGATCAAGTAAAGGTAAGGATTTGAAAATATTATAATACTTTAAATTTTAATACTTTGCTTTATAATGGTCAAAAAAGCGTAGAAATATAGCCACCGCATACATTGTAAGATTTTTTAAGTTGGCATGTTGGCAGCTATGTAATTGCATTGTGAGATATAATTCAATTACTTATAAAATGAAAAAAAAAAAAAGTGAAAAGATACTGCCTATACTGTCTTTCATTCTTGAATTTTTCTTGTGCATTTCTCCCCCCCCCCCCCATCATTGAACATAGCATGGGTTCCCAAAGTGGGCATTGCAGCACCTTTAGGTGTTTCAAGGAAAGCTTAGAGCTTCCGGGAAGTGTCCATAGTATCAATTGATCATATATAATAGAGATAGACTGGGATGCCATGAGAAAATTTTATTTCTTCAAAGGTTGTTGCAAATCATAAAAGTTTGGGTACCACTGGAATATAGAATAATAATTCAATTACTGAAAAAGAAAAGAAATATTGCACACATTTCTGAAAAGATAGCTTGAAATATAGCAGTGTAAAGGCCTTTTTTTTTATTTTCTTCCTTGCTATTCGTTTGATTCACATTTCAGGATTATGTTATCAGCATTTAGGTCTATTTCAGCATTACTTTACTTAAAACAAGCAATTTCTCTCAAACTACTTTGTCACACAGTGTGAAACGTTTGCTTTATGGGAGATTGCCTTAAATGAATGGTACAATAAATAAAAATAAGAAATAACATACAATTGAACAAAATTGCAGATTTATTGCATACACATGTTTTGGGGTACGTGTTAACCCTTTTTCCATGCAAAATAAGTGAGCTTATGGATGAAAAGACATCTAAAAAAAAGATGTCTTTTACATATAAACATAAATTAAAATATGAAGTGTAAAAATAAATTAATTTGCTTTGGTCATATTTTTTAAAACTTTTTTTGTAAAATAGGATATTGTTTTTTTACCCTTTAAATTAATTGTTACTTCATGACAGCTTTTATAAGTTAAAATATTTACAAAAATTGTTAGGGGGATTTCTTAATGATAAAGGGAGAACACAGGTATAAAAAAGTTTAAAAGCCACTGCATTAGTATATTCTTGGCCATTTTGAATTTAAAAAAAAAAACTACATTTTATAATGTTTAGCATTCTTAAGTGAATATCTCTTTTTTTTTCTTTGCAGACTATCAGCAGAGCATTTATGAATGGTAGTTGTGTCGAAACACTTGTGGAATTTGGTCTGAATTATATTGAAGGTTTGGCCGTAGACTGGGTTGCTCAAAATCTGTATTGGACTGATATGGGCTCCAATCGTATTGAAGTATCCCGTTTGAATGGCACTTCAAGGAAAGTGTTACTGTGGCAAAACATGGATGATCCACGATCTCTGGTTTTGGACCCTAATGAAGGGTAATTGAAATTTTTCTCAAAAAAAAAAAAAAAAAAAAAATTCAATCAAATAAATTTATTTTTCTCTATAAAAAGTAATGTTGTTGTTAATGAAATACTTTTGTTTTTATAACATGATAACACTTTTTGTTGTAAATGTACAACTTTTTTGGTGTATTTTCAATATCTTTCATTGACTGTTTGTTTTAAAAATAACTTCAGTATTTTCTTTCCTTTGATTATTTGATCCTTCTTTTGATTTCCTCTTGCAAATTGGGTAACTTAAAATGTGAAAGTTAAGTAAAAAGTTTGAAGTAAGATACCTGATTTTTACCCCTATTATCCCATCTCCTTTGTTGCTAAAAGTTTTCAATTGTTTTTTGGGTGAACATTAGGAATTTTCTAATATATTGTTGTTGTTTTTTTCAGTTATATGTATTGGACAGATTGGGGTACAAGTGGTCGTATTGAAAGAGCTGCAATGGATGGATCATATCGTAAAGTTCTCATCAGTAAACTTGGTCGTCCCAATGGTTTGACCATCGATTTTGTTGAGAGAAGGCTCTACTGGATTGATATTGATACTCTAAAAATTGAATATTCTGATTTATTTGGTAATTTTTAATTTTCCCTTCTTCTATGTGCTGTTTCATTTTGTCATTCGATTAATCTCCCTTCTCGATATTTTGAGTTTTAAAAATCCAATTTTAGTACTAACATTGTAGGCAAAGCTCCCATGAATTTTTAAATGTGTTTTAATTCCAGGTACCTGTTACAAAAGTCTTTTGAAAGTACTTAATTTTTTATTGAAAATCTTTTTCAAATATGGTGCTTCTAATTGGTTTTTGTTTCAAAATTAAAAGTTTTTTTTTATTTTATCAAATAATTTTTTATCTACCACAAAACCAATTATGCATTAAAGATGAAACTTTTATTTTGCTTGAACTGAAACTTTTTTAGTAAAAAAAATACGTTTTGTACATATTGATGTACAGTAGAACCTCGTTGATCGTCGAATTTCCTCAACCCAATATAGATCCGGATCTCCGTATAAAACTTGTGTACTTTTCTCTTACATTTCGTGTTCACATAAAAAATTATTTTTAATTATTGTAGCAAGAATGTAAATCTAAGAACTCCAATCAATCACTTTTTATTTTAATCTATCAATGATAAAGCATTTGCTTGACAGATCTTCATTCAAGCACCACACATGTATGAAAAAGAAGATAGTGGGCCAATTCTTTGTTAAGAATTGGGAATTTTTTAAAAATATGTTTCAATGTCTTTTAAACAATTCTATGCAATTTTTGTTACTAAATATGTTTTTTTTTCATAATAAACAGCAAGTTTGTTGAAGGATTTGTTTTGCTCATTATCTATATTACCCGAATAATACAAATTTTAGATTCTAATGATTGCTGTTAGTTCAGGTTTGTATGGATAGATAAAATTGTACTGCATAGATTGTTTTTAAGGTCCCTTGGATTCTGGAGAGATCTTTCAATGCAGAGGAAAAGATGGCGTGGGAGGGGAGGGGGGGGGAGCAAAAGAAAGTATTTTTAGTAAGATTAAAATAATTTTCTAAATGCAGAATGACATACAGTCAAGTCCTGACTTACGCGAGGGATGCATTCCAAGACCCCTCAAATAAGTCGAAATTTCGCCTTGGGGAACAGGGTATGTGTAAAAACTTTTATAAACATACCCAATTGTTTTATACACTTGTAAACACCACCTCAAACTGTTCAAAACCATTTCTTAACCATACATTACTGTTTCTTTTATAAAAAAACTGAATTTTATGTATGTTTTAAATAAAAAACCCGTTTTATTCAACATAAAATACTGCTACGATGCAAAAAATCAATGATCAACGGGAAAGAAAGACATAAAATAAACCAGTACGGTACGTACAGTATGGTGTAAGAAAAACAAATGCACCCTAGTTTTATATTTGTAACTTTAGAAATTGAAAATGTTGATGATTTAAGTTGTGAGATCTAATTGTTAATTCAAATATATTTTTAAATGCAATTGCTTCGCTGTTTCTTTTATAACGTTTTCATCAGTGGCCGCACCCCTATCCCTGCTTTCTTAAATTCACAAAACAAGAGCAGCTTCCATTTTCATTTTTTTTGCGTTTTTCTTAGATACTACTTGGTGAACTTTTACGGATTTCCTTTTCTTGACTTTTAATTGTACAAATGGACGTTTCACTCACACCTAATTGTTGTGCTACCTTTGACGCATTTTATAGTTGTTCAATCGCATAATCTTTAGCTCAAGTCTCTTTTTCTTTCGATCTTCACAAGATAAAACTTTACTCTTAGGTGTCATTATATTTCAACAACTTTCATATTTAGAATGAAAAAAAAAAGGAAAATGAGAAGTAGTTATTTGTATAAGCGATGTATCAGAGCAGTACGGTGTGAGAACTTCCGCTCTCAGTGATGCTAAAAGTATGAAGGTCCATTCACAATTTTTTTTGGAAGCCAATAACAAAGCCGATACTTACCACAATTCCCTTCCGAAAATTTTCCTATTCGCTCCTGTTTTCGCCCCTGTTTCAGGGGCGATTAATTCGTGTTATAGCCATTTCGCGTAAGTCGGATCGCGTTGTAGCTGGAGTCGACTGTACTTGATTTTAAGCCAATCAATCATATAAAATTTTCATAAAGTTATTGAGAAAATTTGCATCTTTTGATATTTCTTACATTTTAAGAAATCATGGCAGTGTTCTGTTGTATAAAGAAGCTAAGTTCTTTAATTGAATGCTAATTATAGTTGTTTAATTTTCATATTTTTGTTTAGGTAATCACCGTGTTCAAGTTCTTGACAATTTGACTGATCCCTATAGTTTGACCATTTATGAAGATTTCATGTATTGGACTGATTGGAAAACCAATAGTATCAACCGAGCTAATAAAACAAGTGGTGGAAATATTACTGTCATTCAAAGAAATTTAGATCACGTGATGGATGTCCTTGTTTTTCATACATCAAGACAATCAGGTATTTGCATTTGTGGGAACATAATTTTTATTAATATTTAGTGTATAGTATAGTCATCGTTGTGATTAAATTTTTAGTCAAATTGCAATATCTCTATATGTTTAATATCATAATTGTTAGAGCTGGAAATCCAAATTTATTATAAATAGTCAGCGGGACTACTGGAGATTTTTTTTGCAACCATTCTGTTAATATTAGTGATCAATTTTTAAATTGACAAATTTTCAAAAGTTTTTTTCTTTGGCAGAAGAGTTTTGTTTTGCATTTTTACAAAAAAAAAAAAAAAAAGTAAGTGAATTAACTTCTTCCACCGAAAAATATTTAAAAAAATAATTTCTGATGCACATATTTATTAAATTATTAAAAAAAATGATATAACATTTTCAAATGCTAATAATTTAATTGAAAACATTACAAGTTTTCTCTTAAATGGTTTTTCTTTAAAAAATGGTTTTTTCTTCTCTAAGAATTTCATTGCTGGTACAGAAAGTGGATTTTTAAGTAATGTCAAGCTAAGTGAAAAAAATTGGTAATTTTTCAGGGTGATCTTGCACCACACTGAAATTTAATATGAAAAACAGATTGTCATTAAAAGGTGTATTCAACTTCAGACATTTATTTCAAAAGAGAGAAAAAAAAATAATTACATTAAATTTTTTGCAGATATAGGTAAAACAACTTGAAAAGGTTTTACAGTTCTCTTTGGTCATACATTATGTAATACAAATGAAAGCAATTTATTGAAACTCATATCCCCCAATAGAAAAAGCACTTTTTTACACCATCACACCGTAATTTATACCATCTTGGTCTAGCTTTTGTGAGAGGTATCAGAAATATATTGCAGTAGAAAATGTCAAGATTGCATCTCTGCTTTAAATTTTTTTGATGAAAATTACTTGTCAATTAAAATTTCCTTTACCATCCTTCATTTAATAATTTTCTTTTTTTTTCATTCATATTCTTATTTATATATTTTTTAAATTAATTCACACTTTTATTCCTTCATTTACTTTTTCTCATATATGAACTTATTTATTCGTTTATTGTTTCATTTCCTTTTCATTAAATCACTAATTCTTTTTGTTAACTTTACTCATTTATTTGATCAATAATATCTTTAAAAATTGAATAAAAAATACTTCATTAAAAAAAAAACATTTTATTACCCACTTCCCCAGTGACCTTTTTTTTTTTTTTGAAGGTACGAGTTTACTGCCAAAAATTAAAAATGTTTTATGTTGATTAATATATATATATTTTTTTCAAATACATTGTTCGTTCTTTGTGTACCGTAATTTTCAGCGCACATTTCTACTTTGTTCATTTTGAAAAAAGTAAGTTTTCTTAACTATTTCAATTTGCCCCACATTTCCCTACTTATAATTTAATGATGTATGTAGAAAAAGTGTCTTAAGAGTTCATAAAAATATTAAAACTTATTTTAGAAAAACTGCATTTAAGCAGGATAATCTGTACCTCACATACATGCATCCATTTCTTTTAAAATATTTTTGAAAAAGTATTTTCTTTAGCATATTATCTACTGGCTGCTATACATACCTGCATCGATTTTGTTTAAATTTTAAAACAAAATGTAGTTTATTCAATACATTATCTACTGGATACTATCAGTGTTTAAGAAATTTTTTTCTGGTAAGTGACACATTGACATTGCGTAAAGTTAAATATAATACAAATATGTATGGTCACGGCAGGTTATGTGTAAATCGACATATAAAAGAGTAATATGGAGAGTCCACATCCTTTTTTTTAATAATTTTTTTTTTCAGCCATTGAAATGTTATTCCTGAAAATGAACTGCTTAATAAAGGTTAGAAGTAATGTAAATCTATTGCCGGAAAAGAATCAGTTAGCTCTCTTTTTATATAAATGTTGATAAATGATTTCTTCAGTAGTTAATTAAAATTTTGAGATTTTTTAACTTTTTTTTAAAGGCATTTTAAAATCGTCCAAGGTCTAAATACTGAAAAAGTCTTTAAAGCTTGAGGAACTTTTGTTTTTTTTTATTTATTCATTTTTTTTTCTAAATTTTATTTGTCAATGCAAGGCATTTGTCAGCCAAATGCTAAAAGTAAAATTTCAGATATTGATGCAAGATGAGAAAATTTAAAATGTTTTTTGCACCAAAAACTTTACTTTTCAAGTCGGCTAATCAATTCAAAAAAAAAAAAAAAAAAATCTTTTTACCAAAGTGAAAAAGAATCTCACATCTTTATACTAGCTTCTCATCCCCCTCCCACCCCCCCCTTTTTTTTTGTAATAATTAGAAACTGCTTATAAATGTTTTTTGAAGTTTTTTTTTCACTCTCTCTTTAGATTTGTATGTAATAAATATAAAAAAGGCGTTTTTATATTAAAATCCTTTAGTTTTCTGTGTTATGTAATGCTATGAATAAGTACATGACAAATGTTTGCAACAACTGCTTAGAAACAGCTCTGTGGCTGTTTGTCAAAAGGTGATAAGTCAAATTTGTCATCTTTTTATGAGAGGGAAAACAAAACATATGTAGACTTAAGAAATTTTGGTGTAGAATTATATGAAAGTTTTTATTATATCATGTTTGGTGGTTCATATTTTCTTCCGCTTAACAAGTTTAGGCATAGAAAAATACCACTGTAAACACACATCATGATTGGTAAAATAGAACATGGTCAAATTTGACTTAATAACTTTTGACAAACAACCATAGAACTAAGTTGAGATTCTAGTTAGATATGTATTGTGAGAAATCGTACATATACTAAAAATAGTTTATGCACCCTTTTTTTTAATTACAATGTTGTTACCAAATTGGGTTTTAAAAATTTACTATGTACTTTTTTGCAACAAATGTTTTGTATTTGCTTCAAACTGTGTAGTGACAGTGTACAAAATTAAAGGTTTTGCTAAGAAACCGTGAATTCACCTGATACAAAACTGATCATTCTGATACAAAACTGTTCATTCTGATACAAAATTGGCAATTTTGCTGATACAAAGCTGATGCAGAAATGAATTTTTGATTTTCCACCCCTGATTGAGTAAATTGCTGGAATGTCAGTATTATAAGCATGGATCAGGAGTGGGAATTGGACTGATTTTAGGGTACAGGAGTAGGAGCTAGTCATTTTCCTTTCCAGTCCGCAACCTGTCAAAGGAGGGGTGCAGAGTGGGATTGATTTTGGGGGAGGGAGTCAGAATCAGAGGGCCTTAAAGTTCCTGGAGTCAGAATCAGTCATTTTCCTCTTGGTTTAAATATGGCAATGTTTTGATTACATATGTTTCCTCCTGAAATAAAAAGAACATATAGTGAAAACATATAAATGATGTTTTAATGGTTGCATATTGCAAAGTTTTATCTGAATGTAATTTCAGGCCGAGGAGTCAGTTACCTTTCTCACCTTTAGTCACCTTTTGAAAATTTGGTTACTTTTAGTCACCTTTTGCAACTTTTGTCACCTTTCTCGAAATGTCTTATGATTTTTTTTTTTAAATAATTAAATCCTTGAAAAGTATCTGAATGATAACAGTGAAATTAATTTAAAAAGTAGCATTAAATATGCCCCCCCCCCCACCTTGTTGTTGTTTAAGAAAAATAGCTATGCTACCGGAAAATCCGGGAATTTTTTTTTATTGCTTGCAATTGCACCCTATGAGCGGAACCAGTCTTTCTATCCCCCTTCGACCGTCAGACGCATTTTCCACAAGTCTCGTCTAAACGCCATTTTGTTTCCTATCGTGTTTCTGGCCATAGAGTGTTGTTCGACTAAAGTTCAGCAGTGCAATTTGTTTCTACACACTTTCATCAAATGCAAGTTGTCTTCCGTGTTTATAAAATGACATCATCTGAAGTCTCTGAATCTCACGCTCCAGGTGCGTTACTTGCTTGTTTCACTTTTACTGACTTCAAAAGTCGCGACTAAGCAGCCACAAGTGGTTCGATTTGAAAAAGGGGTGATGGGTTAAGGAGGCGTGCCTCGATGTCTTCTTTGAGCGCGGAATAGTGAAAAGTTTTGGTTTGTGTTTATAGTGTCACTTTGTGTTTGCACAGAAATGGTTAGTTTGGGTTTTATTTTTGCTGCACAAGTGCGAAGTGAACTTGGTCTGTGTAAACATTTCTTAACATTTCCCTTTTTGGTGCGTCTCAGAGAATCTCCGAATTTTTTTTTTTTTTTTTAGGTTTCAATGCTTTATATGGCTAGTTCCAGTAAAAATAAAGCTTTCAGAAGCAAATGCTAGCCAAAAGCTTTATTTTATGTAACGGCGAGATTGATTTTATTAAAGTACGGTTTTAACATGGTTTGGTAATGTAATGATTTGGTTCTTCCACATTCATTTCAAAAAGCTGCTGATTTTATAATCCAGAGATTTTATAAGTGGCGGTTAGTGTTTATTTATTTATTGAATTAGAACAAAAAAACTGCTGTAAACCTATTTGGAACAAAATGCACTACGACAGTATTTTTGATAAATGCGATATTATTTTCCTAGATTCAATAAGGAATAAATTTATGTTTAAAAAAAAAAAAGAAAAGAGAAAAAAACAGCCAACCAACGCATCCAACAAATGAGTCCCGATTGAAAAAACAAAACAAAAGTACCCTCACATCTTTATCACCCCTATTTTGATCAAATCAGAAGAGACCATGACAGCATTCCTGCTTATTCGTCATTATTTTTTATTCCTAAGCCTGATATGTTGGGGATTGCAAATTGACTAGGACCAGTCTAGCTGGGCCCAGAGCCTGTTGCTGGTCGTCACTTTTGTATTTGTAATTATTAATAACTTGATTTAATACTACATTTTTTACCTTCCATGGACATGTCATGGAATATTTTCAGAGCTTGTTAAAAAAATAAAAAATAAATAAAACAAGAAAGAAAAAATCATGAACATTTTCAGGCATATGAAATGATATTTTCATCATATTATTTTTGCATTGTAAGTACAATTATCATTTTGTTAAAGTCTGATTTTTAAATTGGTTTTCTCAGTTATTCTCTACTGTCAAGACTTTTGATTTAATATTTATGCTTTGTTTTTACTAAGAAAAAAGAAAGAATGCTGATAATTTTTCAACAAGCTAAAAAAAAGAGAAAAAAAAACAATACTAAAAACGTGATTGAATAACATAAATTATCTGTTCAAGAAATGCATCATCTTGCTTTTTACTTCACAATTTCAAGCTTTATTATGCTGATTAAATATATATATATATATATATATATATATATATATATATATATATATATATATATATATATATATATATATATAATAAGGTTACATAGAGTTTACAATGAAATTTTTTTGAAAATGTCTTAAAATTTTTATTTTACTACTTCTAGCCTTATAATATTCATTTCCAAAATTGTAAAGATATCTTTACAAGAAATATATAGGCTATTTTGGTAAAAGTCAGTAAAAAGGGATAATCCTTTTGTTTTTTGAGTTCTTAACAAATTGCTTTTGGTCACCTTTTAGTTACTTTTTTGTCACCTTTTAGTCACCTTTGTTTTCAAATTTGTCACCTTTCTCACTTTTTTCAAAGGCCATCAGCAGTCCTCGGCCTGTAATTTCAAATAAAGTGCTTTTCTTTCTAAATGAAGTCCATTTTAATCAAATAAGAAACGTTTTCAATAATTTTTCTTAACCTTGTTATATTTAGTTCTCGCAATGTTATATGCCATTACTTATTTTCTTTCACTTGTCTCCAATATTTGACCAAATTATTATTCTTGGTTAAAACAATGTTTTTTTATCAATCCAAGTTAGTGACTTTAGTTTTCGCATCATAAACTCCATGTTTCATGTGAAGAATCATTCCCAGCTGCATAATAAATTTTGATAAGATCTAAAATTTCTTCTTAGGGTGGAATCCGTGTGCTGTTAATAATGGTGCCTGCACACATCTATGCCTTGCTTTGCCAGCTTCAGTTCAACATAAAACATACACCCACCATTGTGCTTGCCCTACACACTACAGTTTGGATTCTGACAACAAAACATGTTCTTGTAAGTATAATTTTGTTATGTAATATTTTAGAAGGCAATTTTCATGCTTTTTTTTATATTTCTCATTCTTTTTTATTTTTTGGTTACAGCCATAGGTGTACAGTACTAGGAATAAGTGATTGCTAGATGTTTGATTATGGCCCCCAAATTTCTAAATCTAAGTGCCTAATTTGATGCCTAAAATTTTTCATCTCTGTAAATTTATCTTTCCCTGCTCACCACAACCATGACTCACAATTGATGTGCAGGAGCAGATACATTTCTTTATTTTTAATGCATTTTAAGTGCATTATGTATTTCTATTACATGGAATTTTTCCAAACTCATGTATGTTTGATTGATTTTAAAATTGCACCTTTTCATTTTAACACCAATAAAAGAACGTGCGTCCTATCTTTTGCATGTGCTATATAAATGTTTTTCCTATCTCCTGTAAAGTAGCGATTATGTTACTTATGTCAGCCTGGCTGTAAATTTGACCTGTAAAAAAATATTGGATTAGCCTGTGAGGACTTTTACAACAAGGTTTATGCTCATAACTAGTAACCATTTATTTGTAGCATTGAGAATGAACTACCTTTTAAAACATGCTAAAAATCAATCTGGAACCGTCGATGTATTCCCTTTTGAATACTTGCAATTGGGGAAAGGGTATTCCAGTGTCCCCGTTGAACATTTTAGAAATCTGGCAAGCCTACTGATACTGAATAGGTTTTTCACGATTCAAGCTCGATCAATCTGATATTGGGATTCTCATCAGGATTCTTTCGTGGTATATACGTTTTTGGATAACCTGTAGTAAAATGCTTCAGTTAAATTATTGTAACAGTTAGCTTTTTTTTTTTTTTTGAATTTAAATGTTTTCTTGCATTTTGTGAAAAATGCAGTTGTACGGGAAACCTATATCAACGAATGATTTTGAGTTTTGTAAAAACATACTTTAAAAGTTTTAACACATTTGATAAATATTAAGTGTAATGTGTATTTTCTTTTATCATGTCCTTTTGATTCAGATTCTTTTTTTCTTTTCTTTACAGATCCTCAAAACTTTATGCTTTTCAGTCAAAGGAATAGCATTAATCGATTTCTTGTAGATACTCTTGATTCTCCCGATATAACATTACCTATCCATGGATTGAAAAACATTAAAGCCTTAGGATATGATCCTGTTGAACATTTTGTTTACTGGATTGATGGAAGGACGAAAACAGTGCGAAAAGCTCATGTCAATGGAACAAAGGTAAAAACAAAACTTGTTAAAAAGTTTTATATGCAACATTTTTTTCCCCTTTCCTCCACCCTTCAAACTTCTTTTTTTTTCTTTCCACCCCTTTGCAGAATCTGGGAAAATTTTGGTTAAATAATTTGTAGAGTGTCAAGGTTTAATATTTCACAAAGTCTGAAATAAATAAGTCTGCTTTGAGAATAAATTAATGTTCAATATTTATCAAGATTTAAAACAAAAGGAATTATTTGAAGGTAGTCAAGTTGTTCCCAATTAGATTTTAAAAGTAGTGAGAGGGTAAGATAATCTTCCAAAAAAAAAAAAAAAAAAGAAAAAAAGAAGAAAGAAATCTGTTGTTTTTATAACAGGAATGCATTAAACATTGCTGCATGAGATTTTACTTTTCATGGAATTTTAATTAGCTATAATTAAGTTGATTAGTTTTTACATATGTCTATCACAATAAATTATTCTGTCTTATTTTCAGTGTTAAGTATACTGAGATAACTATTTTATAGTTTTCAACTTTATGATTTCTTTATTAATAAAGATATCCTGTTGTTTATTTACATTTGATCTTTTTTTTAATAATAGAATATTTGGCAATTATTTTAAAGTTGGAAGAGAAAATAAAACTTTATTTTTTCTTTTCTCTAATGTTCCTTTTTTTTCTTTTTTTTTTTTTGAAGTCATGATTTTTGCTAATAGTTCCATCCTTTTTAAAAGTTTCCTCTCGTTTTAATTTTTTGAGGAAAAAAATAAAAATAAAAAAGATAAGTCCTCAAACTGTGCGATGGGTCATTTCACCGTCACATGCAGGACAACTAGACTCTATAATTTCACCAATATTTTGTTATAGGTCTTAATATTTTAATTAGATAAGAGTTAGCACATTTTTAATTGTTACAGTTGATGCAAAGATATTCTTGGCAGAGTTTTATTTTTATTACATGATTTTGTTACTTAAACTACTTCATTAAAATGCGTTACCTGCAAGATATTTTAGATCAAACTCTTGTAATTCGCAGTACAAATTTGGTAAAATTTTTGCTTGATTAATATAGCAATCACAAAAAATATTATATTGTTTTGAAAGTTTAGGTTTCAATGTAAAGGAAACATACCTCATTTGTTGAGAAATAATAATTTAAACTGTTGAAAAAAAATTATGTGCCTATTTGTAATTAAATATATGTTATTTGGGAGCAAAATGAAGAAACATATAATTCAAGCAAGTCAATTTTAACTTTCTGTTCAGTGTTTAGTTTATGGAATTGGTAAAATTGTATAAACCTTTCAGAGCGGTTTATGAGTAAAATTTTCTTCTCATGTACTAAGTTTTAATTTTATGAAAATACTAGTGGTACCCTGGCGTCTTCGCCTGTAGTTGAAAATTAAAAGGTCATTTGGTTTGCCTGTATATTTACAAATAATGGATGATGAATTTCTCCCCAATTTGCTATGTTCATTTGCTCGCCATTGTTACGGATCCACTTTATGATAATTTGGTAATTTACTCTTCCACGTTGTGATAATTTGCTTAGTAAAATTTTCTTAAAATTGGAATAGAAAAAGAACAAAATCGAATTTTCAAAAAATCGTTTTGAGGTGCACATCCCCATGCTACAAACTAATTTTGTACCAAATTTCATGAAAACTGGCCGAAGGATTTAGGCGCTCTGTGTGTCACAGAGATCCAGAGAGACTTTGAGCTTTATTATCAGTAAAGATTGCTGTTTTTATTATTCTTTCATTAAACCTTATCTTGATTTTTCAACAGGCTTCTATAGTTGTTTCTAACCCAAGTGACAACATACATCCTTATGACATTGCCATAGATCCTTATTCCCGTTCAGTGTATTGGTCATGTGCTCAGCATAATACAATTAATGTAACAACTATGAAAGGTAAAGCTGTTGGAAATGTAATTGGTGATCACGATGACCGGCCTCGTTTTATTGCTCTTCATCCAAATAAAGGGTAAGAAATGGTTTCTCTTTTTAATCAATTTTTCTTATTGATACATTCCCAGCCTTTTCTTAGTTGCTAAAGACCATTAGTTCCCAAAAGTTCTAAAATTCAAATTTCACAGTAGAGGAAAGTTTTCCTTTAACAAGTAACTTGACCCAAGTGTGAATCACCAATTTGAAACTTTGCACGTTGATAAAACACTTCAAAATATTAAACACATATTTTTTTTTATCAGCAACAAACACTTTTAATGCGGTGAAATGTACTCCTAAATGTTGGATAATTGTGATTGAAAATTAGAAAAATCTAAAGAAATTAAAGTTAACATGTTTCAGGATTTTTCTGAAAATATTTTTGATAGGGGTAAACCATATTTCGCAATCTTACCCTGTCACAGTGAATGACCTTAAAATTTAAATTTATCATAAGAAAGTCGATATTAGATCAATAAAAAGCTCTATGTTTCAGCTTCATAATGGTTTTTGAATTTTTATTCTACTATAATAAGGAGAGAATTTACAGTCATTTGTAAGAACACACTTTTCATTTATTTTGAGTTTCTTTACAAGACTATGTGTTGAACAATTTTCAAAATTGAAATCTAAAAATTGGCAGGACTACTTATCTTGATTCATTATTATTCTTATTTATTATTATTCTTATTCTTATTATTCTCATTTTATTATTCAAGAAGGTGATTTTTCTCTCATAGGCAACTGACCTGCGATGGCGTAAGATTGCAAGGGATAGTTTACCCTATAAATAGTGTATTCAGAAAAATCCTGAAACACGTCGACTTTATTAGTATTTTCAAAATTTCAATCATTATTTGGATTTTTGTAATTAAAATTTAAAAGAATATATTGTACCCTCTAATATCTCAACTATCCAACATTTAGGACTAAATTTCATCCCATTAAAAGTGTTTGCTGACGATAAGAAAAAAATATTTATTCAATAGTTCAATATTTTTAAGTGTTCTATGCAAGTGCTAAGTTTTATTCCTTCGGTGATTCACACTTAGGTTAGGGTTACTTGTAAGTTTCTTGTGTGAAGAGTATCATGTTTTTTGGGGGGAGGGTAATAAAAATAGCAATATCTTGTGATTATTTCAACCTTTTATGTATTCCCACATTCAAAACTTTGTCTATTGTTTTGTTTGTTTCTAGCCTAACTTTAATTAAATTCATAATTATTTCTTAGATGATTCCACTATTAAAGGCAGTCTCTCACTTTGACTATTTTCTGGGAGAAATCTGAGAAATTTTTTCCAATTTTTTCTGAACCATTTTTTCTGTGTTAACAAGTACATGAACGTGAATTTCCTATTTCTTTCCTATATACTAGTATGAACTCTATTAAAGAATAAATTTTCCCACTGTTGATTTTAAAGTACAGGGTGGTCCATAAAACTTGATAAAAGGTCAGCAATTACTGTCGGAAAAGACCCTATGCAAACTTTTTTATTGTTTAAAGATATATGAATGACATGGAATATAGAAGATGCTCAAAATGTCTAGCTTCCCTACAGCTTTACAATGCTGGTTCCAAAACTGCATGCACAAGCAAAACTAACACCATTAGAGTACAGAAAATCCTCATCTCAGGTTCGTTTTACCACTGCATCCATAAAGGGTCATGGTGGGATGTGCCTTATCCTTGAAGCAAATAATTGTTCCGATATTTACTGATGGTATGGTCACTGGAGTATGGTGTTGAGAGTTTCTAGCGCATCACCTAGGCTCTGAATGGGGTCGTCTCAACATGACTCATGTCAGTACCAGTTCATGCAGAGTGGGGTTCGTTCACATATAGCTGCTGATGTCTTCAAGTGTCTTACGACATTTGGTGAGTGTTTGATTGTGTTGAGTACAGAAAAAAATTAGGAGGAATGCGATAGACTGGTCCTGATACAGTCTGGACCTAAATCTGTGTGACTTTTTATGGGACATTCATCAAGGTCAAGAATCTATAAAAATCCCCTTGATCGATTAGAGGACCTGAAATCAGACATCAGAAGTGAGATTGATGCAGTTATTGGTTTCAGCAGGCTCCAGCGTGTTATGGCAGTTTTGGAAAGGGCTTCAAAATGCTATAGTCAGGGGCCATAGACATTTCAAACATCTATATTATTAATTTCTGTGAGTGTCTGTCTGCAACCCCATCTCCTCGGAACTGGCAATATGTACCAGACTGTTGGCTACAGGACCTCCAGAGAAAGTGATTCTGCCCTATCTCACTCCTCTAAACCTTAAGGGGCAGGACTTGGAGTCCTGAGGATGTCCTAAGGAGATCCAGGGATGTCTTGACACACTGAAAATCAACTGTAACCCACCGCAAGCAGCATTGGGTGTTAAACCAGGTTTGATGTTGGTGAGCAAAGCAAGCAGGGGTGCGGAGCCGTCTAGTCATGTATATTACATTTCATTCATATCTTTAGTCAACAAAATAGTGGCTGTGGTGTCCTGATCGGTAGGGCATTGGATTTGTGACCGGAGGGTCCCAGGTTCGATCCCAGTCGGTTGAAGATCCACCATCTTCGTTAATGGTGACTGGGGGACGTTAAATATGCTCATGGTTACTAAATCCTCCAAGTGAAAAGATACCTCTGAGGCTGCTGGACCAGGGATTGCTCAGCTTCTGGTCTGGATCAAAACATCAGAGCTGTCTTCAGGATCCCGTCCAACTGGTTAAACCACAAATAGTGGTAGCTATGGGGGACCCTGGAGTGAAAAGTCAACAAAATAAGTTTCACGTTCTTGCATATATTGACTTTTTTCCACAACAATCACTTACTTTCTATCATGTTTTGTGGACCATTCCGTATTTATTTTGAGGAAAATATTGGCCACGCTTTTAGTAAAACCAGACTTGTTGCCAGTCGTAATGTCAATAAGGTCAGCATGGCTGTCACAGCAAACAGATCACTGAGGTTCATTTCTAAATTGAATATTGAATTTTCTGAGTTTTTCCATTTTTTCAGCAGTATCTCGAAATTCCTTGAGAATTCCTGACTTTTTCTGCTTTGAAAAAAAGAATTCTTAGTGAGCCAAAACAAGTGTATGCATTCAAATTTGATTTTATAATGTTGCTTTTTTTATTCATTAAATGTAGCTTAAAAAATGTGTTAAATACTGTAATTTCAAAAAAAAAAAAAAAGGAAAGGAATAAGTTGGGTTTTCTGTGACTTTTTCTCAAATGTTTCTGCATCCAAAAGCTCATTCCTATTTCATTAGATAAAGGGGTTTCTTGTGACCCTGTAGCATGTCCTTATTTTTTGTGCAATCTTCTGCGCCTTGACGTTCGTTTTGATTTCTAATTTTTCAGAACAAAAGTTAACTTTTGGCTTTTTAAAAAAACATGTGCATGTATCTCTGCTCATTTAACTCATATAGCATGTAAAAAGCATATTGTTGCATCAAAGAAACAGTAGGATATCTTACTGTTAATCCTGGACTTAGATATCACATGAGTAATTTTAAAATATTGAAACATTACTCAAACATTATATCTTTTAAAGCTAAATTTTCTATTTTAAATACAGTAAAGCACCGTTTATACGTTTTTGAAGGGACTGCAGGGCCGTATTTGGACGTGTGGAGGCCCCGGGGCAACGAAGGAGTGGAGGCCCCTAATCAGGGTTCGAAAAGATCATCAAATTTTCGAAAATGTCCGATACTTTGATATATATCCGAATATTTTGATATATATGTATATATCCAATATTTTCGATTAAAAAAATTTCCATTTAAGTCATTCTGTCAAATAATTCTTAAAATTTTGAGCTCAAGAAGCGAGAAGTTGTAAGGATGACCTGCAAAGTTAACCATTTTTCGGATTTTTTTTTACTTACTTTATTTTCCTTTAACTCATAGGTACACATAACAAATTGAACGAATAAAAAAAATATATTGCCACTGAAATGCTCGATCAAATAAAAAATTGATAGTAAATGGATACTTGCAATCAGGGCTTCTGATATGTTATTTTTGTGCAAGCATTCTTTCTAGAAATACAAAAAAGAAAATGTCTGGGAGAAAAAACGTAAAATTTGCTGACCCATTAAAGTTAGGATATTTTGTAAAAATTTTATTGTGGGGGCCCCTTTGTTGTGAAGGCCCCGGGGCAGTTGCCCCTCCTGCCCTTCCCTAAATCCCGCCCTGAGGGACTGTATGAAAAAAGCGTACAAACGAAAAAACATATAATAGTTATAGGTTAATGTGTATTAGACTTTGCTGGGACCAATTTTAAAAACGTATAATTGATAAAAATGTATAAAAGAGAAACGTATAAACGGTGCTTCTCTGTATTTTACTTTCATTCTTCCTTTGTTCACTTAGTTTTTTTTTCTTTTCTTTTTTTTTTTGTAGTTTGTTATTTTGGGTAAACATGATTCATCCACCACTCATTGAAAGAGCCAACATGGATGGTCATATGCGTCGGATCTTATTTTCAACTGAACTGGATCGACCCGTTTCTCTTACTGTTGATGTTTCTGATAACCTAATCTACTGGGGTGATGTTGGCTTAAGGAAAATAGAAAGATCCACTTTATCAGGCTCTAACAGGTAATTTTTTTGTGATTGTTTTAATAACTGATGAAATTATAAATATTTTGGAAAATTTAACTATTTTTTTAGTGTTAGTGTCATTGGTCTGTTAGTGAAAAGTGTGCATGTCCTTTTCTTTTGTTTTTACAGTTTTTTTTTCTATTTTAGGATGTGCTCCATAACTCTAATAATAATATGGCTCATAAGTGTTTGAAAAACCATGGAAACTGCTTAATTTTTTTTTTTTCAAGTCTTTGAAGAAAAAAAAAACTTTTGCAATGTATCTTAGGTCTAAAAACTTAATTTTTTGATTTATTTTAAGAAGGATGTGTAAAAAAAACTTACCAAGGGATTTTTGGTGTTGTTTTACACAGAGTGCTTTTGATTTTACTTTTATACTCCAAAAATCAGATTTTTTCATAAAAACCCTATTACTTTAGGAAGTTAAACCGGAGTCATATTTAGTGCATTGTATGAATTAGCTTATTTTAGACTTCCACTTGACTGAATTTTCAATTTATCTGATTTGATAAAAATTTGTTTTTAGAAACTGTCTCAGATACAGAATCATGCTTCGCCAGAGTAGCATGCAGTGTTGAAATTTAAATTCTTGTAGGCTGATATTCAAACTTTCTGCTTTATTTTGTGAAGGGAAAAACTTAGTTTGGGACATACCCTTTAAAGGAACTGTCTTGGGGATTTTTGCAGCTTTTATCCCTGCATTTTGTGATGAATATACATTTTCGATAAACCATTGAATCTTTTTGTGCTTTCGAGTTTGCCTAGATCTAAACATCTTGGTTATTATTATTATTTACTGAATTTTTATTCATACCTAAAAGTTTTCTTAAAAATTTAAACTTTTTTTTGTATTTTTAGAACTGTTTTACTTGCTGGAGACTTGCTTCATCCTGTTTCTTTAACCATTTTGGGTAAACACATATATTGGATTGACCATGATCAACAGATTATCGAGATGGCTGACAAACTAACTGGAGCTGGCAGGCAACGGGTACAGGCAAGAATGCCTCTTCTGACCAATCTTCTGGCTGTTAATTTACGTGATCCAGATCATTACGCAAACCATCCTTGCTCTGTTAAGAATGGTGGTTGCTCTCACTTGTGTCTTTTAAATGAAGTTGGCAAAAAGCGGTGTTCTTGTCCTCTTGAGTTAGTGTTATCTACAGATAAGAGCACATGTATTGATATCCCTGTTTGTCCCCCAGACAAATTCAGATGTCTTTCTGGTGTAACCTGCTTCCCGGAGAAATGGCGGTGTGATGGTATTGCCGAGTGCGATGACATGTCTGATGAAATGAACTGTGAGGAATGCAAACCTCACCAATTCAGGTGCCAAAATGGCGATTGCATAGATTCTAAACTGAAATGCGATGGAATTCCGCAATGCAAAGATTACAGTGATGAACAGTGTTGCCAAAAAAATATGTTCCTATGCTCATCTTATGAATGCATCGCCTCATCTGCACTCTGTGATTCAAAAAAAGATTGTTCCGATTCATCAGATGAAAGTCCTGCTAATTGTGAAGTTATGTCCAGTCAAAGGCACACTGAGACACACACGAAAGTAACACTTATCATTGTGGTTGTTGTTATTGTCTTTATTGTTATTGTTGTAGTATTTTTCTGCCAAATGAAAGGCATTGTTTCCTTTTGTAAACGCAAAGGACCTGCTAAGAATGAAGAGCTGAGGGATGTTATGTTACCTTCGAGGCCTTGCAGTGCAACTGGAAACTCTACGAGCACTGTCTGTCCAAGAGGCGTGGCAGTTTCTTCATTTCAAGGCTCAAGCTGTGCGGTGGGCGTAACGCCAACTTCACTGCCAACAAGCTGCAGCAGCATGTATGACCGAAACCACGTTACAGGTGCCTCTTCCAGTTCTTCCAGTCGTACCTATCCGCTTGAAACTTTGAATCCACCTCCTACACCAGTTACCGTGCGATCTCAATACATGCAAAGTTATTCATTGGGTTCATACAAACATTATCGCTCCAGAAACAAGCCTCCTCCTCCAACGCCATGCAGCACAGATGTCTGTGACGACAGCGATGCTTATGCGTGTGGTAGTTGTTACTACAGCTCGGGTATGGAGATGTCGTATGATTCTGACCCTTTCATCCCCCCTCCTCCTACGCCTAGAAGTCCTTGTCTATCTGACGAAAACTATGAAGCACTGTTAAGGGGCTGTCCGGAACCCCCTCCACCATCCCCTGTGCCTGCTAATTCATGAAAATGGAATTGTTAAAGTATTCTAGTGAAATGAGCTGATTGCTTCGAGCTTTTTAAAGCCTTTCCACATCCATATTTTTGATTTGTTTTGCCATGAATTATGACAATGTATGTATTTAAAAAAATTAACTAATGATGGAATTATTTTGATGAAACCAGTATGAGTAAGGCATGAATTCATTAAAAAAATGAAGCATACATTGAAGTTATGTAAAATGACTTTTTCAGTGTAATACAATTTGGTTTTTCTCTCACATACTACTAAGTGCACTGGAGAAGGACCACATTCTTATGCCAAAAACCATGTCAGCCATCTCTAGACCACTGAAAACTAATTCCAACCTCCACAAAGTAAAACCGCAAGTTCAGTACATGCAATATGCAGCCTGGTTATCCCATTTTGAGACTGCAGTTTTGTCTTTGTTATGAACTCGTCAGTCTGGAATAGGAAATAACCAAGCTGGAGGCAGATGTCATCTCATTGAAGTGAAGAGTGGACGGTAGCTTACTGCTTAATACACACAGATTCAGTGATTGTTCGCTGTCAATTAAAAAAATTAACATGTTACTTTTATTACCCTTTTTTCCCCCATATTTTCAGCAATTTGGAATTTAGATTTTGTCAAGCAAAATCAGTTTAACGTTTCTGCTGCTAAATTGAAGTTTATTGTTTATGAACTTTTGCAGCTTTAAATATGGAAAATATGAATTCTTTTTGCATTCTGGCATTGATCATAACATGGCATAACAAACAATTAGAAATTAAGATTTATGAAAAAATGTACTGTAGTAAGATTTCCTGTTGCACAATATGTAATTGGAAAGTTTTTATGCTAATATATGAATACATGTATATAAGTCGAGTAGTTTGAACTTTCAATTTTATTTATATAAGTCTACAAATTTTAAATCTTATAAATAACTTTAAAGTATTTTTCTAAGTGAGATATTTTATACCTTTCTACAAATGGGTAAAAAAAATCATAATTGCATCATTTCAACTTTTGATATGGTGATACATTTATTTCACAGATTGTAAAAACAAATTTCTATAAAATTTGGATGTGGTAAGTTTTGTTGGTTTTGAACATTTTCCTATATTTTCTGGAAAAATGAATTATTTTCATCATATTTATTGATTTGTTTCAAACAACAAATCTATGTACATATGGTAAATATTTTAATTAAAAAAAATATCATGTAAATAGCAAACATGTTGATCCAGTAAAGCATTTAATCTGTGTTCATTGAAGAGCTGAGAATCTTCTATTAATTGAGAGATTTTTTTTTTTCATTGTTTGAAACTCTATTTATTTATTTTTTTTCCATTTTGGATCACCTAAAAAGTTAAGTTAAAGACAATAAGAAAATCTGTATATGCTACCCCCTTCCTGAAACTTCTGCCGCTAGATCCTAGGATCTTATGATAATATTTTAACAGATTTTTCTTTAACTGGAGAATTTGAGGGGCTTTGAAATTGAAGGGCTTGGGGCAGAAATGTGACAAACCTCAAGGAGTGACTTTTCGGTCAAAATTCTTGTTTCTCATAACTAAAATTGAAATAAACATGACAATGGATAATACATGAAATACACCGCCAGCTCAGTCAATTCCAGCCGAGGACTGCAGTTTCGTGCTTATTAGCTCTCATCAGCCCGGCATAGGAGTGACTGAGCTGGAGGTGGTAAACCTCTTAAGGAAGCCAAGAGTGCCAAACAAACTGATAGCTAATACAGTATTAGCACAGACCAGATGAGTGACCGAAGCAATGGTTCGGTTCAACTCTAATATTGAAGGCAAAGCGTGGTATTTTCAGTAAGTTACCGCCCTATAACCAGGGCTAAGGCAGAAATACATGAAATGCACCGCTAGCTCAGTCAGTTCCAGCCGAGGACTGCAGTTTCATGCTTATTATTCGAGTTGAACCAAACCACTGCTTCGGTCACTCGTCTGGTCAGTGCTAATTCTGTGTTAGCTACCAGTTTGTTTGGCACTCTTGGCTTTCTTAAGAGGTTTTCCACCTCCAGCTCAGTCACATCCTATACCGGGCTGATGAATGCTAATAAGCACGAAACTGCAGTCCTCGTCTGGAATTGACTGAGCTGGCGATTTATTTCATGTATTTCTGCCTTAGTTCTGGCTATAGGGCGGTATCTTACTGAACAATGGATAATGTCATTAGGAGAAAAAAATATCTGGTTATAGTATTGCAGAATATAGAATGTATAACACCTTTGAAATATTCTACAAATATTTTTTATAAATTGGAACTTGGGCTGCTGAAAATTCACATGTAGCATATCACATTCTTGTTCCGAGACCTTCAATTATAATCTGCAATTTGTTAGTTGAGTGTTCTCACCTTCGTCATTTTGTTGTTAAACTTTCTTGAGCAGCTACAATATCAGTTGCAGGGGTTAAATGATTTTTTTTTGGCTGTATAAGATAACCATTTTATCTCTTGTGTTTTGAAAATAATCAGTTTATAATTATAATCAGTTATGATGTTATAATTACAATCAGTTTCTGATTATATGATTTTAATCAGTTACTTAAGTAAATATTAATTGCAATATGTTCACGTAGAATATTTTTAGCAGTGCATTTACATTTCATATGCAAAGTTGAAAAATCATTTTGTTTATTTTGTCCAGACACTACATGCATTTATATTTTCATTTTGCTGTGTATTCAAAAACTTTTCACCTTTTTAGCGATTTTTGGTTATTGTTATATTGCAACGTACTGCTTATTTTTATTAAAGAGTTTCATTTGTTGGATCATCCCACATTATTTCATCCATACAAGTTTTTCTAAGTGAAGAAATATTTTAACTAATTTTTTCCTAAGCAATAAATCATTTGTATGCTTTGTCCTTGTTTGTTATAATTTACCCAGTGTTACAAAAAAATTGTTGAAAAATGTTTCTTCATCTTATACATATATCACATAATGTTCATTTGCATACAAAATTGGGTATTAAAAAAAAAAAAAACATGCTAAAGAATTCATGAAAAACTTTTACTACTTATTTTTTATTACGACTCATTTCTACTTTTGTTGATGCTAATTTTTACTCTACAAAATTTATGTACATGATGAATTTTATTGCTTATGAATTTTCTTTATTTATATTGATTCAATCTTGATGTGGTTACACATTCATGCTCATTGACATGTGTTTTTCATGCACACAGAGGGGCTTAGCTCCGAATCATTTTCATTTCTATGATGCATTTTTATCTCATTTGGAGTTGGAATAAAAAGACAAAATCAATTTTTGATCATTCATTCTTTTTTAAATATGGGCAAACTGTTAACTAATGAAATTTTGATTTAATCTTGTAATTTTTAAACATGTAAATCAATGTGTTTCTAATTTCAGTGAGCATTGTTTTGGCATTGAATGATCTGCATATAAATACATAGACAGACACATTCAAAAAATTCTCATATTGTTCTTAATTCTAAGGTCATGTTTAAAAAAAAGTTTTTATTATAAAAGTACACATGTACGATAGTATTAAATGTATAAAATTTGAATTTCAATTTATTCCTAATGATTTTCATTTGAAACATTTCTTGTATTGTTAAATCTGCTTTCTGATTTTGCATCAATTTTAATTCCTTTCCCCTTTCTAAAAAAAAGTTTGTTAATAAGCTCCATAGTTAGAAAAAATTGAATCAAGAATTAAACTAAGACTTTTTTTTCTATATTCAACCAAAAATATTCTTTTAGTTGTAAAATGAAATTAATTTTTTTCATTCTTTTTGTAATTATATGATCTTAAATTTTTCAGTCAACATTTTATGTTTGTTGTGTCTATATCATCCTGTATATGTACAAAACATTGTGTACAAATATTACTTGCTTTTTACAATCAAGGTATTTTATTAGAGCCTATATTTTGAAGATAGAAATAAATATTTTTGTATTCCTGTAGTTACATGAACAATAAAAGTGAAATACATAAAAATATTTTTAATCAGCAGAGAATCGTTTGAAATATAATGACTTGTTAAATTGTTCATGTGTTGAAATATTGAGCTGTATTTATCAGCTTTAAATCTTGAAATTTTTTTAAATATTGTATGGGTACTTTAATTATGGGTGAAAAGATCAATTACTGCCATGCATGAGTCATAGCTGCAATTTTCAAATATTTTAGATTGTACAAATGAAGCAGGATTTTACAGGGCTGTGGAGTCTGAGTCGGACTGATTTTGGGGTAAAGGAGTCGGAGTTGGAGGTTGAAATTTCAAGAGTCTGTGTTGGTCATTTTCCCCAAAGTCCGCAATTCTGCCAGTGCTTGTGGAGTCAGAGTCGGACTGATTTTGGGGTAAAAAATAGTCAGAGTCGAAGTCAGTCATTTTTCCTCCAACTCTGCAGCTCTGGATTTTATCTAAATTTCAATAAGCATTGGCACATGACTAAAAAAAATTTTTTTTGCTGTGTTTAATCATGAAGTTTATAAAAATTTTAGAAATTACAATTTTACTCATGTGATATAGTATAAGTTTAAGTTAGTTTGTATACAATAAGAGGCAAATAGAAGTTATGGATGCATTGTGCGATGAACTTACTATTAAAAATAAAATATATAATGTTTGATAGATTAAATATAACTTTAAGTATGTTAGGTAACATTTTCAGAATTGAAGGATTTGTATTTTTATAAAATCTTTAATCCATTTTAGGTGTCAATCCCCATATGGGTGACAGACACCCAGGGCAGACCACCCCCTTTTGCGACACTACTGTGCTAACTTTTTTAACTGTATCAATTTATATTCGACCCTTCACCCATTTCTTCTGTTTGATTTATGTTTTTTCGCACACAAAAAATTGTTTTGAAGCAGCTCTTACAATTATGACTACTTTTAATAGCGATATGAATTTTTCGATTTTTCTTAAGTGATTTATATGAAAGCAAGACTTGCTCATATATGAATATTAAATATATGATAACAACAATAAAATTAAAAATTTAAAACCCCTCCCGACTGAGTCGCAACTGTAGAATAAAGAGGGAAATTTTAAAATATTTTTAAAAGCCTTGTATTATTAAAAATCAATGTCAAGTATTTTATGTTCAAGTTTTATTTGCTATTAAATAGAAACTGGCAACAGATAAAAATTTTAAATCGTCACGTTTTATTTCCTTGGTGGCTAACAATGAATTTGTTTATCAATCGTGTGAATGAAGGCTTAGCCGTTATTAAAATCTGCTTTAAAAAACATTATAATTCGAATTCTATAAAACGTGGAAGTTCTAAACACATTCTATCAGACACGGAAAAAAAATTCTCTTTATTTTGTTATTAAATTAAAAAAAAGTTAAACTATGTTTTCACTGCAGAAATTGCGAAAAACCTTTTAGAGGTTTTTAAGTAATATCTTCGTTAAGTAATGTCATCCAAAGATGCAACCTAGCTAAGAACATTCTTCATCAACTCTCCTTTTGAACAAACTTTTTTTGTTTCAAAATCGGTCCATCTGTTTAGGAGCTAAAGAACCACAGGCAGATACATAGACTCGTCAAACTTATAACAACCCTTCCTTTGTGTGTCGGGGGTTAAAAATAAACAGAAAGGAAAATGCATTTTAGGTAGAAAGTTAAAACGGGTGTTTAAACTGACTGTAAATAATTCTTTACTATCTGTTATTGTTTATATTTTTAATGATTCGTTTAGGAAACATGTTGAGAATTGTACAATTTTAAATATTTCTATAATTTTTTTCTGAATAGCAGCTATTTTTATGTAAAAATGCTTTGCGCAGCTCATTCCATTTTCAGTTGTACATTTATTCAAGTTGTTAAAATACTGAAATTGTAATTGTTTTAGTAAAATAAAAAAAATGTATATACATGATTTACTGTTCACTTTTATTCTGGATTTTATTTCTGAGACAAACTTTTTGAGTTCTTTTTCAAATATTTACAAATATTACGAGGGCCACAGTGCTTGAGCATCACATGGATTTTTGTGTGGATGTTCACCTCCGCTCCAAACTAACTGAAGAATTAAAATTTATTCCTTCCAATGTACTTGAACTACATCTTTCAGCTATTTCTCTTTAACTCAGTTTGGTACTATTAGGGGCCAATTATAGGCAGGGCCGATCCAGCAGGTGTGCAGAGTGTGCACCGCACACGGGCGGCCAAAGCAATGGGTGGCCGCAGGCTGCATCATATAGTTCTTTTAATCAAGTAAAATTCCTGAAGAATTTCTCACAAGATAACATAATAAGTCGAATAAATATGCTGAATTTTAAATGTTTAATTATCAAAGTGCCAATTTTCATAACAGCATAGCATATTAAGAAAAATGGAATGTTAGAGCACATTGTGTTGCTCCGTCATCCATTAATATCAACTCTTGACACACATGCTTCATTTGGTTGCAAAATTTGTGACAGAACTGGTAATCAGGCATGGATACAGGGGAGGGGCAATGAGGAAACTCCCCCCCCCCTGAAGCACGAAAGGATGCCTTTTAAAGGTCACTAATGCTTCACCTAGCCTCCCAAGGTTTTATTAACCCTAAACAATGAAGACATACATGAACTATGCTGATAGGATACTCTCGCAAGTATTCCAAGCAGCAAATTCTGTGTTCAGAAGTCGTGGAGGCTGGAGAGACCATTCAAAATTGCGACTCCCCTGAGAGTCAAACATATATAATCAACAAACTAAAATTTTTAATTTTCCCCCTTTACAGCAATTTTTTCTAATTAAAATCACGAATGAACTGCCAAGTTTCAGATCAAGGCCTTTGCCCTGGGTTACAAATTTTAAGTGTGGCTCCAAAAAAGGATGCCTTGACGAGACTAAAGAAGGCTTCAAACTGCATTTTTAGGACTTTAATTTCGGAAAATTTCGCTGGTTCAACCACCGATTTTAAGGATCCAATTAAGTCTCTTATTAACTCTTTCTTCCTTAATGTAATCAAACATTGCCTAAAAATGATGGCTCCAAAATGTCTTTTCTCGAGACAGCCCTCCCTAACGTCATCAAAAACTGCTCAATGGCATTTTTCGAATTTCGTTTTCGAAATTTTTGAGGTAGAGGGCCCTGAAATCCATTCCCTAACATTACCGTTTCTTTAACATCACAACTAAAGATAGCACAAAATCGCGCTTTTTAGAGCCCCAAAATCCTTCCTTCACAAAAATAGCCTAAAATTGATTTTAATTCCGAAAAATATTTCAGTTCGGAATATTTTCCCGTTTCCCCTATCGTGTCCAAATCTAGCCAAAAATGTGTTTTTGAAACAATAGTGCCAGTAAATTACCGGAGGAAAGATCCCAGACCCCCTAACGTCACCAAAGACAGCCTAAATTTGAGTTTTAAACTTCAGTTTCGAAAACTTTTGATAGGAGACGACCGAGTCTTCCTCCCTCCAGCAATTTCAACAAAGATAACCCGAAATTGCGTGTTTAAAACTTCTGTTTCAGAAAATTTTCGGGCAGAGCGCCGATCCTTCCTAAAGTAAGGTCACAAAAAATAGCTGCAATATGACATCAATTTTGAAAGAATTTCTGAAAAGAACTCCAACATTACTTTTTCTTCAAGTCTCGAAAAATTTCCTAAAATTGCTATTTTTGACGTCAATATTGAAAATTTCTCCATGGACCTTGAATGTTCACGACACTTTTGTCCTTACAATCAAATACAACCAAGGATTAATTACAGCTATTTTTCATCCCCCATTTTCGTATATTTTTTGGGGGCGATCTCTCCCCCCCCCCCCCCTTCCTCTGATGTCTCCAAAGACAGACTATAAAATGCGTTTTTACGACTAGTAAATTTCGGTACCTATTACATTCTTCAAAGATATAAATTGTACTTAAGGAGTTTCTAACTTTTTACATAAATTCATCCTTCTTCTTCTTTTTTTTTAAAATTAGAACTTGATACAGAAATGAAAGATTTATATGGGTGTTAA
The DNA here is from genome assembly GCF_026930045.1 of Uloborus diversus. Taxonomy (NCBI): domain Eukaryota; kingdom Metazoa; phylum Arthropoda; class Arachnida; order Araneae; family Uloboridae; genus Uloborus; species Uloborus diversus. The sequence continues at coordinate 36,301,571 of NC_072737.1, read as the reverse complement.
GTATTAGTCAACATATGCAAATTGCTCTTCAGGGGCGGCACATTAGGTCTTTGCACACAGGTGGCCGACACCTTAGGATCAGCCCTGATTAGAGGGGAGGGGGCTCTCTCTTTTATCCCACAGAACTGCAAATTAAAAGAAGGGGTTCACATATTTTTCATTTATTTTCAAAAGGGAAAAGAATCAAAAACATCAGATCATATTCCTTTCCCCTAACTCTTTTTCTGCAGAAAGAAAATTTCTTAGGGTCTACATATTTTATTTTATCGTAAAATATAGGCACGTCATTACGAAAAGATTCATTTTTAGGTTGAATTTTATTTTTCTGCGAAAGTAGGAAATAAATAATAAAAATTTTAGGACAAAACTCAAAATTTTAGGAATTTTAGAACAAAATTTGAAATTTTAGGATCTTTAGGACAATTCCTACCCCTGAAGTAATGTCACATGGAATTATTAGAATTTTTAAGGCTAATTTGCGTGTTTACTATATTAAAATAACAGAAATATTTTACACGTTGAGATTTTTCCCAGTTGGCAGCTGTAAACTAAGTTAAAAATAAAAATATTGAAAATTTGATTCAATTTGTCAATGCGCATGCCCAAAAAAGGTGAATAATCTTCATAATTCCATATAGCAGAGTATATGAGGCAACGTAATAAAAGTAATTTCGTTGAGCATTGTAAACTTTTGAAAGCTATCGCCGATCTTATGAGCTGTATTATAATGAGTCTCAGATAGATGAGCAGGATTTACTGGAGATTTTTCCTCAGCTTAGCCACTTAGCCCAAGCAGCTTCAGCTTGTTGTTTTCTTCTGCAATTATCTTACATGTAAGGGGCCATTCATTAATTACGTAAGGGTCCCGAGGGGGAGGGGGGTAACATAAATCTCTATATACCCTTACATTGGGGGGAGGGAGGGATCAAACCCATTCTTACGTATTATTTTCCAAGTTGATATTTTATATTAGAAATCGCACAATCAAGTGGTTTGGAAGAGATCATATTTCATTTGCTTCAGGAAGGTGAAAAAACGTATAAGGATAAGCTGTTTTTATAACACGCTTTTATTAGCTTCACTTGTATGTTTGTGAATAACTCTCCTTTGGGCAAATAGCCAGTGGCTTATTAGAATTACAACGTACAAATCAGAGCTGTGTAGTGTAACAATGTTTGCACATGAATTTACCAGAAAGCATTCAAAATGAGTGTCTGATGCATATAATGCAATAGAATACTAAGATACATTCCATTTTAATAAAAAAATAGTTTAAAAAACTAAAAAAACACGCTTTAGTAGCAAAATGAATAAGTTAAAACTAATCTTTGGATGACAAGCATATAATGTAATTGACCAAACACTTAATTTTACTGTAATAGAAAAAAAGCTTGCGGGGCTTCTGTTCAGTTGTCTTAAATTTCTTCCACTTGTTATCCATGCAAAAATGTAAATAGGCAGCCACCCACGCTTTTTCTCTATTACAGTAAAATTAAGTGTTTGGTCAATTACTTCATATACTTGTTATCCAAAGATTATTTTTAACTTTTTAGTTCATTTTGCTACTAATGCATATTTTTTTAGTTTTTTAAACTATTATTTTATTACATGTTATACAAAGAATGAATAGTACAAAAATGTATTTAAAGAATCGGACAATTCATGGCATGCTTTATTTTCTATTAGTATCGTATCATACATTTGAAAAATAAAAATCTTTGATTTACGTCAAACTGGGAGCTTTAGTGTAACTGATCCTCTTTTAACAACATTTTATTACTATTTTGAAAACCGAAATGGAATCTTATGTAAGAATAGGGGGAGGGGTTTGAAAAAATCTTACGTACCCTTACATGGGGGAATGGGGGGGGGGGGTCAAAAATTGCCAAAACCATCCTTACGTAAAAAATGAATGACCCCTAAGGTTTAAAAAAAAATGTATTTAGAAGCTGATAAGATATTGGTAACTTTTTTTTTACACAGAAATCCAAGTGAGTGGCACAAAATGCCCGTAGAAGAGTTAATTGGTAAACGTTTTATAAAGTTGTGATATTTCAAGGTCAGTATGTTAATCAAAATGCTTTAATGCAATGATTATTCTTTTCTTTCTAATATAAAAATAATTTCGCTTCTTTTCTCATTCCAATGATAGCTGTATTGATGAGTCTCATACACCAGTTTACACTTGCGGTGTGAAAAGAGGGAGGGGGGGGGGGGGAATTCTCTCTTTGTGTTTTTGAAGAAAATAATTGCTCTATTGCTCGCCCTGTAATTCGTCTTAGTGCTTATGTTTGTAGTACTTTAAAGCCGCAATAAGAAAATTCCCTAACCAAAGGGGAAAATCTAGAAAAGTATCATTGTACGTAGAATTTTGTACCTGCTCCTTACTAGGCGGTGCAAAGTGGGATACTTCAAAAGAAGCAGTTTTCAACTGCAGGGCGTAATGTAACCGGTTGCTGTTGACAAGCAACAATAAAATTAAAAATTAAAAAAAAACCAGACTGAGTCGCAATTGCAGAATCAAGAGGGAAAATTGAAAATCCTTTTAAAAGTCTTACATAATTAAAAATCAATGTCAAGTATTTTATTTGCTACTAGTGGTACCCGCACGGCTTCGCCCGTAATAGCAAATTAAAAGGTCTTTTGGTTCGCCTGTATATTTACAAATGATGTGTAGTGAATTTTCTCGCCAATTGGCTTGTGCCCACGTTACGGTTCCACGTTATGATAATTTCGTATCTCGCCAATTGGCTTGTGCCCATGTTACGGTTCCATGTTATGATAATTTCGTAATTTATTCGTCCATCTTATGATTTTTTTTTCTTAAAATTGGAATAGAAAAAGAACAAAATCGAATTTTCGAAAAATCGCTTCGAGGTGCACACCCCCATGCTACATACTAACTTAGTGTCAAATTTCATGAAAATCGGCCGAACGGTCTAGGCGCTATGCGCGTCACAGACATCCTACAGACATCCTACAGATAGCCTACAGACATCCAGACATCCTCCGGACAGAGAGACTTTCAGCTTTATTATTAGTAATAAAGATTAAATAGAAACTGGCAACAGATAAAAATTTTAAATCATTGCTTTTAATTTCCTTGACGGCCAACAATGAATTCGGTTATCAATCGCGTGAATAAAGGCATAGCGGTATTAAAATCTGCTTTAAAAAACGTTATAATTCAAATTCTATGAAACATGGAAATTCTAAACATTATATCAGACGCGAAAAAAATTCTCTTTATTTTGGTATTGAATTTTAAAAATTTTAACTATGTTTTCATTGCAAAAATCGCGAAAAACATTTTAGAGGTTTTTAATTAATATCTTTGTTAATTAATGTCATCCAAAGATGCAACCTAGCTAAGGACATTCTCAATTAGCTCTCCTTTCGATTTTTTTTTTCAAAATCGGTCCATCCGTTTAGGCGCTAGAGTGCCACAGACAGACACACAAACACGTCAAACTTATAACCCCCTTCCTTTGTGTGTCGGGGGTTAAAAATCCCTACCCCAAGCAATAAGTCGGGTCCTTGCATTCATTTGGAAACGCATTCTATATGTTGTAGCACTACGGCAGGAAGGCATTTTATATTATTATGAAGGGAACAAGGAAATATTATCAATGGGGTCGTTTCCAAAATTTTAAAAGTATTTTTTTCTGAGAGAGCATGCTTAAAAACATAGGATCTGACCATTTTTTGATAAATTTGTTTACGTTTAATATTTAACAAAAATTACTTAAATCGGAGCGCTTTCATTGTTTACGGCTTCTGCCGATGACATCACAAATGATGAAATGCCATTCAGAGTTGCCATTCACAGTGCAAAATATTTAATTCGCATCTTTACTCACGTGTATTGGCAACGATGTGGTTGATAGCAAGCATAGAGCGCAATTTTAATTCGCTGCTTGATTATCATAACGTGGAAACGTAGTAGAAAGATGCGGTAAGTGCATCATTTGTGACGTCATCAAGACCACGCCTTGTTTGAAAAATCGGACATTTAAAAGAATTAATTTAAAAAAAACTGTTGGGAAAATGAAAGTATTTTCCGGGTTCATGTTATTTTTTTGCTTATTCTATCCATTTCAATGACTAAAAGTAGTCTTTTGACTGAAGGAAACCACCCCATTCTAAATTTTTGAGTCGCAAGTTTAACCACTAACATAACTGCAAGCAGACACCGATCTGCATGTAATTCTGCCTTAGCTCCAGTAATGGGTTGTAACTTGTAACTCTACACTCCAACAAAATGTCTGGTGTATTTTGGTCGTTTCCCAGAAATGTGAGAGTAATTTAAATTAAGAATGAATTTTTAACTTTTTGCTCTCTTCATACTGATTATCATTCATGAAATAAGGGTTCTTAGCATAGAGTAAAGAAATTTCATAGATAGGCCCCGCTATACTAAGAATTTGAAGCCGGAAGTTGCACCGCTGTATCCCAAGATCCTTAGCTTCTTGCTTATCGTGAGATGCAGCTTGATTCAAAACATTCCTTTACTGAATCTCAATTGGTTGTTAATTTAAACTTAGATATTAATGCAAGTTTATGAAGCACGTCTTTGAAATTGCATTAAAACATGAATTAAAATGCAAACCAATCCGCCAGTTACTTGATTCGGTCTCTTTGAGAGATTGGTGAAAACTATTCTCGCCAAGCGATCATGTTATCATAACCCCACTTATCATTGCACTGATGTATCCCGTAATTCCGGCTTCAATTTCATCTAATTTTTACCATAGATGGGGCCTCTCTATACATATTTCTTTACTCTATGATTCTTAGTCACTTTCTAATGGCTATCACACAGTGAAATCAAAACAAATTTATCGGAAATTTCTAATTGCAAATAAGTTATTTCGGTAAAATTTCCCACTGGAATTTAAAGAATTCCAACGAAGAGGAATAAACTAAGCAACAGAGCATGGAAAATTAATGTTAACCATTGCACAATCCTAGCGTAGCTATTTGAAAAATACAGCGGAAACTTATGTGGGAAGGGAATAAACTTCTAATTGGGCAAAATTCCCTCATCGAATAAACTAAAGTAAGTTTCTGCTTGGGTAATTTCACTAAACGCATAGCCAAGACATTATATAGTAGACTAAGCAAAATGAAAAGACTGTAAATCAAGGCATTCGTACTTCCCCTTTTCTCCCAAGTCGCATCTTTACCCTCCAAGAAACAGGACTCCTGAAGCGAAAACAGCTCAAAAGCCATTTCTGTTTAAAGTGAAAGTCAGATGTAACGAAAGCAAAATGGCGACCGATAGTTGTAGAAAAATACCAAGAGTTTTACTTGATGAATGCATTAGTTATGATGATTTTTCATTCTTTTGGAATTGTTCCGGTGTGATTTTATTTTTCATTGTTTACTAAACTTTTGTATATTTTGAAAAAAGAAGTAAAGAGAAAAGTTTATTCTTTGTTTTTGCTGAACAATGGGGTTGTTTCCATCAGTCAAGAGTACTACTTTTAGTCATTGAAGTTGATAGAATGAGCAAAAAAATTGAACATGGAGCGAAGAAAATTTTTTATTTTCAAAACGTTTGATTTTTAATTAATTGTTAAAATGTCCGATTTTTGAAATACGGTGTGGTCGCGTGGTCTTTATGATGTTACAAGTGTTGAACTTTGGCGCGTATTCCACTGGCGAGCTAAATGTGAGAAAAGATGCGAATTAAAATTGCGCTCTGCTCTAACGTCATCAGTGAATGGCATTTCATCACTTGTAATGTCATGAGCAGAAGCGAAAAAACAAAATTTAGTCTGCGCACCGATTAAAATAATTGTTAAAAATATTAAACTTTGTCAAATTATTTAAAAAATGGTCAGATCCTATGTTTCTAACTATGCTCTTTCAGAAGAAAATACTTTTAAAATTTCGGAAAGGATCTCATTGGTGACTTGAGATTTTCGAATTTTACCTGTAAGAAAACTGTTTAGAATTTCAAGTTGATTCACATGTTAGCATTAAAAAAGGATTTTATTTCGAATAATTACGTACTTATTGTACAGAACTGATGGTGGTATCGAATTGTTTATTCACCAAAATAACGAGCAAGTCTGTTAGTTCGTGAACTTTAAAATTTTTGTTTACGATTTTTACTGGAAATATACCTTTCTGCTTTGTGTAAATAGGCATTTCATCAATCCGGCTGACCTGGGACACAGTATATTTATTAAGTAAGAAATAGATATAAAAAAACAGAATGACGATCTCTTCCGATTGGTGTATCTCCTGAAAAGAAACACACTTAAATAAAATATTGAGTGATACACTGCAATCCAGCAAGCCACCAAGGAAAGTTTGGAAATGCTTAATATGACGCTCCTGTACTATTGATATCAACAAGAAAATCAGTTCTGGATTAAAACTGGTAGTCGATGTTGAAAAGAATGACGAAAACGTTAATCCTCGGCCCTTGAAATATTTATACTTTTGAAAAGATCTGTCTGTTCCAGGTAAATTTTACTTTAAATTGTAACTTTCAGAGCTGAATCTGTAACAGACTGTTCCAAACTACTGATTAACCTCAATTTTACTGATTTTCATTTACCGTTTTCCTACGCTTAGATTTATCTCCGGAAATTTTATTTGGTTATTATTCTTTGTTTCTGGATGTCTTTAAAGGTGATAAAAGAGGAATTATCCAACATCAATTGAGACTATTATAATGCATATTTTTCCTCAACCTGATTTTTAATAAATAAACCACAGTCATGGTCATCATTTAAAGAAGGGGAGGCGGGTACTGGCGGGAATCCCTCCCTCCAGATTTCAGAAATGTAAGATATTTCTGCACGCTTGATAATGTACGCTTATAAGAGTACTTCTGTACGATACACATTGAGAATTCATATCTTTCGCTTCCCCCCTCGGAAAAGCTTTACTGACTGGCCTGACAAATAAATAAATAAATAAATAATAAAAAAATAAAAATAATAAATAAAAATAAATAAATGAAAAGCATTTTACTTAATAGTATATATTAAATGCAGTGGTGGCAACAGTCCATTGAGGCCGAGGTTTGCTAAGCCCATCTCAGTTTTCGTGATCGAAGACTCTGCTGTGCAAGGCAGTTGTTCCGGTAGGTGGTCAGCTGAACGTGGAACCCCCAGAGTTTTGTTCTTTATCAGGCTTGGTACTCATTTTATCGACCTACTGAAGGGATATTAGGCTTAGCCGACGGTTCCCAAACTGGGATCGAACCCAGGTCTGCTTCAAAGTGAAGCACTATCACAAAGTATAACAAATAGTATGTAGTACTAGTTTATTAAAACAAAAACTAATAATATTTTAAATCTTTTAAACCATGAAACAGCTCAAATTACCAAAGTACTGCAATTTTGGTTCTATAATTGATTTTTATTTGATGCAGCGTTTGAAGCAGGTTTGTCAGGTTTGAACTAAATTTTTTTTTTCCATTTATATCGTCGTTTTTAATTGCTAGTATATTGTTGTGATCCTGTGTAAAAAAAAATCAATTTCATTTGTGATGCATATTGTAAACATTGATTCGTTAGGTTAAGTAAATCCTCTTCAACTCATGTGGAATCCAAATACCGAATTCAAGACGTTTTGGAAAAAAAAAGTCTATTGTTGTGTATAGTTGCAATACATTTTATATCCTCGCAACAAAGCTGAATTTTTAACTAGGCGAAATAAGCAGCTAGCTGAATAGCACACCAAATTTTCCCTTTTCGATCTTACTATTCTGGAAAATAAAATATCAGTAACTTTCATTTTCTTTACCGATTTATTTTCTTGTTAATAAATTGTTATTATTATTTTTATTTCATCGAACTCGTGAAAATCAATTGTTTTCCAAACACAACTTGCAATCAATTTGTTGAAGTAGTATCGCAAAAAGGACAGCGGGAAGACGTCAAACGAGATTTATTTGCATTTTCGAAGTAAAGTTGTCTTTGCTCCTTCTAATAAAGGTAAGGGACGCAGCAGTCTCTGGAGCTTAATTCGACTTTCCTCCGAAATCTCTATCAGATTACTAGGGCGATCAATTATGGTTTTGAATTAGTCATGGAAAACTTAATACGATCAGCCGGAATGTTTGTCGTCTTTGAGAGGAAAATCTCACAAATGGAATTTCTGTAATTAAAAATGAAACGGAGAAATATCTTTTAGTCGTCAACGGCCGATTGTTACAGTTTTATTAGTACGCACTTTTTTGAAGTATACGTTTCTAGTCTAAGTACCCAAACGATATTTTTTTTATTTCAATTGACTGAAGTTAATAATTATAAATTCGTTCATTAAAGACGGCATCCTGACTTTGGTGGTGTCTTATCAATTACTTAATGCCTTTTGTACACTTTACAGTCATTCATTTATTTTTACTTCCTTTTACAAAAAAGGAAGCAATGTATTCGCGAAAAAATTTTCACTCAAAAATCGGCCTTAATTTCCATTTTGCTCACTCCCGAATGAATGTTGAGTTTTTTTTTTTTTTTTGACCCGACCACACGTGGATATGTGCCTAGGAACGTAAAGACACCCGAAATATCCATTTTGACCGTACCCGAGTTATTTACAACGAGTTTTCTCGTGACGTCCGTATGTACGTATGTATGTGCGTATGTGTGTATGCGTATATGTACATATGTGCGTATTTATCTCGCATAGCTCAAAAACGGTATGCCCTAAGAAGTTGAAATTTGGTACGTAGACTTCTAGTGGGGTCTAGTTGTGCACCTTTCCTTCTGGTTGCATTCGGATGTTCCGAAGTGGGTCTTTTGCCCCTTTTTGGGGGGAAATCACTGTTAATTTCGATGTAAACTCAAGTGGTGTTATAATTTGTCAAACACTTGGCAATATATTGCCAAACTTTTGGCCGCCAAGTTTTGTCGCCAACTTGGCGAAATATTTGGTGATTTTTTTTTCTTAAATTTTTAAATCTATTTTTAATTCGGCCAATGTTGGTGATATTTAAAGAGTTAACCACTGAATCACATTAAAATTACCAATAATGGGGAAATAAATCTGTGTAAAACGTTTCTTTTCTTCGGTTCGCAAGCAACTAGGGGTGAAAATATTTAGCGTTTCTTTGCTTACTTCAAGGCTCTATTATCATTAAACTGGCGTAAAAGGAAGTCATGTAATGCAAACATCAGCTCGTTTTGTGTTGGCGGAGTGACACAGGCTATATATTATCCATGTATACATCTTTCATACATATTTTCAAGTTTCATTTTAAATCCAAAGTTCCATGCTTGCTTAAGTTCAGCAGCGGTGCCCACCCGTATAAGAGCAAGGGTAGCCTCCCCCCTAAATATCGCGAAAACCCCTCAAGAGCAAAAAGCCCCCAAAGAGGAAAATACCCCTCAAAGCAACCCTCCCTAAAAATTTCAATGGCGCAATCTGCGCCTGGACCCCCCCCCCAGGTGGGCACTCCTGAGTTTAGCCTTGAAATGAATTTTTTTAACGTTAAATATTAATTAATTTTTGCCTGAAACAAAACTGAATACAGCCGAATCACTCGATTCGACTTACGTGAAATGGCTATAACGCGAGTTTTTCCACGAGTAACGAATTTTTGAGCCAACGCGAATTCCTCGCCCACAACGCGAAAATTTTCGGCAAAAAGCAAAAGATTAATTAATCATTTTTTTTTCACCGATAAAAGTCATTTTAAAATATCCGCTCATTTTTACTAATAATAAGGCTGAAAGTCTCTGTCTGGATATCTGAATCTCTGATGCGCATAGCACCTAGACCGTTAGGCCGATTTTTCTGAAAATTTTCATAAAATTAGTTGACAGCATGTAGGTGTGCACCTCGAAGCGATTTTTCAAAAATTCGATTTTGTTCTTTTTTTATTCCAATTTTAAGCCACCATTGGTGGATTTAATTCCTCTGCAGCAATATCGAGCAAATTACCATAACATGGACGAGCAAATTAAGAAAGCATATTGGCGTGAAATTCATCATCCATTATTTGTAAATATACAGACGTAAATAAACTTTTAATTTTCTGCTACGGGCAAAGCCGTGCGGGTACCGCTCGTTTATTTTATAAAGTATCGTAAATTTCAGTATAACTTAGTGTTTTAAAACTACTACCAAGCTTCATTTCGATAAAAACCACACACTGCAATTTAGACTTTACATTCAAAAGGAATCCATGCGTAATTCTATAATGAGGAAGGGCCGAGGAGCAGACTTTCGGATGTAACTATTCATTCACACCGAAACAGCTTTAGCAGAAATTAGCTTCGGCCACGTTTCACTTTAATGGTGTTTTGCTAATTGGCCTGAGCTAATTGATGCCGGTCTTACGTGACGCTGCCTAACTCACCGCCCGTTTTCCGCCAGATAAAAGGAAAGAATTATTCAAGACGCTCTGGAGGAGTCTGTTGATCCTTAAGTTTAAATCCTAATTTTCCCTTGAGATGGCTGACGATAACATTGGATAATGGCCGTCTAGTTATTCATCCAGAAATGAGGTTGTTTCCTTCAGTCAAAAGTATTACTTTTAGTCACTGAAATCAATAGAATAATAAAATAAAATAAATAAAATATAAAAAATAAAATGTAAAAAAAACTTATTTTCCCATCAGTTATTTTCTAATTTTTTTTTTATCATGTCCAATTTTTGAAATAAGGAATGGTCTTTATGACGTCAGAAGTGATGTGCTTTGGCGCGCTCCTCCATTAGCGCATCGAATGTTTTGCCATTGTTAAAAAAAAAGGTTGCCATTAAACAGTTATATTGATAGAAATAATAATGAGAATTTTGAATGAAGGCTTCTCAGAATCAAACATGAAATTATTATAGTATTATTGCGCTATAATATTTTTATTTGGAACTTTAGCATTACCTCCCCATTTTAAGGGGGCTCATGGCTCATGCTAAAGAATTCTCCCCCCCCCCCCGAGCGAACCTACGGTTTCGAGCTTGAAAACTTTTTTAAAATGCTTGGGTGTCAATAGAAAGCACGAATTCAGTCGGTCAAAAATAAAGCTCCTAATTTAAAAAAAAAAAAATTGAAAAATAATTAATGAATTGAAAACATTTCAGAAATCATTTACATTTTATACATACAGTGTTTGAACATAATGTGGACGGATACTATTTATTGTCCACGGTTTAGGGGTGGGGGTCATGACCCCTATGACCCTCCCCTTGTATCCGCCACTGAATTTTTACTTTATCCAATGTCAAAATATTGCACTCTGCGCTGATGGGATCAGTGAATGGCATTTTATCACTTATGATGTCAAGAGCAGAAGTGTAAAAATTGAAATTGAATCTGTGCATAAATCAAAATATTATTTTGAAAATACTAAACTTGGTCAAAGTTTTTGAAAAATGGTTAAAACCAATGTTTTTAAGCATGCTCTTTCAGAGAAAAATACTTTTTAAAATTTTGGAAACAACTCAACTAGACGACCTACATAAAAGAGATATCACTGCTGGTATTTGAACGTGAAGGTATTGATTTTTTATTTGACTGTATGTTTTTTTTTTAGTTTGGCATATGTAGGCATATGTATTGTGATCACAGGGTAAGAGGATGACCGTAACAAGTTTTTCATTTTCACGAGAATAAAAAATGTAAACAAATGCAATGTAAACTTAAACAATATAACCTCAAACAATATAAACTTATTTTTGTACGGACACCCTAAAAAGAATTCCCTGTTCTTTTTTCAATCATTTTAGCTTTGGTTTGACAGTGGAAAGGATAGACTATTCGATTATTACCAAAATTCTTTAAAAATGAATAAATAAATAAAAATAAATAAATAAATAAATAAATAAATAAAAAAAAAAATTCGAAATAAGTTTCATGCTTACTGCATAATATGAAACAGTTGTCGTTCTCTGTGTTCGTTATATAGGAAAAAAAATGGTCATAAGTGCCGTTGGTGTCAGTCCATGCTTTCTTTTTTCTCCACCTAACTTTTCTTTCAAACATCCATGGTTTTCGGACGATTATTGTAACAGAAATAATTCTTGAAATACCAAATACGTTATCTTGGATGCTACTACGAAAAAACATAAATGGCTGCTTAAATGATTAAAAAAAAAAAAAAAAAAAAAAAGAAAAGTACAAAACGATTGGAGTTATAAACAGTGGCGGATTTACAGGTTTCAGAGCCGGTTGCAATCTTAGAGCAGGAATCAGTAAATGGAGGGAGCACGTCCAATCATTGGCTAAGCAAAAGCTTGGGCAAAGACCTCAAGTCATGTGATTCAACAACGACGAATGGTTTAGCTAAAGAAATATTATTTATTCCATACTTTTCTTTAAAATCTATCACGTGACTTGGGGTTTTTCCTTTTGGTGCCCTTTGTCTTTAGTACAAGAATGCAAAGCGTTTATCCCGTGCATTTTTGTATCCCCTTCGGGGCCCTTAGGGAAATACAAGGGTCCCTTGCTTTGAACCATTTGTGACATGGTACATCCGACACTGTTTATCGAGAGATCCAAGTTGACGGGGATCGACTTACTGAGGTTTTTCTACATATTAATTTTCTCCCCAAATCAAGGATTGTAATCAGCGCGCCAATAATGTATTCGTAGAATCGTAGAAATCAATACAATAAATAGCAAGCTGTAAGGCACCGTCTTACAGCCGAAGCTAAGAGAATCTCGGCTCCAATGGGAGGACATGTGCTTCTAGTTTGATTATGGCTATTCCAGATTAATAAGCCCAAAACAAAGATGAAACTGCAGTGTCTAGAATTCGCAACGGGCTGTTGGTCACTGCTGGTGTGGCAATGATCATCAGAAAAAACATATTTGTTTACGCTAGCATGCTTTTTTTTTGACTCATAAACCATTTGTCCATGTTTGCCCATTGCCCATGCTCCATGTTGGTCTAAAGTTCCAGGAAGACAAACAGTATTACAGCAGCGGTTCCTGGCAGAGTTGTGGACTATGAGGGAAAATGACCGACTCTGACTCTTGAAATTTTAAACCTTCGACTCCCGACTCCGACTCCTCAACCCTAAAACCAGCCCGACTCCGATTTCTGCAGCCCTAGATATTGGACAGCCGGGATTTAGGTTTGTCGGGATTTCGATCCTGTCGGGCTTTTGGCTTGTTGGGATTTTGGTTTGTCCGGATTTTGACCCTGTCGGGATTTTGGTTTGTCGGGATTTCGACCATGTCGGGATTCTGGCTTGTCAGTATTTCGGCTGTCGGGATTACGCCTGGATACTGTTCCCAACGTGTGGGTAACTACCCCAAAGGAGTAAAATCTTATTTTCAAAGGGTAAAGATCAGCCATCGTTCGGTCACTAAACTAAATTCGCTGAAAATAAACTACCTAATCTGTAATCATTTTTGATTTGTGTAGAAAAAGTAAGTGAATAAGAAAATTTTAGATAACTCGGAGCACAACTTACTATGTGCATTGACCGAAACTACACCAGATATTTTTAAAAAAAATGTCAGAACTGAGCAATAGTAATCGTCACATTGACTACTTCTGGTTTTAACACCAGATTACTAAAAAAATGTTTCTTCGTCGAATCCTTTAAATTAATTAAAATTATGTATTTATTGCTCAATATTTATGGAAATTATGCAATACTGAATCAACTTTGTAGACTAAATTTGTTTGGGGGTATTTGCAAATATATAACTTGCGTTTTGGGTAATAGAATTTAAAAGGCTGGGAATCGCTGTATTAGAGGGAAAGAGCCCGATACAACCTTGTTAAAAGGCGTTAAATTTTTTCATACCTGAACCATGTTTGTCGTTACCTTCTGTTTTCTGACTTTTCCCATTTTTAAATTAGTATAGCTGAATTTGTTTTGTATTTTGTATTGACTTGAATTGCAAAATTTCGCAATCTGAACGACTTTTGTCAATTTTCCACTCCTAAATAGCAAGCTTTGAGAAATGGCGCTTCGAGAAGAGGCGAAGGGAATGAGTTATGCATCAAAAGCAATTTTCGCTCTGTAATCTCGATCGCTGCTTATTTTTCAACAATACACTACTACATACTACTACATAGTTTCTACATTACTAAAGAAAGAAAAATTGGCTTAACATTGTGCATATTTTAAATTATATATTGAAATAATTTATTTAGCAAGTTTCAAATCGTAGCTTTCATTTATTATTTGTACATCTTTATCAGAGCCGAAGAAGAAGAAAAAAGGCTTTTCTTCAACTCTTTTAGGGCATTGGAGAAACATATTCGACTTTCCAGCGTTTAGGTATGAAAATTTCAAAACAGTTTTTGCATTGAACTAAAGCCAAAGAAAACACGCAATAAAAATAAATAAAATGTCATGCTCATTCAAATTCTTCTGAAACAAACATTTGAATAAAATCTGAATCTTTAAACATCGCAATTCCTTGGAAGAAATTCAAATGTTTGCTTACTCGTCCGAAACATCTCTGTAGAAAGATAAAACTAAATTCTGAATGCATAATTTTTTTTCATGAGAATCATCCGACTGTTTTTTTTTTTTTTTGTTCGAGTCGCTGTTCGAAGAAATTGAATATTTTACTGAATTAAAAAATATTTCTGATACATGCCTCGTTTGCAATTTTTTTTTTAATGCGACTAAGAACTCAACGTATGCGAACCTGGTACATATTCATGATTCTAAACTTTTACGTGTTTTGATAGTTTGATAGTTTAGTTAACATTGAAACTAAAGTCGATTTTCACGAATAAAATAAATTTGTGATTATCTGTCTTTGGCTCTGAAGTTCTTATAAAACCAATGAATGCCGAGGCATTTTTACAGAGAGAGAAAGAGAGAGGGAGAAAGAGATAGAGAGCGAGAGAGAGATAGACGAGATATAGAGATAGAGAGCGAGAGAGAGAGATAGACGAGATATAGAGATAGAGAGAGAGATAGACGAGATATAGAGATAGAGAGCGAGAGAGAGATAGACGAGATATAGAGATAGAGAGAGATAGAGAGAGAGACAGATATAGAGATAGAGAGCGAGAGAGAGAGATAGACGAGATATAGAGATAGAGAGAGATAGACGAGATATAGAGATAGAGAGCGAGAGAGATAGACGAGATATAGAGATAGAGAGAGAGATAGAGAGAGAGACAGATATAGAGATAGAGAGAGAAGATATAGATAGACAGATATAGAGATAGAGAGAGAAGATATAGATAGACAGATATAGAGATAGAGAGAGAAGATATAGATAGACAGATATAGAGATAGAGAGATAGATAGAGAGAGATAAAGAGAGGTAGAGAGAGAGATGGACGTGAAAATTGACGTAAATTTTCATTGGAGAAGTAAGGCAACAGCAAATAAAAATGCAATTGGCAACACGCTGACAGAGTGTTAGTACTAAGACTTATAGTTGGGGCAAAACCTAACTTGGTAGCATTGGGAAAGCTACGCAGATCCTAACTACAGCATTACGACAACGTTGCCAGGTTAGGTTTGCCCCAACAATAGTAGCTGTCGCATTCGGCGAAATCAACATCAGTAGCAAACGAAAGATCGAAGTTTTCTGCGTCCCTTCGAATAAAGCTCAATGATTTAAAATTTTGATCTGTTGCCAAATTTTACTTTTTAACAAATGAAATGCTTGTAATTCCTTTTAGTAGATAAGAAAGTCTCTTAAAAGGATTTTCAATTCAAAATTATTTGAAAACCCCTGTATCTTGATTTGTGATTGAATCGCAAAATCAGAATCAATTGATTCAGTTTTTGCGAGAAATTTTAGTAGTTGTGGTTCTCTTTCCTTTTCCGCATTTTCCCTGTTACTTAGAAGAAATTTAAATGTCTTTAAATTTGATATATGTTCTAATCTAACCCGTAAAATTCATCTTAATATGAGGTTGCCAAACAGGGTCGTTTTTTTAAAATTTTTTAAATTTAATATTAGTTTTTGCAAGGAAAACTCTTTAGTTGTAACGTAGACGTCTATATGTTACTCTACTTACTTTTTACTTTCATTAATTTTAAGCAATCAGTTACCGCGGGAAGGTGAAGTGCAGTATCTGCACATTTTTAATTTTTCGCTTTTTGTATTTTTGTCATCTATTGTGCTTTAGCTTTAATGTACGAGCTTTCTAATTTAGTTTCCGTTGGGAAAAAAAATACATCGAATTCCAACTATTCACTATTGGTAGAATGGAATCCAAAACAATTTCTCAACCGAATAAACCTCAAAAAAAAAAAAAAAAAAAAAAAAACATCAAATACCAAAACATATCTTAAATACTCATTTTTGCAGATACTACGCTCGCTTTACCTTCCAACAGCAGTCATCATCTCGAGAGTCATCATCGAATCCAAAACAACACCTCAATCAAATAAACACTCAACCCCCTCCCCCCCCAAAAAAACCCCAAACTCAAAAATACCAAATTATATCTCAAAAACTCATTTCTGCAGATACTACGCCTTACCTTCCAACAACAATCATCATCTCGCGAGTAAATTTTTCAATACCTGCAAAAAGCTTTAATTTCATCTATACTCACAGAGCATGAATGTTTGATGCGTTTCTAAAAATATCTGAAAAACAAAGGAACAAACTGGTCGAATGAAAATCCAACCTTTTTATCGGCTAGGTCGGCATTAAGCTCCTTTATACTCTACAATGATACGTTTTCGTGGGAAACTAACCGTTTTAAAAGAATGTGTAATAAAACTCAGCCTCGGGAAAATTTCATTCTTGCTTGCAAGTTTATGCATCCCTAGGGGTGAATTATGTAAATAGACGGCTGCAAGATTTCGGTAACCTCTGAACACTTTTTGTTCTAATAAGATTACCCTATCTCTTAGAGCTGATTTGTTTTCCCCGATGCGTTTACTATAATTACCAATTTAAAAGGATTCACTTCGGAGAGTCCTTAACAGCAGTAGGAAAAAATACCTTCTTTTTGTAAATAAATAAAGAGATTGTTTAATTGGTTACAATGTAACCGCGTAAGAGAGGTGATTGATTAAAAAGCATTTTTGTAAATAATTTAATTGAGGTAAGTAGCGGCGCAAATTTTATGCATTTCTTGGCAGAAAAACGTAATAACGTTTTCTTTTAATGCAGAAATTAGTTAATATTCCTTATTATCCGCCTTCGGCTAACACTGAGTTTTGGTTATTATTCATTAAAATATTTAGGGCTGGAGGAAAGAGATAGAAAAGGGGGAAGATACAAGACGTTAAAGGACGATGAAAAATGTAAAGTATTTTTTTGCACTTTTACGAATCCTAAATTCATGAGATTTGATTCTTTATGCCTATGAAACGAGAATAGCACACAAACACAGGAGGGTTATTTCACTTTCAACAGGGGTGCCCATCTAGGGGGGAGGAATCATGACGCAGACTGTGCCATTGAAACTTTTAGGGGGAAAGGGGGTTGTTTTGAAGGATATTTCTCTCTTTTTCTTGGGGGGGGGGGGGCTCTTGCTTGGGGGGGGGGTATTCGTGTTATTTGGGAGATGCGCCCTTGCTCTTGGAGGGGGGGAACCCTGCTTTCAAGGTCCTATTGGTCGCTAAGTAAAAGCCGCAATGAAAATGAAATTTTATATTGGTTATTATGTTACAGTAACCGCATTGGGTAAAACAAATCAGCGCTGAGAGATAGGGTAATTTTACTAGCTCAAAAATGCTCAGAGATTGACGGAATCTTGCAGACTTTTTCATATTAGAGTGAGTGAGAAAATAAAGGGTCTCTCGAACTTCAAAACGCTCAGGGTCTTAAAAGTTGCTTTTAAGCATCAATAAATCAACATTAAAGTTTCAGTTTCTTAGGACAGTATCTTCAGGATTCAAAATGGCCCCAAAACTGTCCAAAAGTGTCTAGTGTTTTTTGTACTTATATTAAGAAATTAAAAAGATATAATTTTGAAAATGCTTGGGAGTGAAAATGGTGACAGTATTTTCTTATAATATTTCAGTTCAAGATAATTATTTTTTGGGTGAAACGGATATGCCAAGTTTATTTGTACAATTAAGTACAAAAAAAAAAGTTGTCAAATTTGATCAGAATTTTGGCGCGAAAAGTACCGTAGAGTTTTGAAAATCCGAGGTATTTGGGGCGCATGATACCTCGAACTACTGAAAACTTGGATTATCCGGAAACTTCTAAGAAATTAAAATTTTATACTATTCGGACGGCATAAGGACGGGGACCTTTTACTTTTTCGTGTTATGAAAAGAATGTGTATTGTTATCACGAAAAATATCTCGCAAATTTCAACAAATGTACATTTTAATTAACCTTTAAAAGAATTTTATTTAGTTTTTTCATGATGTCATCACATCAGATAAACACAATTTTTGTGTCAATGTGTAAGCTACCAAGAAATATTATTTTGAAAGCCCCATAATCCATTTTGAGTAGTTTATCGTAACATTTATGTGTGTATATGTAAGTACCACTCAGATCACGAAAACAGTGAGTGAAAATAAGAATTTCGCATATGCGACTCGTACATCATCAAGTTGTGCACTTCTCTTGCCTGATTGCAATCTGACATTCCAAAAGAGATGTTTCTTCGTCCTTTGTGGCAGAACAATATTAATTTTAAGTCGGTTTTCGTATTTAGTCGTTATCTTCAAATCATCTATTAATTCTTCTCGAGAGGTCGATAAATATTTTATGCCACTTGCCGAGCATTGCTGACGTTGACATCCTTATACCATTTTATTACATTATTGTGTGCAGCTAAGGAAACTTTACAATAGCAAAAGACTTTCATTTTGGAATTTTAATCCAAATCATTTTATCGCTTATAAAAAAAAATGTGCCTTATAATATAAATAAAGCACCTCGGACTAAACGGAACCTCGGACGTTTAAGACTCGGATTTTAGACTCTACTGTAATTCAAACATATGGTAACTCGTATTCTGAGATAAACCCTCACTTAGGCTCGGACGAAATGCTTACTTTTGCAAAAGCGGGAGTGCTTTTTATATACTTAAGATTAATGTTGGGTCTGTCAATGTTATTTTACATTATTTTCGCCTGTTTTGTACAAACCGTATGCAATGAAATGCAAATGACTCATTTACTATTTCATCTCAAAGGAAAATATTTCCTAAAAAGGTAAACTTCCGCTTTTTGTTTAAAATTCTCATCTAACATTCGTAAAATTTAAAATAAAAGTAATCTATTAGCATTCGTTACCCTTTTCTTGAATAATTTATAAACTGCTAATTTTTTGCTGGCCTCAATTGCACTTTAATAACTGAAGAGACTTAAATCGAAACTTGAGTTAAAGAAACGAGGCAATTCATCAAATAACAGAGTCTTACGTTAGCCGCAATTTTTAAATTTCATCTCCGTCTTTTTGACGGAATTTTACGAGGAGTTTTAGCTAAAAATCATTCCTTTTCTTTCGGATTCCTTAAAAATTTGAGCAGGTACCCTTCTTAAATTAAAAGAATGTAGTTGTTTGTTTCGGGTTCTCGCTCTTGGGCATAAATATATGCATGAGGTCTACGAAACGAGTACGGTTGAGTTGTTTTTCCCTGAATGTTAAAGTCGCGGTTTATCTAAGTACTGTTAAAGACATTAATCAATCTTCGAAGTGCTGCGAATTCTTTTCGGAGCGCAGTTCTTCTGGAGGGAAGATTTATTATCTGGCACGGGAGCGAAAAGTAAGAAATTTTCAACAACCTGGATGTCGTGGTTTAGAAGAAAGTTATTTACGCTCAGCCAAATTTTCGAAAATGTTCTGTGCACCGGGAATGTACCCATTTTCCTTCGGAGTATTTTTTGGCAAAACTTGACGAATTTTTCTCCCAAGGTAGCTTAGCGATATCGAAAGAAATATTTCTTTTCGCTCGATGCAATCAATTTATGAGAAAAATCCAGGAAGAGTAAGGATATTAAGCGACTGAAGAAAACTATTTTAAAGGCAACGGTAAAGCTAAAGATTTTGCATTTATTTTTTGCATTAGAGGAAGTTTGTCGGCTGTAAGGATTTTTGAAAAGGTTTAAAAGAAATAAAGCCCTTATCCTACATTAACAGATAAATTACAAGAAGAAAACGATGCGTCAAATGTACTTACAGATATATAGACAGACAAATATATATTGGATTACGAATACGTATATAAATTGTTTCTAGGAAGGTCTAAACAAAACAAAAATGCGTGCGGGTACTGCTAGTTTTGTTATAAAAGAGAAGTACTTTACTATTTTGGTTATGAGAAAATAATGATAGTGTATCTAAATTGACCTCTATTTTGGTTTCTCTTAAAACACGTGGTGATTGTACCTTGGGACAGCCAAACATATTGTACCTTAGGACACGTTCCAATGTACAGCATATGCATGGTTCTTAATAATTAAGAAATGTTTAGGAACATGGAACAATGTTCTAATCTTATGTAGTTTTTTAAACACATGTAATGTTAGATAATAATTCATTAATTCATTATTCATGATTTAATTAATTACAATAAAAAAAAAATATATTTTTGTTTTTTGGTGCAAAAATGGTTCAAGAATATGGCTGTTTCCTGAATCATGAAGACTTTCGCATAGTACAACAGGATGTGTCCTAAGGAACAATAGGATGTTGCACCTTGGGACAGCTTGGAACTCTTATTTTAAATGGCTGACAATATATTATTTTCAAGCCGTCTGAATTTTAAAAAATATATTGCATAGAAATATGTTGGAGTATTTTAATCTGACTTTTAGATTTTAAATTTGATTCAAATAATTGACGTTAACAATTAAAACATGAAAAGTGTCCCAAGATACAACACTCTCCCCTATACTCACGATAAAGTGCACTTAATCCCGGATCAAGTTTCTTTGGATCAAGTATCCCCAAGTGTACTTTTCAAACTTATTTCGAATTTATCGTAAAAGAAGCCTCAAATTGGTATTTCTAACACTTGTAAACATTGTTATTCGTCTACCCTATCATAAAAATACTATGTGCATTGGTTAGCATCTTCAAGAAAGCTAGTGATATTTTTAATCCCCAATCAAAAAAGACCTCACCTTTGAAAACTGAGTGACACATAACTTCAAAAGCATGTGCAAAACAGATCTTCAGACACTTGGGGATGAAAACCAAAATTTTCTGCTCCGTAATTTTGCCATCATTAAAATTGTTTATTAATGAATATTCGAGAGGGGAATAAGTTTCCTGAGAGATCAAGTACAGGTGTGGTCAGAATTATAAAGACAGCCGAAAAATGCACAGAAAAAAGTTTTTTTCTGACATAATTCAATCAAATTTATACACAAAGTGCCTCTTTGTGCTAGAAATTGTTGTGTAAAGCAGAACATTTGAAAACATTGTCCTATTTAATAAAAAGATAACACTGTTAAAACTGGACAAAACTATAAGGACAACGAGCATTTTGCCCTGAAAAACTCTAGCAATCAATAATTCCCCACCCCCCTTTTTTTTCAATCACTTTTATCAGTCTTGATGTCATGGAAGTAGAAGAACGTCCTTGAAAAATTTTATCCTGGCTTTTTTTGATGGAGAAAAAAAGTTCTTGCTTGTTTCGACATTGAATGCCATTTTTTCATACTTCGGGGGATTCAGAACACCTCACAAAGTTGCCATTGTTAGATCGACCCTTTTGTCGGGCCAGTACAGCAAATTCAGGGAATAAAAATTAAACATAGATTTTGAGATTCGAGAAACATGCAATTAGGCATCATCCTGATGGAACAAATTGTTTAAAATAGTAATTAACGGTGTTTTTGGTTTTAAAAAAATGCTGCTCAGTACATCAACATAACTCTCAGAATTCATTCTGTCATGCACAAAAAAAAAAAAAAAAAGGTATAGTTTCCGTCCATAGCGAAATTTCCACAGATCATTACTGAGCCGCATCCAAATGTAAGAGTTGAGATTTCTTTTTATTTCACAGAGATCGTACCAGAAGTAGTAAAAACCATCTAGTCCATCCTAATTAATTTTTTTTTGCATCAGAAAAGATTACATTGTCCCACTTTTTACATAACCATCAAGCATTTTCGGCAACGCTCAACCCTTGATCTCTTATGAATTTTATTTAGAGTCTGTCGTGACATAAGTTTCACATCATGAAACTTTTAAAAACATACTTGAGAACGTATAGACGCATGAAATACCCATTTTGATGATTCCCGCAGACACTTGGCGATATATCGCCAATCTTTTGGTCGCCAAGTTTTTGTCTCCAACTTGGCGACAAATTTGGCGATTTCTTTTTTTTTAAAAATCTGGTTTCAATTTGGCCACTGTTGGTGATATTTAGAGAGTTAACTATTGAATCACATTAAAATTTCCAATAATGGAGAAATAACATTAAATTGGTGTAAAAAGAAGTCATGTGATGCACACATCAGCTCGTTTTATAAAACATGTTTGAACCCCAGTTCGAGAACTGCATTTTAACTTGAATTCCCATCTAATATGTCTTGATGTTTGTTTTTTTGGAGTTAGCTTGTCTCATTATCATGTGTTTCACACGTACAGAAACAGACGACTTTCTGCCTGTTCGTCTTTGTGGTCTTTATTTGCCGGGATTTGTGAGAAAGCTCTAAATGATCGATCTCTATCTATTCAGATTTGTTGCTATTTTGACAAGCAACCACTTTCGTTTTCTCAAATTCTTTAAGTTTACTACCTAACGACTTGACTAAAAATAGAATGTGACTTCCCAAATCGTTTACTGAGCATTTATATTGTTTTGCAGTGCAGTGTGCAGGACAAAAAACAAACAAATTTTGCTTTTTAGAACACACAAATCTAATTGTCCTTATGATTTTGTCCGAATAACAGGGATGCATAAATTTAAACTTCATTGTATGAATACGAAATTTCCATGTATTTCCAATAAAAGTAGGGAAGACTGTTGTACATAGACCTTGGTGTACCTTGCGCCGTGCACTCTAATCAGCTAGCGCTTTTACCTAGGATGAATCACGGTACTATGTCAGCCATGACAGTCTCTCCACCTGCCAGAGTGAGTTGTAGGTTGAAACTCCAGCTTTTATGTGTACAGTGATTGTTTTGTGGTTTATGCAAACAAAAGTAAATAATTCCAGTGTTACTTAAATGAAATTAGACTTTTAAAGACTAGTGTTAACCAACTGATTGATCATTATATCTATTTCCTATCTCTCGGTAAGTGTATTCAATATTTAGTCTTTACTTTTTACGTAGCTGTTAGGTTAGAGTAGCCACTTTTGTATAAACATGCACCCTCGTGTTCCTTGAAACCAAGCTCCATCTTGTACCTTGAACCACTGGATCAAGGTAAGTGTTGTAGTGATTGTTTTTTTTTAGGTAGGATTTCATCATGCCTCGAAGTAAAACTCTATTCAAGAGGGATCCAGTAGATGTTGAGGCATTGCAAAATGCTATTAAAGCAGTAAGAAGAAATGATCCTGATAAAAAATGACTTTTAGAGAGCCCGAAAAAGTATTCAAAGTGAGCAGGCATTTAACCATTACTAGGCATTTAGGAAAGTTGAATGAAAGTGGGTCCAATAAACTTGAATACAGCGTAAGTTATGCAGTTAGGCAAGTACAAGAGGTCTGTCTCAAGGTACACGAGCATCATGTACCATGGACCAAATTACATAAAATTTGTGAAAAATATACAAAAATTGAAAAATTTTGTTTTTATAATCCGAAATATTTTTTTACTTATGCAAAAAGGCTTGAAGTTAAGTTTTAATACCTAAAAACTATAAAAATTACACATTTTGTTTTGAAAACCAAACAGTTTTAGAAGTGGTCTAAGGTATAACAGTCTCCTCTACTAAAAAAAGGTATTTTGTCATTAGTTTAGTCATAAAATTTGCATAACTTTCCGATCAAATGCAGCGAAGATCTGGGGATTTTTCTTTTGTATTTATAATTTTGACCGCCACTGTATCCTCACCCTTCCCTACCCCATAGGAGAGAAAAAAAACACACACCTAGGTTCACGAAACCCCTCCGGACCCGCGGCTGATGGTGTTATCGAACTTGTGCATGAAACTTTTAAAAGGCACTACATGTGCATACACTAAAAAGATTTCAAAATGTTACTGATTATTTCCGTGTAATATTTTGGGATTTCAATGGTTTTTATCCACTTCCTGGAAAAACCAAGTGTCTTTGTTAAAAAGTTACCTGAATTGTTACAAAGTTGCACGAATGCAGACTTCGCACTGTTGTGAAAAATATTTTTAGCTCAGTTTAAAGATTAACTGAGCCTATTTATAAAGTGTATCAGCTAGAGTTCGATAAAGGCTCGTCCAGACTGATTAAGCTTCCAAAGGGAGCGAATCAGTCCATGAACTGCGTAGCTTTGCAAGAATTGCATTAGAGTAAAATTCTTGATACTTTCTTGCAATGCTATTTAAGCTTTGGCCGAGTTTCCAATACTGGTTTTGGAACTTTGTTGATAAATTAGAATTGTAATTACGTTTACTCTAAAGTTCTAGAGACGCGACTGGCTTTAAATGGGAAGATTTCTGAACTTTTCAGGAGGCTTTCAGGATAGTATCAGGAAGGTACCTGAATTTTAGCGGAAAACATTCCTGGTTTTTGTAAGGTATGTTATTTGCAGTAATTGGGCACATCAGTTGCACATTATTTTCCAGGAACGTTTCTGAATCGTTTTTAAAGTGTATACTGAGAAAATGCCGGTATATTTTTAGAGCAATAAATTTAATGCAGATTTCATTACTCAAAGAAACATACCTTTGAATAAGTTTAAAATAATTTTCGAACTCCCTCTATCTCTTTCCTCTTGAATTGCATAGAAATTTTGAAAAGAAAACATTTTCTTTCTATCTGACTATCTCATACCCTCATATAAACAATAGCGAATTCACTGATAGAGTAACGCTCCTGACGTCACCAACAATGAAACTCGCTACATAACATGATAATTTGATAATATTTTTTGGTAAGTTCGACATGCATCAGGGAAACGCTTTTTTGAAAAGGCTCAACTGAATCCGGCAAATTTAATTGTTTTACTGGTAAGACTCATTTTAAATGAATGAAGAAACGAAAAAGTGGTCAACAATGAACGCTATGTACCGAAGTTCAGTGTTAATCCACCGGAGTTAGGGTTAAAATTTCAACTATCATAATATCTACAAACAGGCAATTGCTTCGTTCAAAAGTAGAAGCAATTTCTACCCGTCATACCTTGGCGGGCGATTTTCTAGTATATATATATAATAGTCTAATTAGGACAATCTTTCAGGAAAACACGTACAATACTCATTAATTAAATGAAACTTTTATTTATTGCTCAAAGAAATTGAAACCGAATAAGAGCAATTTTAATTACAGTTGTTTTTAAAATTTTAAAATAACTCTTTGTTTTGAATTTGTTGGAAAATATACCATAATTTGCTAAATGTATATTTACTTAAGCAAGTATTCGAGACTTTTCTAAAGAAAAAAAAACATACCAATAGCAGTGCATTGAACGTTTTTGTAATTCTAATTAATTCATACTATATTGGAATGAAAATAATTAATCAAAATACCAGACATGAAAAAAAATTATGAACTACGTTTTTTTTTCCGATTTGAAAAGCAAAAATTTTGCTTTAAAATCCGATATAATTAAATGAATTATTTAAGCTTTATTATTTCTCATTTTACGGTTTATTAATTTCGTTTTATTTTTTATTTAATAACTGTATAAAAATTTTAGGTACAATACTGCAATGTAAAATAAACAATGTTTTATTTGAAACTTACGTAAATTGAATCACCTTTATAATGAACGTTAAAGTATTCCTCCTATATTTTAGAAATAAAACTAAAGGGAAAAAATATATTTTTTTCCCATGAATGAATTAAGTTTCTAAAAAAAAAAGTTTCATTTTAATTAAAATGGAACGGATTTAATTAAAACAGGATAGAAAGTATGTCCACAAAAAGAAAAAAAAAGTAAATAAACTAGCTTTCGGAAAGTACAGTGTAGCTCAGATTTCGTTAAATAATTTAATTCGGTAATTTTACTTCCAAATGAAAGCTTGCGCCGAAATGAGAATTAATTGTAAATTATATGCACAGCGCTTTGTGTATTCGAGAATAAATCTTTGAATAATTATCCTGGGAATGCCGAAAATTTTAATATGTGTTATAATAAACTCTAGTGCTCGCGTTGCAAATGCCACAGGATTAAAGGGAGGGAAGAATTAATGGCCACGTGACATTTGAGGCAGAGAACGTTGCTTAACTGCATTAGAATTTAGGTATCCCTTTTTCTTGTGCTCTTTATTAAATTTTATCATTTGTCATGCCATGTGCTATTTGTGTTTATTATAATAATTTTTTTTTTGTTCATTTAAAAGAATTTTTCGTTGGTACCGCTTTATACGAGTTTAATTATTTAAATACTCTTAAGTTATTAAAGTTATAGGTTGGAATTTTAAAAACAAAAATCGTTTTTTTTATTTTTTATTTTAAACTTACTGAAGCAGTGAGAAGCAAAGGGATGTAAGTAGACGTTTTAAAATTTCGATTAAATTGCGTTTAAAGTTTAGACCCTAGATAGGCCATTCATTGAATTTTCTTTTCTAAATCATGCTGTATGCAGCCTATACCAGGGCTACTAGCACCCAGGGGTGCACCGATGGGAGGTTAACTTGACCTCCCAAAATCTCCTTATTCAGAAAATTTTGTCTGATGATACGGAAAAATTATTATCATTCGGCGAAATTTGGAGTTCTGTTCGGCAAAATTATCATCATTCGGCCAAATTTGGAGTCCCATTCAGCAAATCGAGAATTTCCGCACCCCTCTCCCAAATTTGAAGTTATGGTGCCCCTGCTAGTACCATTTCTTATCCCAAAGCAAAGGAGATGTACTGACATACTATTCCGTTTGTACTGATTATTTATAACTTTTTAATTTTATCACTTGCACCCCTTTGCATATGTAACTTATAAGTAACTAACTATGCAATGTTGTACTGTCTTGTGGACCTGAAAATTAAAATCTTCAGTTAATCACCATTGACCGGTTTCACTTTTAGTTAGCCACTTTGTTATCATTAGTATACAGGAAATTTATAAAAACATTTGCATATGAAACCTAAATGCAAAGTTATATGTAGGGTAGACCGAGGCATGTTTACGGGGATTTTTTTAATGAATTTTCTAATTTTTATGCTTTAACCGAGGAAATTTTAAATATTGTGGTTGCTTGAAGCAGTTAATGGAGTCAAAATTCGTATATTCAGTTGATACGCAGCTTGTGTTTTTAACCGTACAAAAAATTCTTTTAAGTCTAAGTCGTTTGCGTACACTTGCCCCGAACGCGGTGCAAATTTACGCATAGTAAAAATCCTAGCAAGGAAAAAGTGTATGAAATATTTAACGAAATTTAAATGTTTTATTTATCTCAAACACTTCAATAATAAGAAAATTACACACAATTAATTTGCCGGACTAACGCTCTAAAGTATACTGTGATGTCTGTATTGATTACTATGTTTTGTAGTAAGATCTATTCTGGTATTGTACATTAGGGTGGAGTGAATAAAACGAAATTGAGAAATGAGTATGCGGAAAAGCAGCCTCTTACCAAGCCTATTTAACATACAAAATTTCAGATAAATCAAATAATATCTTTAGCTGCGCATTTGACTGTGAAATTTAAGTAATTAGTCGGATTTTTCACTAAACTGACGATAATGGAATGATAAAATATAACTACCTGTCATTTGAAACTTTGAATGTTTGAAATGAAACTCATTATAAATAAATACTTTATATATAGTTAGTTGAATGGCTCAGCTGATTGCGAAATTGCTTTCAAACGTGCATTAAGCGCATCTAATCGCATATGCTCTACCAGCGCTCTTTCTTTGCGTTCACTGCTATCAATTGCGTTCTTTGTTTTAGACGGTTGTCTTTCTTTTTTAAGCATTCTATTTAGTTCGAATGATTTTAAACTATTGAGTTACAACTTCAAATGTAGATGAAAGCGCTGTTTTTGCATTTACACCATTAAAAGTCAAGGTTTTTCTTTAGCATCGTAAATGAGATCAGCGTCAGTTTTTATAAGTGTAACTGAATTCCAGTCAATTAAAGTTAACTATTTATCTATATTGAAATTTACTGTAGGAATCTTGAATTCTTAAACATAGTTATCGAGTTTAGCCATTTTTTTCCTTTTAAAGCTGTTGAACGCCCAGCTTTCTCGCATGTTTTATATTGTTGGTCAGCATTGACAATACAATGCGTTCTTGACATGACACTATGTTGTTTTATTATACTGTAAATTGTAAAAGTAATCACTTCCAGTCCGACGTGATAATTTAGATTTAATATTATAGAGTATACTCTAACATCATATTACGTTGATACTTTCACGTTCTTTGATAGGCATTTTCTCGAAACAGAAAAGTTCTATTTGTTGTTGCTAACCTACTTTAATGACTGTATTCTTTCTTAACAAGCAGAATAAAATATATTCTTTGAAATTTTAATCCACGTTTTGTAGGTACCGTTGATTTGTACTAAGTTCATCAGGGGCAACCTCTGCCGAAGATACATCTACTTTTTAAAAGTTTACTACAGCCATATATTTTCAGAGGACTCTAGTTTTCCCCCAATTTCTAAACAATATCCTTTTGGCCCAGTGATTATTTCCATTCAAATGTTGGAGTAAGTGGCGTAATTGTTATTCACTTGCATAAAATTCATAAATAAACCATTGGAAAGAACGTCCAATAGATACTTCAATTTTCCTTATAACTCTACGTTTAAAACCTATATTGATCACTGTTTGTAATTAACCTACAGCACGTAACTTATAAATATCAATAAATTTCTTTCAAAAAAAATAATATGCTTATTTTAATGTTATGAGAGTTACCAGTCATAAGAGTAACAAGGATATCATACTTTGGTTTAAGTTATGAGAGTAAAACAACTTGGTCTTCTGTTGTCTTTCTAGCTTTATTTTTTAATTCCTTAATTTGAATTAAAGTATTGCCTCTTTGACCGTCAAATTACAGCATATTTCGATGATTCTTCATTTTTCTTTTCAAGTCAATGGGTATCTTTCTTTATTCCTTCTGATCGTGTGACGATCGACTTCTTCGGAGGAATCTTCTTTGCCATTTATTCAAATACAATTACAAATATGACGACCAGCAACAGGCTCTGGGGCCAGCTAGGCTGGCCGTAGGTCAGTTATTCTCCTACGAAGATCTATGGCTTTCTTTTTAAAGCTATCTACCTTCTTAATCATTACAGCTGCTTCCGCTGAACTATTTCACGTGCCACAACCCTACTAAAGGAATAGTTTTTTCTGATTTCCAGATTAGCCTGAGATTTGAATAGCTTAAAACAATAATGACCCGTTATCCTGCTTTCCATGCGAGAATTTAACCCATTAACATCTTTCATAGTGAAAAATTTAAGCAACTGAATCTTGTCCCATCTGACTCACCTTTGTTCCAGACCATACGTTATCTAAATATGAAAGTCCTCTTACTAGCCTAAAAGCCTTTCTTTGAGCCCTTTGCAAAGAAAAAAATATCTTTCTTCGGGTAAGGCAACTAAAATGGAACGGCATACTAAAGATGAAGTCTTGCCAAACTCATATCTTTTAAAGCAGCGTTGATAAGAAATGACGCAGACCTATCGGAGGCATCATCCTATGCTATATTTGGAAGTTTAATTCTCATTTACGATGCTGAAGAAAAACCTTGCCTTTTATTGTGTTTTTTTTTCTTTTTTCCTTTCAAGTTGTTTATAAGCAAAAACAGCGCTTTCATTTACATGTGAAGTTGTAGCTCAATAGTTTGAAATCATTCGAACTAAAAGAATGCTTAAAAAGAAAGGCAACCATCTAGAACAAAGAACGCAGTTGATAGCAGCGAACGCAAAGAAAGGGCGCTGAAAGAGCATATGCGTTTAGCGCGTTTAATGCACGTTTAAAATCAATTTCGCAATCGCCTAGGTCATTCTACTAACTGTATATAAAGTATTTATTTATCAAGAGTTTCATTTCAAACATTCAAAGTTTCAAATGATAGTTTATTATATTTATCATTCCATTTTCGACTTAATTCGGGGAAAAATCCGACTAATTACTTAAATTTCACAGTCAAATGGGCAGCTAAAGATTTTATTTGATTTATCTGAATTTTTTTGTATGATAAATGGGCTTGGTAAGAGGCAAATTTTCCCGCATATAGGCTTTACATATTTCTCAATTTAATTTTTTTCACTCCACCCTATTGTACATTTTATCAAAATAATTACAGGAACGTTTAACGTACTTATAAGTTCCGTTCTTCTTACCGTAATTTTAAAATTATGATTTAAGTGAATGTATCGTCGTTTCAGAGCAACGGTAAGACATCTAATCCACGAAATCACAGTAAGATGTCCTACGGTTGCTTTGAGACGACGATATGTTTTTTTTTAAGCGACAAATTTGATCCGGATAAACCGGCGATCTGGTCAAATGGGGGCCGCATAAACGAGGTGCAACTGTATTTTGTTTTTCTTCGGTCAACTGAGACAATGATAGATTTTCTAAATGTTCTCTGATCATTTAAAAGTTTGTGCTTCTCTAGAGGAACTTCTCTCTCTCGTATTGCGTTCACAAATATTTATATCTGCACACTTGCGTTTGGAATTTTTAAATAATTGATTTTTTAAGTATGCCCCAGATTTCAATTTTTTTTTTCAACTTTTGATAAATAACATGACATTGCTCAATTTTGGCGACGATCCTTTGGTGCAAAATGTGAGAAATCGGAGCGAGCTCTTACCCATCAACCCTCGATTTTTGGATACATTTTTTGCAATTGAACTCTTTGAAGAATCTTGGTTTGAACCTCTGAAAGTTTCATTTCATCATGAATAAACAAATAATTATTTATTATACACCGTGTTCTTAATAACTAAAGCTCAGATAACAATCCTTCCTTTCCAGAACAAGGTATTTTAAGTACTGTATACATTAGACTAATTGAAAAGAATATTTTCTGAAATCATTTAAAATTCTCAACTTACGTCTTACGTGAAGGACGAGTACAAATTGCCTCTCCATCAAGACGATTAATAACTATTATACTATTAATAAATACATTATGCTCATGTTCAATTACTTTACACAATCGCGGAAAGATTCTGCATTGAGGATTAATCAGCACATTAAATTGCGCATAATAAGATCTCTTACAGGAATATTTAAACTTATCAATACCCCGAGTTGTACTTGCATAATTCAATTTGCAACGAGGAGAAATGCATCTTAAACTATTTTCAATTAAACTAACTAATAGTAGTGTTTAACAATGCTCTAGCGTTTGAGGGTAGCTCTTCAATTATTTATTTCAATAATCAATAACTTTGCTGATAAATATGGTCACGTATTCAGGTAAGTGCTTTTTGTTTGAACACAGAGTGTGTAATGTGGAAAATTCTTTTAATTTTCAGCCCGGATAATGTGATATTTATTTTGTTTATTTATTTATGTGTTTACGAATGATTTCAGTGTAGAAACTACTTTAAATTTTAATTGTTGATAATGTGACCTTTGGTTCCGCTAGGAGCCAACAGGAGCTGTAAGATAATTTTGAAACGTCCCAGATTATCTCTGTGCAACGTCCCAGGGCTTCACTGGTTTTTAACTAGTTTCCAGTGAAAAACAAGTATATTTGCGAAAAGTTTTCTGAATTGCTTCAAATTACATGAATGCAGGTTCCTCACTACTGTGAAAATAGTTTTAGCTACCAGTATAAACATATGCTCGTCCTTTTTATTCGGTGTTTCACCAGCATGTCTCTAGAGAATGTAACTTTGCAAAATTTGTAGGAAGATAAACTGTTTGGTATTTGTTTGCAATTCTTCCTTAGCTTCGCTCATGTTTGCTAAAATGCTCTAGGAATCTTCCTAAAACATGAGGAAGATACTAAGTTATTACTGTAAACTTATCTAAGTCTTCCTGGAAAGTTCCTGATTTATTTCAGAAGAATGACTGGTTTTATTGGAAAAAGTGAATTTTTCAAGAAAATTCCAAGTTAATTTCGGAAAAGTTACTGAGTTTCAGCGAGAAACTTTCCTGTTTTTTGGCCGCGGCATTGCAAGCAGAACGAAAGGCACACAAGCTGCCTATTATCTTTCAGAAACGCTCCTGAATTTCTTTAGCGTACTGATTAGGTATATTTTGATGAAGACTACAATCTAAGAGTTACATCTCCCTTTCATTTTATTCCATGTAGTACAGAGCACATACAGACAATACGCGAAAGAATTTGCAACAGAAGAGAGGACATCACATTCGGATATATATATATATATATATATATATATATTATATATATGTATATATATATATATATATATATATATATATATATATATATATATATATATATATATATATATATATATATATATATATATATATATATATATATATATATATATATATATCACTCGTAGGTAGCACAATGGCAAGTGTACTCAACAACAAGAAACTCAAAAGAATATTAACAATATTAATTGAGCAATATGAACAATAGAATGGGCA
The DNA here is from genome assembly GCF_026930045.1 of Uloborus diversus. Classification (NCBI taxonomy): domain Eukaryota; kingdom Metazoa; phylum Arthropoda; class Arachnida; order Araneae; family Uloboridae; genus Uloborus; species Uloborus diversus. Next base: position 36,269,098 of record NC_072737.1, on the reverse strand, counting down.
GTAACTGCTACGGTATCAAAGAGCTGGAGCAATTGGCATATTATACTAATTTGGAGGTTTCTATAGAGATCGGTAACGCACAAGTCAGCGAGTATTTGCATTATTATCAAATTAGCAAGAATTTACTTGCCTATTTCAACTGCGTGGTAGGCTAAGTATTGGTTGGCATTAAACGAGTATTATAAAAGGTGACAAGTTTTTTGAAAATGCTGACATGTACTATCCAACCCAATTTACATTGTTAATATCCACTATAATATTAAAATCTGTTCGCGTCCGTCTGTCTGTCTGTCTGTCTGTCTGTCTGTCTGAAGATCTATCTTCTCTAGAACCACTGCGAATCGGGAGTCAAACGAGATACCGCTCAATTCGAAATTTTCCAAAGAAAACAATAGGACCAATCTCGTAATTGTGCGACTTTAATTAGCAGAGATATTAAATTAAAACGTTAATTAACATAACGTTATTCAGGAATTTTTATTTCTTTCCTGTTGCCATTTTGCATATGCGTGAGCAAGTAAAATTCTAATAATTGTTTTAAAAGATTTTTTGGCTGCTGTCCAAATCTTAAAACAACGTTTCCATCTAGAATTTCATTTTAAATTAGTTTAAAATTTGTTGCCCTATTCGGATATAGCCTTTATTTTATCGTCTGTCCTTTTTTTATTTTTTACATTCAACGTTCTTAACTCTTTTCAGCATATGAAAGTAGTTTATTTAGCTATGTTTATTGATTGTAGTGAAAGTTTATTATTCACCGACCTCATATTTTGTTACATTTAGGATGTGCGACTCATTATGTTTATTTTGTTGGACTTTTTCCCGTCACATGGGTGAGTTTTCGTATTGTAATAACTCTCTTTTTCCTTCCTGTTTCTATTTTTGAAATACAGTTTGTATAGTTAAAAGAACATGTTAAATTAAGATTGTTTGAATTTCTTTAAGTGAAACAGAGTTGAACAAAAATATTGCTTTTAAGGATTTTAACTAAAGCTTAATTCGAATCTGATGACTTGGTATTAAATTAATGCTAATTGGTATTTATTAAGACTTGGTGCTTTAGTTTCACGTAAGCAACCAAAAAGTATGTGTCATTTTATGTAAAAAGCTGATCGTAATTGTACATACAAATGTTTCAGATATAGTCTATCAGATTTAATTCAGTTTAAAGTGAGCACAGAATATAATTGATAATGCATGTATTTTTATCTTTTGTGCTAATTGAAAATACGCATAACTTGCATTATTGATAACTATGATTAACTTTAAAGAGATTTTTGCCAAAAATATGCTCTACTGGTGTGTTGCAAACCTTACATTACGCGTATTTATTTACTCCTTAGCGCTTTAGAAACTGATGTCAGAGTAATGCAAAAACATCAATTGGACATCTCTTTCGTTTTTTACGTAGCCCGTGCAACGCCGGGCACGCAGCTAGTTCTTTTAAGTTTCTTGTTGTTGTTTAGTACACTTGCCATTGTGCTACCTACGAGTGAAACTTTAAATAATATATGTAATATACATTTAATACTATAGCTGCATTCGCGCTGTCTAAATGTAGAATATTTTACTTCAAGTTTTAATAATTATATATATATATATATATATATATATATATATATATATATATATATATATATATATATATATATATATATATATATATATATATATATATATATATATATATATATATATATATATATATATATATATATATATATATATATCTGTACCTCAGAGCCAGACAACGTAAGTCACATTATGATAATTTTGCAGTAGAGCGAAAAAACAGAAAATTTTGATTTTGTTGCCTTGTTGTAAAGCTGTTATTTAAATTACGCTATAAAATATGACTGTTAATACTAAAAAAATATGTATACTTCATGTCTTGTTGGTTAATTTTTGCACAATTGTAAAATTATTTATAAAATTAAAAAATAAATGATTCACTATATCAGAACTGGACTTACGTTATTGTGGTTTGACATCAAAAACAGTTCCGTACCTCAGGGCCAGAATAACGTAAGTCACATAAATCTACTTTGTACGAGAGTATAAAAACCAGGGCTGTGGTTTTGGACTGAAAATGACCAACTCCGACTCCGGGAATTTTAGATTCTTTGACTCCGACTCCTTTACTCCAAAATTATTTAGACTCCGACTGACTCCGTAGCACAAGCAGAGTAGCGGACCCAGAGAGAAAATGACCAACTCCAATTTCGGCGTTTGTAATTTCAAACCTTCGAATCCCGGCTCCAAATCCGATTCCTTTACCCCAAAATTAATTAGGCTCCGAATCTGCGTCCCCAGTAAAAACTGATAGAGGAAGGATTTCATTTCCTAGTTACATAGACAAAATATGAGTATTAACTTAAAAAAAAAGTATGCTATACTCCTTATTAGTCTATTTCCGTACAATTTAACAATTATTTATATAATTAAAGATTAAATGGCTCATATCAGAACTGAGCTTACGTTATTGTATTTTTACACCAAACACTGTTTTAGAAATTTTTAAGCGGTTTTAAAAGTAAACTGCAAATGTTCAAAGTAGAAGTTTAATGATACTTTTAATACAAAAAGTAATCGACAGTTAGAATTAGAATATAAGCGGAATATATTTAGTTTAAAAAAAAAAAAAAACTTAGATCGTCTATGAACTGCAGATGATCTTAAAATTTATTAGTCCAGAGCAGTTGAATCATCTTTAGGAAAGTTTCCTTCGTTTTCTCCATGTGGAAGATTTTCAAAGTAAGGTCTATACTCTATAGGAATTCACTGCATTAAATGCATAAGGTCTCTGTACTTTTCATTACTTATCTTTTTTGTGGTTAGTCTTAATTTTGGGATTGTCTTTGGCATAACAACCCTTTCTTCTCGTTTATTTCTTTTTAATTCAACTGCTTTAAAGGATTTATCTGCAAAGCTGGTCTTATAATACAATTTGCTGTCTCCTTTTCGAAGCTGCAACCAATCTGCGTTCGATATCAAAAATGGCTCTTTATTAGTATTTGTCTTTCTTGAAACAAAAGGAGCCTCTTTGCTCCTCAAATAAAGAAAATCTAGAAAGTCTTCAAGGCCCATCCTTCTTACAAGAAACGGGTTTTTTTCTTGAACACGAACTAATAAAATTAGCCCAATCATTTGTGGTGTAGATAGTGTGGTTTTTTAATTGTTTTTTTAGCTCGCTCTATAACACTATGTTTTCCATCAACTTCCATGTGAGTGTGTCCAGCAAGTAGAAACTTGTGGTTTATTTCTTTTAAAGTAGAAATTTTTTCTAACATCCAAATGTGCATGAACACCATATTGACATTCCTATTTTGGCCACTGTAATTATCAGTCCATGCCATTAAGTTTTTAGTAGGATTTTCAGAATTTTGAAGTTCTTCATTTGCCTATGTGAATAAGCATGATGCAATTTCATTTCCTCCACGCCCGGCTGTCACTTCATCCCAAATCATACACCAAGTTTTGTCGGTGGTTGTATCAAGAATAGTACTATTTAATGTCCAGAGTTTTCTTGAGTAAAAACTTTGAGAGTTCTTCAAGTCTGGAGTAGGAAGGCATTTTTGGAGATCAGACATGACGACTCTCCAGCCATTATTAGTACGGCCTTTTTGTTTATCTTCTCTTTTTAACTCATATCTGAGTGAAGCTTCTTCTAAGTGCTTTTCTTTTTTAACTTTAATTTTGTTGCATTTTTCCGTAGTTCTTTCATTTTTTAATTCACAATCTAATCTGTCACAAATATCACAAGTGTCGTTGACTGGCAAGTGGAAAGACAAATTGAAGTCTTCATTGAAAACTTTTGAATAGACCCACTTTTTCTCTGGCTTAATTTTTTCTTTCTCGCATTCATTGACGTATTGAGAGTACAGTTCGGAAATGTTTAGGTGGTTGCCCAGGTATTTACGTTTGGATCTTTCCCAGCTGTAGTGGCTTTCATACACTGGAAACTTTAAAATATGTGCTTTGATTATTTCTAACCTATCATTTGTTACTTTATTTATAGGAATACGCTTACCTCTCTGGTCTTGTATCACCAACGTAGATTCGCTGGCTTTTTCTCATGCGACTCTCATAAAGGTTTCAGAAATAGATAATGTATTGAGAAAGAATGTTCTGCAAACTACTTCTTCCCTCTTGCTAAAATTTAAAACAAATGTATGGCTTTTGGTTTTGCTTCTCTTCGTGCCATCTCTTTTACGTTTTCTTGCAACAGGCTTAGTTTTTATGCATGAAAGTTCAAATTGTCTTTTAGAATCCCAGCTCCTTTCAGGGTTCGAATAGTCAGAAAAAATTCTTACTCTCTGTTCCTCTGTAAATCTCTGAGAGCATTTTTTTGGACATTTATCATTGCAGGGCGACTTAATTGATTTTTCATTGGTGACAAATTTTTTTGTGTTAACATAAGCCTTTCCGTTTAGCCTATTCTTCTTTCTTACATATTTTTTCCATTTCTTATTCTTTTCCTCCCTTTTCCTTTATTCTGATTTTCAATTTTTTCACTCTCCTCACTATCTGAGGAACTATAAGGGACCAGAGAAGCTGCATTTACTCTGTCATTTAAAAGCATACCTGATATCGTAGTAGAAATATCAGTACTTGACGATTCACTTTGTTAGCTTGTTCTTGAAGAAAAAGTTGAATCATCATTCGACTGCACTCTATCCGGACCGTTTATTGCAAATGAATCAGCATACAACATAAAACTCATCGCAATATCTCTTAATACTTCACTTTTAAAAACAATAGAATAAAACTCTCAATAACTGTTTAAAAAACAGACCCTCGCATATCGCATTTTAATATTCTAAGCACAATAACAACTCTCACTCTTGCCAAAATACAGTGGCTCCCAAAAGTGTTCGTACACCTACGACTTTCAATGAAATAGGCCCTTATCCATTGGTTAGAACTAATATTTCGGAATCGGTATTTTATTATAAGATCTATGACCTATTTTTAACAAAACTACATGACAATTTTTAATAAAACATTAAAACGTAATTTTTTAAAAATCAAAAAACCAAAAAGTTCCCGAAATTTTATCGCACAAAAGTCTTCGTACACTTTGAAAAAATGTCAAAAAATTAGTAAATAATCTAACTTTTTACTAACTTATTATTTAGTAGAATATCATTCAGTAACAGCAACAGCTTTTAAACGTCTGGGAATAGATTTCATTGATTTTTCTTTCTTTTTTTTGTGTAATTTCTGAGTAAGTGTTCAGCCGCACTACGAGTCTTACTGTTTCTAGTTCGCGTTTCGTTTCAATGGTGTATTTTCGTAATCTAGCCACCAAATATCTCTAAATATGTTCCGTTAAGTTTAAATCTAGCGATCGAGGAGATATTTCTAAGCTTAAGGACAAATTTTGAGGCACCAAACGCGAACGTGTGCTTCTTATCGTTATCTTAGTAAAAACAAAGTTGTTTCCGAATACCAAATTTTGGGCTAATAGTTTAAAATTGTTTTTTAAAATATTTAAATGAACAGCATAATTCATTATTTCATCAAAAAATTCCAAATTTCCAAGTCCTAATGCTGAGATGCACCCTCACACAAGAACACCTTCACCGTCCTGATTAACTGATTCAACTAAGTTCTTAAGATTAAATTCCTCATTTTTTTCATTCATATACAATTATACAACAATTTAACCCAAAATGTTGAATTTATTTTCATCTATAAGTAAGACGTTGTTCCAAAACGTTTTGAGCTTATTTATCATTGATTTTACGACGGAAAGCGTAAGCTTTCTGTTTTTCGCACGAACAAGAAAATTTTTGCGTGAAGAGGTCCTATTTAATCCAGCTAATCAGAGAACTTGGCGAGCAAATTTAGGTAAAAATTAAACGTAAAATGTTTCATTCAGAAACTCTTTCAGTTCTGAAATGTATATTTTTCATATTTTTTTTAACTGTAAACCTCCGATCACGCTTTGTTAACTTTGCCAGTTGACCTTTTCTTACTTTGTTTTCGATCCGATTCTTGTCTTTAAAGCATTTTATCAAGCACTTCACTATAGAATGGTATAAAGTAACCAATTTAGAGACCTTTCAAACCAATTTACGGCTACTGTGAGGGAAAAAAAATCAAATTTCGAATCGTGTTTGTTGTTTTCTACACATACCTGCCATTTTAAATTAATAAGCAGAATATTAGGGAATAAATACGCAAAAAATTAAAGGCAAATGACTTTATAGTATCATTACAATGCAAAAATAATAAAAAAACCACACATGATTATTTTAATTATGAATTTATTCGAAAACATTTCAGTGTACGATGGCTTTTGTGGCGTATTTTTTCTCTGTTTCTTCGTTTTTTGACAAATTTCAAAAACAAAATCTGGCAATATTTTGAAAAAAAACTACTGGGTCTTATTCAGAACGGCATAGGTATGGTGAGAAAAAAAATTGGACTTCATATTTGAATTCAGTTTTGCGTTATTTTGGTTTTACTACAAAATTTCAAGGTGTACGAACACTTTTGGGAGCCACTGTATAAGTTTAAATCTATGCAGACGATGAATTAAGAACTTATGCAATTGAATAATTCTGTTTAATTTTTATTTTTTTTTAACCAATATTATTTCGTTAATAACAGACGATATTTTTCACAACATGTATTAAGCAATAATTCAAGCCATTTGGTATTAAGTGGACTTACGATTTTCTGGTTGAAACAAAGATGGGACTTACGCTGTTATAACACCGGTTAAACTATAAAGGAACTTTTTTTTTTAAATTTCGTTGTCATGGCTCAATGCGGAATGAGATTATGCATACAATGCAGTAATAAACTGAAAATCGCCATTTTTGGACTTACGTTAGTCTGGTTCTGAGGTACATATATATATATATATATATATATATATATATATATATATATATATATATATATATATATATATATATATATATATATACCGTATTAACCCGCATTATCCAGCATGCCGGATAATTTAAGGTTTATTTTGCAACAAAACAAAAGTAAATTTCCCCATTCAGTTCCAATTTGAAAGCAAACCACTGTAAGGAAAAAAATAAATAATTCTTGAAAGTAATCTTAAAAAAAATTGCATATTGCATTAATATGTGCTTGTTATTTATGGTAGGTCATTATTGATGGATTCAATTATATGCCACTAAAGTATTCAATTCAGAAGCAATTATTGTTACTGCGATTTGTTCATAGTTTTGGTAAATAAATTATTTTAGGTTCCTTTTAGAGAGGGAAGTTTAATTTTTATTTATTGAATAGCTATGGTAAATTCTTTAGCACTGGTTTATGGGCGGTAACTTACTGCTTAAATGTTTGCTTCGTTTTAATTTAATTTTTATGAAAATATTCGCTATTAAACAAGACTTTTCTTGTTTAAATAACAAATGACATTGTTAGTAAATATGATTGCAAAATTAAGCTGTTTATTAATACTAATCAGAATGTATAGGGGAAGGTTGCGGTCTATGAACCGGTTTCATGACTAGACCGTGAAGATATTTCCCGTACCAGAGTTTGTGCAGACGCGTAATCAGTTTTAGTACCTTCTTTTCTCTGAAAACAGTATACTGCAGAGTCGTCAAGTAACTAACATTAGTTAATCATAGTGTTAATCGGTCAGAAAAGATTTCTACCTTTATCTTACTAAGTATTGAGATTTTCATTTAGCTATAACATGCTTTGAATATCACTGATCATCTAATCGTGAACACTGACTTAAAAAAGTACCTTTTCAAGTACAATTCCCCATACTTCATGTCTCATCATAATTCGTCACAGCAGTAACACCTATAAGAACATTCAAAATGACGCAGTTACTAACATTGGACTACTAAGTGTTTCCATGAATGGACCACCTGACAAAGTGTTTCATTCATGGAAAATCTCAAATATTGCTGTAACTTTAGCTAAATTACTTTTGAAAATTGCTCAATTGTTTTAAAATAAATATGTGACAATGAAAAACTCATTTTTTATATACTTTATTATAGTTTCAAGGCAAATTGTTTTATAAAATTGATTATTTAAAACATAATAATATAGTTTTAACAGTGTTATACAGTGTTACAGTTAGCTTTTGCTTCCCCCCCCCTCCCAAAAAAAAAGCCAAAATTAGTAAAATTATGGCCAGTGGACAAGTGAGTAACATGCTACGGTAGCTTACAGAAATGGTGGTATGGACCTTAACGAAATCTGCCGACAATATATAGTCCTTAAAGCAACTTTAAACCGTCAAATGGAAGATAAAAATCATTTTGTTGTTACCTTAGTCACTTATTAAAAATTTAGAAGATAAGCCCTCCGAAATACGAATATGATTAGTGAATCATATTTTGAATCTAGGTTTTGGAATTACTTCCGAAATATTGTGGGAATTGGCCTTTAAAGAGGCTGAGAAAAACAACATGCCGCACTGATTTAATTAAGACAAAAAGTCTGATAATGCTATAGTCTCTGGTAGTTTGAGACTTAAGCTTCTGGTTTCAGTAATAAAATGGTCTCTAAAATGTCAGAGAACATTTTTGATCAAGTACAATCTTGCGTTAAACGAAAATTTTCAAAATCGATTTAACAAAATGTTTAACAGTTCAAAAGAAGTTGAAAAGATATTAGTTAAGAACACTGTTGCACACGTTGGGAAAATATCAAGCGGTGAACGAGGTGTGATGGAAACAGTTATGTGTTGTGGGAGTGCTGATTTTTTTTTATGTTCCTCTTATTCGAAAATAAAACATTTTAGAAAAAAAAAATCTATTTTTCTATAACTTATTGTTATTTATAGCGTTTATTGATCACCTGTTATAAATATTTGTAAGTTACGCATTGATTCTTTAATTTGAGAATGTGGTCCATCGATAGAAAACCGATGGTCCATCCATAGCAACCGGTAGCCATGAATGGACCACATGCTAAAATATTTATTTTTCATTCTTTATTGCGTATATTTATCATGAAAGTGAATATTATTATTGAAAGAGAAATATACTGAGAAATGATTCCTATAATTAACGTGAAATTTAAGTTGGATTTCCTTTCTAAAAAAATCGAGAACTGTTATGTGGTTCATTGACGGCAACCTTACCCTAGAATTTATGTTAATTTTGAAGCTGAACATATATTTTTAGAGTATTTTTTCCTAACCTCCATTTTTCCGGCATGCCGGATAATGCTGGGTAATACGGTATATATATATATATATATATATATATATATATATATATATATATTAGGATGGTCCTTATTTATATGAGAATTTTTTTTTTTTTCGGAATTCAACAAGTGACGCCCCCTAGTTTTGTGACACTATAATAAAAAGTAATCAGTGCAAAATTTGAACTCGATCGGTCAATAATAACACGTGCCCCTAGGACGTTGAACTTTAACACTTTTGATAATTTTCCCACAAATCTTCGAGTTTTTACTTCAGACCCCGTAAAGCGTTTCTCCTATGTTTGCAAAATATTTTTACAGCGAGGTAGCACTAAAATTAATCTTTTTAATTACTTCATATCGTCTAAAGATTTTACATTGAATAGGAATGAAATTTTGCTTTAGAAACTTTACCTTAATCGTACGCTTTTCTCAATGTATCTCAATCGTGTGCATTTTTTTTCCAATAGTCTTGGAGTGCCTGTAAAATACTAAATTGCTTTTGTGACTCATATTTGGTAAATTGATTGTGAAATTCTTCGATTAATTGTGCTCCTCTTTCAGTTGTATCATTCACAACTTTCAACATTTTAACGATATCTCTTCCCTTTAAATAGCTTCCTTCATTTTGCCATGAATCAGGATCAAATAGGAAAACATCTTTTGGTGTTTGTAACTTATCTAACAGTTTTATTGATTTGTAATTGATTCGATAAAGAGGAAGATCTTTACTAAGAAAGTATTCCAAATCATCTACTGTTATTTGAAATTTTTTATACAGTCATCAGACACGTCTTCCTATACAGCAAGCATTTTTTTTGAAGTAGTCTTTTCCTATCTTCAAAATTAATTCCTTCATCCAATACGGACAAAGCTACTAGTTCATCCCCTAAGTACCATAAGTGATTTATGAATTTTTCAATCACTGCTTCTGCTGCATGTTTGTCATCATTTTGTACGCTGCAGGTTTTTTAGACACTAGACTTTATATTAATTTAAAAGGCCTAGAATGGGTTGCTGCGAAAAACTATATCTTCATACAATATTGAACTGTAAAACAGAATTTACCGGAAATCTCTTCATGTAAGGTCAATTTAAGTTGTTTCCTAAATATATAAATATTCAAACAATAAATTCCTTTTGCCACCCATCTGGCTCACAGATAAACTCCAGGTTGGCGAAAACATATCCCTGTAGGAGGGAGGCCTTCACCAAGAAATATTATTACACGTTATGAGAATTCTCTGTAATATTTCTTAATTCCGCTTTCTATGAACAATAATATGTCATCAAATTCTTCTTTTAGAATTTAAGTTGTATGTGTAATTTTTGAATTTTGAAGCGCTTAAATAATTTAATATGGAGTCTAGAACTAAGAAAGGCAAGAACTTCTTTAAAGATACTCTGCAGTACGATTTCAAGTGCATGATGATAGCAATACAAATACAATATATAACCGTTCAGTTTTTGCTCTAAAAAATTACATGCACAATTTATACGGCCGGTATTGTAAGCCGCTGTATAAAAACACTACAGCTTGAACAGTTAGCAACAAAGAGCAATCATCAAAGATAACATATACAACTGAAGAAATATCTCAAAAATTCTGAGTAGCTGTTCAACATTGGAAGCTATCATGGTAAGCCTATCGGCGTTTTTTTTTCAGTTACATCTGGGGATAACTAAAAAATCTAAATTTAAATTCATGAAATCTAGTTTTACCTCTCGAAGATTTTCTGTTGCTCTCTTAAGGGATGTACGATTGATTATAAGATTATTTGGATTTAAATTTACTGTATCTACATAGGCTGTTAATAAATGAGCAGCATTTTTGTCCCTAATATGGCATTTGTCTAACATTGATGAAATGCGAGCAGATCTCAATAGTAGTCAAGCTTTTTTGCGTTGTGGTAGACCAGATATAGAAAAAAGGTTCAACAGGTTAGGATAAATACCCATTTCGGTTCCTAAATCTTGTAAATTGCAAGAGGAATTTGATGATAATAAAGGACTATGTACTGAAATAGAAGGCAATTTAAAGAATAGATTTTTACATTATTCCGATCTGGAATTTTTTTAAACTTATATTTAAAATATGGAAAATAGAGTTTATTTTTATGGTAGGGTAATCGAGGATTTTTCAAAATTTAAATTATAAGAATGCATAAATATTTAAGAATATAACTAAAGAACATTGAATTAAAATATAATTGTTATCACTAATATTTATAGCATCGAACGAGCGCGAATAGCAGCGGTATGCCTGTCCCAAGGTCATTGGTGTACATGTACCCTATGTAATATGTAAAATTTTACAGAATGAATGGTTGGTCTGGAAGTAGCAACTTCTATAGAAGGTTCAAAATTACTTTAAATATGAAACCTAGGAATATTTTTACATAAAAATGAGAAAATCCGCAATTTTTTCTTCAAAACTCAAAAAAGGGGGTCCTAGGGGCACGTGTTAATATTCATGGATTGACTTAAAATTTTGCATGGATCATTTATTTGTATAATGGAACAAATTGAGGGAGCGTCGTGTAAAATATCTACAACTTCAAAAGTAAGGACCACCCTAATATATATATCATAAAAGACAATGACTCTACGGTTGTAAAAAAACGACGCATTCTTGGAACCAGTATGTAGGAATTATAATTTTTTAATTTAATCCAGTTCCTTTTAAAATTTCACTGTCTATTTTTTTAATTTTGAGTTTAGTTTCTAATAAATGAAAACTGTTTCGTAAACATAGCAAAAACTTATCTCTAAAGAAAAATGGCATTGAGCTAATTCACTGTAACCGTAATAAGACAGTAATTGAACATACCTTTCTACTTCGTTTTTGAAATTCAATTTTTTCTATGATGAATATTTATGGTTTGGGAGCACTTTTTACAGTTGCCTTATGGGTATACTTCCCTCTCATTTGAATTACTTTCTTAAGAATAAATTAATAAAAAAATCATGAATACATATGTGCTTCTGAAGATCTTTTGCTTCAATATGCACCTTAGAAAGTACTTGAAGCAACCACAAGACAAATAATAATTTGCATTTCCGACAGCATCTTAAAGTAGGCTTGCCAGAGATCCCGGTCTTCAGGCAAAATTCCGATGTCCCGGCCGATTTACTTCATGTCCCGGTAAAAGATACATTTGGTTACAGATAACTAAAAAAGTCTTAACAATAATTAATTCTGAAGGAATATTTTGGATACTTACTTCGTCATTTGAAACATTGAGTTAAAAATTAATATCGGATTAGCTTGTAAGGACTTTTCCATCAAAATTAAAAGCAAAATATTATTCAAATGCTCATTCCTCATTCAAAGTGTTTCTTCTTACTAATGTATAACTTATAAATTTTTGCATGTAAGAAAAAAATGTTCAAAATTTTCAGCTTTGGTGCATTTATTATTACTCCGGGTTTAGGTTAAATTAGTAACCGCAGGAATGTACTCTTTTAAACATTAGCGACTAGCTGGGGGGGGGGGGGATTCCGGTGTCCCGGTTGAAAATTTCAGAAATCTGGCAAGCCTATCTTAAAGAAACCCGTTTTAACCAATATTCTTTTGTGAGTCATGTTACTGAAGAGGTCAAGTATCACTCAAGTATTCATGTAAAAATTTAAAAAATATTTCCGAAAACTAATATTTCAATTTCGCTGAAAGGACGAGAAATAACCATGCTTATAGTAGTTGTTATTATTATTGTTGTTTTCTTTTATGAAAAAATATTTGCATTTGTTTCGCGTTTTTGGTTAAAAAAATTCATTCCATATTCGCAACATAACGTAGCGTTTACATAATTAACTTGTTTTCATTTTTTTCTCCAGAAGTTATCCTCTGTTGAAAAAGCAAAACTAAAAGTACTTATAATTTTGTTGGATTTCGTTTTGTTTTTTAATTTCTAGGGTCAGTTGGGGGTAAAAGGAAACCTAATTTCAATGTTTTAAATTTCGGTTCTTCAATTTCTTTTGGATGAATTGAGACATAACATTTTGTGCATTGTGTCCAAGACAACATTCTCTGAGAGTAACTGGGTACAAAAAATCTGATTTTATGACCGGTTATTTGCAAATGATCCTGTTTACTTTTACCCCAAAAACTATGGGGTAGATGGAAACACGCCATTTCTTCCACGAGGTTTATGTTAGGTAGATAATCACACTATACACAATCAGGGTTCACCGATATATATCAGTCGATATATATCATGATATATAACACGATATATATCATGATATATATCACGATATATATCCCATATTTATTTTGAAAATATCATGATATTTTGATATTTTCGATATTTATTTTTTCAACTACGTTATTTTCCATACAAAAAATACATTAATCATTGTAATATTATTCATTTATTATTAAAAATAACCAAAACGTTATGTACTGTATTTTTATGATGTATAATACATCTATCTTCTATACATATAATAAAATAAGATGTTTGTGTGTGTGTGTGTGTGTGTGTTTGTGGCGCGCATCCCGGGAAAACGGTAAGGCCTAGAAAGATGAAATTTGGTATACAGGTGTAGTTTTTGCTGAAGTTGTGCACCTCGGGCTTCGATTTTTGATATTTTAATTAAAAAAAAAAGTTATTTAATGTTTTATGTGATTTTTAGCACTTTTTAGTAGTTTTAACCTCACAGACCCCGAACCAATCGCGCCAGACAAATATTTTTTGCACTATAGTGTCTGAAATTTAATTTTAAATATGATGAACAAAAAAATTTTGAAGATAGAGCAATTTTTGTGTTTTTTATGAATTTTTGAAAAAACCTTTATTTTGCTTTTTTTCTGGGTTTAATTTTTTTCTAAACGCATCCCGTGAAAAATATAACAACCGCTTTTCTACAATTTTACTATGTAGTAGCCAGAACATTTTGCCCTCTACAGAAAAATTTTTTTTTTCAAAAATATTCAAAATTTTTTTTTTACAATTCTTTAAAGGCAGAACGAAGATAGGAGCTATCGCTTCACCGAAGATCTTGTCCGCTGACCGCTGCGAATATGACGTTTTTGTTTTGCATTTTTTTCTGGGTTTAATTTTTTTTGAAACCCATCCCGCAAAAAATATTGAACCCTCAATTCAAAAATTTTAGTTGGTAATAGTAAAAACATTCTGCCCCCTTCAGAAGAGAAACGTTTTTAAAAATACGCAATAGTTTTTTTATACAATTTTTTTAATGGCAGAACACAACGCGAGCTGCTCGCTTGCCGGCTGAGTTCCGAGCTTACCTCATCACGTGATCCAACTAAAATCGTTTTTTTTTTTTTTTTTTTTTTTTTTTTTTTTTTTTTTTTTTTTTTGCGGGCTATTTTGATTAAATAAATAAAGCCCGCGATTTTTTGCATGATCTTTGTTTTTGTTACGGATTGGCGGTTAGGTTAGGTAGATGCAGAGATAGATCGAGGTTGAGTGGACAAAAATGTTTTTGTTTTCGAATTAATACTTATATAAATAAAAAAAGATTGTACTGTCAGGAGGTAGATATGCACATATCGTATAGATTGATAGATAGACAAATATAGAGGTCGATATAGTAGATAGACAGCAAGAAAGAGGCATGCCCGTCATTTAAGGAATTTCAACAGGGTGTCAGTGCCCCCCCCCCCATACCACGACTTTGAAAAAACAATGCTTTCACATAAAAGTGGAAGTGCTTTTTGTTTATTTTTCGACAAAATTTGCATGAAGAGTACGTCGTTTGTGTCTCCCCTCCCCCTCCTTTAAAAATATTCCAAACGACGGAACTGGAGATATATCTAGAAAATATTTTATTCAAACTACTAATGATATAGATAGATATAGAGTGATTGATACCGCCACGAAATTTGTTTACGCAGACGCCGAAGGCGACAACATTGGCGTAAAAAGGCGAATGATAATATTGAGAAAAAAGAGAAAAACATTGATTAATACGGTCACTAAATTGTCTAAGCAGCCGCCGAAGGCGGCAACCCTGGCGAAAAAGTTGAATGGCGTAAAAAGGCGGACCAGCTGGTCGCCGCAGGCGGCTCGTTATTAATATAACATCAGTAATATAATATTCCATTTTTACTTGTATTTTACATTCTTAAAATTATTAGTAATGTAACAATTTTAATTCAAATTAAAAGTGTCTAATTAAATATTAAACATTGCTCAGAAAGAAAGAAAATGACTTATGACTGTGCACCGAGTAATGCATAATATTTATTTCTGAATCATATAACTGTAAAAATAGCTAACAAAAGAAAAATAAGTAAAACAGCTAAAGCTAAATTAACTCCATTAAAATTGATCGAAATGTAAAATGAAATATTAGATATAAATAATGAACGAAATGTTAATTTTAAGTCTACATATTGTAATTATAATGTAAGAAAATAAAGAGTGAATTGAGGATGCATTTACTATTTCACGACTTTAGTTTCTGCTGATTGAAAATATCAGATATATATCAAAATATCGGATATTTTCGATTTTTCGAACCCTGTACACAATCAGTTTTCTCACCAATAATAATAAAAGTTATGCTCGTAGCTCACATGTGACGCGCTGAATACTCCTATGTAAACCGAAATCATTAAAAAAATCACACAAAAAAGTTATTTATGGGATGAATGTGTGAAACACACACAATAATCTTATCAATGTTTAATCTCTAAAAATATATGAAGAATGAAAAAAGTAGTTGTTTCCATTTACCGCAGAGTAGAATATTTCTGGGTTCAATGGAAAAAACTGAATTGTTCATTTAGAATACCTGGGAAGGTGAATTTAATACATAATTGCTGTTAATAATCCCGCAAGACAAGTAAAGCTATTTGAAACCATCTACTTTGGATTTTTGTAGACTTTGAGAGGAAAATGTAAGACCACTTAACTTGAAAAAATAACGTCTTCCGAAATAGTCCGGTCAATTTAGACAATGAAAATAACAACAATTCCGGGAAAGCTAAAATTTTGTAGAGACCTTGGGTTTAGCATTACAAATAAAGTGCCAAAAGTCCCCATCGATCCCATGTGCGCTAAAAAAGTTATTCGCGTCAAAGGTTAAAATTTTAGGTTTTTTGGATTTTTCTCAAAAACGGTATGTTTTATCGAAAAGTGCCGCAGACCAAAGTTGTAGATCTCAAAATTCTCTATAAAAATGGTCCTTATGATTTTTTTCTCCAAGACCAAACCTTCCCAGATATTGCGTACTCTCAAAAGACAGCCAGTCATTTACAGAATCCCCTCTACTCGCGTGGCCTTGAATAATATCTGGCTATTCTAGTCCGTGTGGCATCGTTCACATACCCAAAGGGGCAGGACCTACTAAGGGCAAAGGCGCACCCCCCCTCTTTTTCGCGGAAATCCCCCCCAAAAGCATGCCTCCCTCCAAATGAAAAATACCCCTCAAAACAATCCCCCTAAAAATTTCGGTGGCGCAGTCTGGGCCATGACCCCTCCTAGGGGGGGGGGGGAGGGCACCCCTGACGTACCTGCTTCTTTTAGAGTTAAACGTGCAGTTCGAGTGAATAAACGTATTTATCACAAGCGTCTACTGTTGTTTGTGCTGATCAATATTTAAGAAAAATGTCACAATTTCGCTTTATTTGCAATAAACTTTTGACTGAAGGTGAAACTGTTGTGCTGGGCAGTTGTGGAATGCCAACTTTAATCGATGCAAGTCTCGGGAGAAGTTATAAGAATGCTGATTATTTAAGAAGTCAAAAGTCCGTTACAATTCGCGTGGATTGCAGAAAATCATACACCCGGAAAAATTCAATCTCTGCAGCAACGTGAGGATAAAGAGTCTAATACTTCAAAAGTAAGTCCTCCTCGTACTGTAGCGCGATTAAGTGAATTTGAATCCAGCTTTTGTTTTAAAAAACACTGCTTATTTTGTGGCTATAAAGCGGATGAGGAGGCTGAGAAGAAGAAAACGCAGAATAATGAAAGAAAAATTCATAAAGCAGAGACTAAATCAACTACGTGCAAGAGCAGCTTTTGACACACCTCAGAACGATATTTAGCTAATTTTAAAAGGGATTCTTTGAATGTAAGTGTGGAAACTTTATAAATTTTTCTGCGATAATTCTGCGTTTTGTTCTTCTCAGCCTCTTCATCCACTTTCTCGCCACAAAATAAGCAGTGTTTTTTACAGCAAAAGCTGGATTCAGATTCACTTAATCCCGCTCTTGTTCGAGGTGGACTAACTTTTGAAGTACTGGCCATGCTCATTAGGGTGGATTGAAAAAAATCAAAATCTGATAAACGCTAAGTAATAGCCGGAAAAAGTTGCCTTTTGTAGAGATATTTGGTTCAACAAAAGGATTTCGACCGCAAAAAATATCTTAAGGTGTCGCTCGCGCTTCAAAGTTGACTATAAATGCCTAAAAACTGGAAAAAGTTGTAATAATTTCATCAAATATCAAAATTTGAGAAATTTGATGTTATCGCTCTTAAGAGTAGGCTTTTTGTGTAGATTACACATTGCATAAGATCATTTTAATAATAAACTGTATTTTAAAGTTCCACACATGCGTTGAGTCTTGAATTTGACCAATATAGTCAGAATTGAATAACATCGTGTTGCTCCGCACTTAGAGAAAAAAATATTAGAAGTTATGACTTGTAAAAGTTTGCTTTATATTAATTAATTCTTTCATAGATACGAAAAAAAAAGTAATAAAAGCATTTCTTATCTAGTAAAAAAAAAATGTTTAATTCTCCACTTAGCAGATAACTTTGGCTCAAAATGTCAAATTTACCTATGATAGAGAACAAAGGTTAAGTATAAACATTTTAAAATAATGTGACTTGCAACAGCCCACATCAGTCACCCTTTGAAACAAAACACGTTGCTAAAGAAATTTTAATGGGTTTTGAGCCCTCAAACTGTAACCACATTGATTACAATAAAACATAAGTTTGGCATGCGAGTTGAACTATTTTACTTCTCATAATTTTTAGTCTTGATTGAAATTGTGGCTTCATGGTATTGTGGCTTAATATTTCTAGATTCTAATCTGATTCGAATAAATCCATCCCTTTTGGTTAGGCAGCAAACTGTACCTCACATTTATTTTTCTTATTTTACCTATCGTCTCACTGATTAGTATGACATGTGAGGTTTTGAGTACCTGACACTTCTTTCTCTTATTTTACCTATCGTCTCGCTGCTTTAGTATGACGTGAAGTTTTGAAAACCATACTACTCAGTAGGTACGCCACCAAGTAATTTCTTTCAAAGTTTTATCGGAAGTCCCTTTTTTGAAAGAGGGAGCTGCCGAGTTTTCCCAGTTCTGCTTATCGATGAGCTCATAGCAGTCTCTCTGCTTCAAAATTGAAATCTGGAATTATGCATGTTCATCGTCCATCTTCGAACTGATCGTCGTAACCCGTCTTGAAACAAGTTCTCTGATGATGGTCATCCGCAATGCCTAGTGTTATATTTTTTTAGATTCTCAAAGTAACCAGTTTTGCAGAACAAGAGCTGATGATCCAAACATAGTATGATGGTAAGTTTAAAAAATTCGATTGTATAGCGAAAATTTACAATTTCAGATTTCAACTTGAGTTCTTTGATAAGCAGAAGTGGGAAAACTCGGATCATCTTCTTAAAAAAGGAATATCAAATAGAACTTTAAAAGAAATGGTGCTTGAGAGCCTAAAATTAACATTAATAAATTAACATTATTACATGATTTCCAATACCTCATGTTATACTAAAGCAGTGAGACGATGCGTAAAATTAGACGAAGAAGCGTCAAACACAGTTTGTTGTCTAACCAAGAGAGATGGATTTCTTAGAGTCAGATTAGAATCCAGAAATCTTACTCACAATGTATCACTAAAGCCAAACATTATCAGAAGTCAAGATAATGATGTGACTCGCCAGCCAAACTGTGTTTTATTGTATGAAATAAGGTTACAGTTTGAGAGCTCAAAAAACATTTAAAAGGGGGTTGTTTTGAGGGGTATTTTTCTCAGTTTTTGGAGGGGGACTCTTGCTTCTTAGGGGGGGGGGATCCGCGATATTGAGGGGGTGCGCCCATGCCCTTAGTTCGTCCGGCCCCTTTGGGTATGTGAACGATGCCACACGGACTAGAATAGCCAGTTGTTATTCAAGGCCATGCAAGTAGAGGGGATTCTGTAAATGACTGGCTGTCTTTTGAGAGTACGCAATATCTGGGAAGGTTTGATCTTGGAGAAAAAAATCATAAGGATCATTTTTATAGAGAATTTTGAGATCTATAACTTTGCTCTGCGGTACTTTTCGATAAAACTTACCGTTTTTAAGAAAAATCCAAAAAAAACCCCCCCTAAAATTTTGACCTTTGACCCCGAATAACTTTTTTAGCGCACATGGGATCGATGGGCACTTTTGGCACCTTATTTGTAATAGTAAGCCCAAGGGTCCCTACAAAAATTTAGCTTTCCCGGAATTTTTGTTATTTGATCACTATTTTTATGTCTAAATTGACCGGGCTAAAAAATAATCTTCCACACAATCGTTTGGAAACAAGCCGAACTCTCAGAATGTCTTCTTAATGTTACCTAATGTTCACTCACTAGCAATTTAGTTTCGAAAATTAACCACGATTGTGGTAACGGCGTTTGTTAACATCTACCCAGTAGAAGATTTTTTTTTTTGGGGGGGGGGGGGGCAGGGGGCCCGTGCCCCCCCAAAAGGATGAATTAATTTTCACTATTTTATTTATTATTTTTAATTACCTTTCTTTTGCATTTTTTAACGTTGTTAATAAAAAAGAACACAAAACACAAACAGCATATTTTGAATAAAAGCATTTTTGTTTGCTAAAGAGGTATTACTGGAGTCAGAGGTCCAGAGTTGCAGAAACCATTTAACTCACTGGTTTCGAATTCAAGGGACCGTATTATCACGATTCGTCAACTAATTCTTCTTCGATGTAATCAAAAATTAATTTTTTTTTTAAATGTGTAGGCGCACCTATATAAAAGAGTCATTTTGATCCAAGAACCAATTTACGAAATAATAAATTTCTTTTTCAGCTTATAAAAAATGCAAAATGAAAGAAATCATATGGTTGTTCCTTGGAAAAACCATGATGTTTAATGGAAACGGCATGTAGTATCAATATGTTATCTTCACAATATCATGGCTTTATAAGAACAAATCAGCAACTATTTTGAAATGCACACAAAAACGGTTTCTGAATGGGGTGGTTTCTTTCAGTCAAAAGTGCTACTTTTAGTCATTGAAATGGATAGAATGAGCAAAGAAAGAAAAAAAAAAAAAAACATGGACCCAGAAAATACTTTTATTTTCCCAACAGTTTTTTTGAGCAATCGCGATTGCTTATTGCTTTCATTTGACTGTTTTGAGGTCTTATTTTATTTTCCCGCCAGCACCCTCTGCAGCATCACCGTCGACCGGCCGCCTCACGATGCTGCTCCTCTAGCGAAAACCGTCCCCAGGTTGCGTCAATATCCTACACTTACACGCATACATACACGTACGTACACACACACACACACACGCGCACAAACACATACACACATACATACGCCTACACACATACACACACAAACACATACACACATTCAAAACATACACACACACGCATACATACAGACACCTACATACACACACACCTACACACAACTACCCACACACTCATGCCTGCACACAGATACAAACACATATGCCTACACACACATACACATTCCCCCCCACACACACAAACACTCATAGACACAACTACCCACACACTCATACCTGCACACAAACATAAATACACATGCCTACACACAATATACATACCCCCTACACACAAAAACCCATACCCCCCCACACACGCCTACATACACACACACACTCGTGATTGAGAAAAACATAATTTGAATTCAAAAGGTCAATATTCAAATTAATTTTTTAAAATGTCCGATTTTTCAAACAAGGCGTGGTCTTTATGACGTCACAAATGATGCAATTTGGCCCATCTTTCTACTACGTTTCCACGTTATGATAATCAAGCCGCGAATTAAAATTGCACTCTACGCTTGCTATCAACCATATCGTTGCCAATACACATGAGTAAAGATGCAAATTAAATGTTTTGTTCTGTGAATGGCAACATTGAATGGCATTTCATCATTTGTGATGTCACACGACAGAAGTGTAAGCAATGAAAGCGCAACGATTTAAGAAATTTTTTAAAAATATTAATCTTAAATAAATTATTTATAAAATGGTCAGATCCTATGTTTTTAAGCATGCCCTTTCAGAAAAAAATACTTTTAAAATTTTGGAAACGACCCCATTCTTCAGTAAAATTTATGTGCTATGAAGTTATGATTTTCTTTATAAATTAACTAGTGGTACCCGCACGGCTTCGCCCGTAATAGAAGAATTAAAAGGTCTTTTGGTTCGCCTATATATTTACAAATGTATGGTGAATTTTCTCGCCAATTGGCTTGTACCCATGTTACGGTTCCACGTTATGATAATTTCGTAAATTACTCGTCCATTTTATAATATTTTTGTTCTTAAAATTGGAATAGAAAAAGAACCACATCGAATTTTCGAAAAATCGCTTCGAGGTGCACACCCCCATGCTGCACACTAACTTTGTGCCAAATTTCATAAAAATCGGCCGAACGGTCTAGGCGCTATGCGCGTCACAGACATCCTAGAAACATCTTCCGGACAGAGAGACTTTCAGCTTTATTATTAGAAAAGAAGATTAAAAAAACTCAAGTGAGGTATGGGTTTATTTAATAACCTTGCCCTCGTGTTATAATCATTATGACAATGTTTCTAAGTAAAGCCGCGCATTGTCTAGCAGCTCGGTGACATTATATTAAGCTTGATATTAAAATAGCTTGAATCGTTAAACATGTTTTCCATCCACATTCAAAGTATATTAGTACATAATATTCATATACTTAGAAGCTTTGACCTGAAGGAATCCTTAAAAAAAAAAGTCATTAAAACTTTGTTATGAAACATCGAAGACGGCTGGGGGGGGAGGGGGGGGGGGGGGGGGGGGGTCAATTTCCCGTGCCCCCCCACAAAAGATTTTTTTGTATCCGCACTGCATCTACCTCATGATTTCAATTACCCCTACTGACCCTATGCCTTCATCTTTCATGTAGCTATTCGAAAATACTTCTTTAAAACTGGTTCTAAATTTCTAAGTCAGTTATTTTTGAAATCCATAAGAGTGTTAACCAATGCTAATAAGCAATGCGACTCTATAAAAAGTTCTAAAGTTTAACCAATAATAACATAAAGAATGAAAAGTCACACGCATCAACTTTATAACAGTAAGTATTGTACAGAATCGAAAGTTCCGAAGTGATGCAGTTTTTTTAATACTAAAGCAGGATTAAAAAACTAAATTTCCGACGAAACAAGTATTGTTTATCTAACTATCTACCCTTGAATACATTTATTTCTAGCTGCGTCTGACTATTTGCAATTCATTTTATATGCTGTCTGCTTTATCAAAGTTTGATAAAAACTATTTTTAATTCAAATTTTAAAATAAAATATGGGTTAAAAAACCAAACTTTCAAAACTGTTCAAGACGATTCGCACTGAAGTTTCAAAACCAAATATGAAACTTCGAAGTTTCAGTAAGGATAGATCTTTTATGCGCTTTATCTTTTACTTAGCAGTTTGAAAAATCAAATCTTTAAAACATTTTAAATTTCTGCACTGCGAATATTTTTAACTCTTCGGAAATGCTTAAAAATAGCTAAGAAACAATGAAGCTTTATAAAAGAGTTTCAAAGTTCATTCACGGATAATAACATAAAGAATGAAAAGTCAACGGCATTAGTTTTATCACATTACGAAGTATTGTACCCTATTGAAATTTTTAAAGCAATGCAGAGTTTTTGTAACTAAAGCATGATTATGTCAAGTATAAGTTATTTCAGTAAGAAGATTTAGGAGGATTAGGTTAAAAAAAATAATTAAAGCATGTAAAGCTTGATTTTTGACGATTTCGTAAAAGCGGCTTTGAAAATTAAATAGAAATTTCACACAAAAGAGATTGCATTTTATTAGAGAATTATTTTCTCTATGTGTGACGAAGTCTACTTCAAAATTTATTTCAGTTGGTACAATGTAAAATTTTTTTTGGAAAGAAACATGACAATTAAAACGTGAAGTGGAATGTAGTTTCAAATGAAAAATCGAGTTTTAACTTTTTAATAACATTTAAAACAATCATATTTATCCAAGTTTGTCAAATTTGTCTCATCAGAAAACTATACGATAGTGTAAGAAGGAAAAAATAAATAAATAAATTAGTAGTAAATTAGTGAAACATGTTTCTTGATGCATAAATTATTTGCCCTTATGTACCCGTAATGAAAATATGAAGTCGTAAAATCTGTCGAAATTTAAGAATAGTCGACAAATTTAGAGAATTTCGTTGAAAAATGGAAGATATCTTTTGAACGATGCACAGCACCATGACAGTATAACGGTATGTTTGTGTCATGCTTCAGTTACATTTGTTGCCAATCACCATTGGAGCCATTTTTCAACAGGACAATGCTCGGTCACACACAACAAGGGTATCAAGAGACTTCCTCTCTCTCATCAATACTTTCTCTGGCCTGCGCGATGCAAGAAACCCCTTTTGCAATGCAAAATAAGTGAGCTTATGAATGAAAAGATATCCGACAAATCTTTGTCTTTTGTCGGATGCCTTTTTACTTACAAGTTCACTTACTTTGCAGTGAAAAAGCGGTTAATCGTGACCCCAAAACACGTGTGTGAAGTAATCTGCAATTTTGGGCGACTAAACGATGTTCTATTTCTCATTTTATTTTTAGTTTGCTCAGTAGATGTAACTTCTTTAGACACCCGCTGCAACATGGATTGGACAAGCTAGACATGATGTTTCGCATCATCATTTGGCATGTAAATGCAGCTATCCGGTTTCTCCCGGTTCTCCCCTTTGCTGGACTAGCTTTTTATTTCATGCAAAGTATCTTATTTTATATTACTACAACCCAAATTCAAAATAATGGAATACTTTCCATTTTTTGGAACAAAGTTTATCCTAACCAAATATAAATGCAAAAAATTAGTTATTTAAATGAGCGTGTCACCTTTCTTAGACTTTAAAGTGTACATTTCATTTCAAATATTCTTAATTAAAAATGATCTTAGACAGAATAATCCAAAAGTTTATAGTGATGAGATTTTACATTGAGTCAAAAAAATAGAATGTTACAATTAAAAGGGTAAAAACTTTACCATACTTGAATGCGTCCTAGTGTGCTAGATTCAATGATTTAATCCTATCACACACGGATTCTATCACCTAAGTATTTACATTCATCGCGTCTGACACTGTTTACATTTCCTCTTCAATGCGGTAACGAGTTCAATTTCGTTGGCGAGCGAGCACCAGGTTTTGAATCGCTTTCTTTAGATTTGACGGCACCACAAATTCTTGGTCGTATTGAGATCGGCAGAGTTGCTTGATCAGTTTAATATTGAAATTCCTTTTTCTGTTTAAGATCTACGAGTAGATTTAAAAATGTGACACGAAGAGGAATCTTGCTGGAAAAAAATGTGTCACTGAATATACCACTGCTGTGCCTCAGATGAAGTATCATGCACTGTTATTGATAAACAGCGGAAGTCCCACATTGTATTATTTTAAGTTACATACAATTGCTCAAATCCAGCAGCCCTCATGCACCCACAGTCACATACCATAAAGGATGTCTCAAATTTGAGAGAACGTTTTACACAAGATTTCTCATACGCTTTACTTTTTAAGCGCCAAACACAAACACCTATTTTGTTCACAGATAAAAAAACAATGCTCCAGGAGAGTCGTGCACTTTTCCGCTTCATGTTGATCTTTGGTCTTACTTCGTAGATCCGCAATAGAAACTGCAGTTTATGCAACCATCCAAGTGTAATTGGCGAGGACACGATAAATATAAATTCTTTCCAACACTTATGTAAGTAAGAAGCATTTTTCAACGATTATTTTGGACGGCTCACTTTAATGTGGGTTGATCTCCGCCAGCTGCTACAATTTTTCTAGCTCATTTACTTCCGTTAATTTTTAGTTGGTCACTGGTCAATCCTTCTATGTTTCTTTAAAATTTTCCATACCACTGATTGTAAAACGTTCATTTGAATTGAGTTGCATTATTTTTTTCTAACTTTCAGCAATGATATAATACGCAACTTCGTTTTTTTTTTTTGCTATTCATCACAGCTTGACGAACCATTTTGAGCAATAAAAGGTTTTTAAAAGGGCGTAAAGTTATTCGGGCGCCCACTTAATACTTGCGACAAACTATCGGTTAACAGGTATGCAAATATTTCGCTACTTTTTTAAATTCACATTGAATGTATATAGATTATTCTAATTTTTTGACCCATATAAAAAATCAATATCATTTTCTAATGTGTAAATGATCCATAAGTTGCTAAAATAGCATCTGCAAAGATGTTGAAATTGATTAACCCATTCATGAATAATGTGTTTCACTGTTTACAATTTGCATGCGTTCATTTTTCCCGACTCAGGGACAAGTTTTGTTCAAAAAGTTCTGATATTCTGTTATCTTGAATTTGGGTTGTAACAGTAATTATATATTACTATCAGTCTTGTGCGAGTCATGTTAACAAATACCAGACACGACAATAAATAACTATGAGATATATTAACAGAAATATTGTTGATGTGGCATAACAACGCTCCTAAGCGATACGCACATATTTATTTAACTCTCCAAAAATTCCCAGAAATCGAAAAAAGCAGAGTAGATATGACCAATCCGTTGAGTGTCAAAACCACTCCAGATGAGAGACTTCCTAAAACTACTTCACAATTTTTTTTTTTTAGTTTCGTAAAAATAGCGTGTTATTCACGAAAATTCAAGTATTTCTTTCTGCAAGAAATATTATATGCGTCGTTGTTTGTAAAAGTGGTGTGACTCCACATTTTTAAAATGAGAATTTGTTAACTAAATGGTATCACCATTAGTTGCTCATACTTTGAAGCAACTCACTTTTCAAAGATACTTATCTGATGAAAAATAGTAGCTGAACACTTGATTTTTTTTTTCTCCAAGGAAAAATTTACTAAGAGTTTTATATAATAAGGCCTAGTAATATCATTTACAGTGAGATAATTTACTTTTATAGTGAGACATACATATTAAAAATTATACAAAAATTCGGTTCCAAGGACTTAGTGCAATTTAAAGATGAATCTCTCGGACCAGAGCACAAATAAAATTCACTTATATTTAATTTGTTTTCTTGATAAAACTGAAAAATTATAAAATCAATTACTATAGTCTATTTTTTTTAATAGGCTCATCAAGATCGCACATTTTGCGTCGTCTCTATGGAAACCGCAATAGAAGCGAAGTCTAGTTGTCAAGAGTTGGCCCTTGACCACGCCTAATTTTAGAAGCGTCCATTTTTATGGAGGAGAGATAAGCGGAAGAAAAATTGAAGGTCGGAATCCGCAATGCGGTATTGGTTCTAGAACTGAAACTTCACCTTAGAATTTAAGAAATCTTCAACTTTGAACGATTGAGACAGATGTCTCATTGAACTGATCGTATTTAAATATGTGGACGGGTCTTGGTTTTACTTCTTTCAACAGCCATTAGTCAGAGTCAACAAACAACCTCTCCTATATACTTTCCACTTTTCTTCTACATTTCCGAGAGAAATGAAAACATTTTCTTTTCTTTTTGTTGTTTCCATTAGAAACTCTTTTTGCTTTTCTTCATTTTCAACTTAGGGAATGCTATAAATTAATACGGCTCTATTGATATGATAAACGCGAGCACTAAAATCTATTCTTCCCTGATCATTCAGCTGGAATCACCCTAACTTGACAGCGTGCCAGATTCCACGTCTTTTGTGGTTAGAATGGGTTTGGCTTTGATGCGCCAAATTGCGAAACATTCTAATTTTCATTGTTTTAAGTTTAATAATCTCCGTTAGTTGAAGTCCTACAAATATGACACCTGGCTAAGAGCACTCCAGATTAAATCACCTTTCGAACAAAAAAGAATGATTAACCTCGGTTCATCCACTTAGGAGTTACGATACCACGGACAGACACCTCAACCCCACCCCCACCCGTTTGCTTCTGGAGATAAAAATGCCATTCCGTTTTGCATGTTTTTTGTTTTATAACATGCAGCTTTTTAGCAGTCTCGTAAAATTATCACGTTGCTCAATAAATATGTCTTCCAAAAATGTCATTTTGTTTTGCATCTTTTTGATTTACAGTCAGTAGTTTTCACCAAATTTTAGCAGACTTACTGCAAAATTCATATTAGTGAAACATCTCCCTGGAATTCAAAATATAGACAGCGATATTTGAGACAACATCCGAATATATATTGAGAATACGGATATTTAAGAAAATACCCGTATTTATAGGATAATTTTTTACTACACATCCGAGAAGATAGTTCTTTACTTCATGTGTTTTATAGCCAAGTTCATACGGCACCATGCATAGAAACTTCAGTTGAAGATTGTTGAAACTCAGGAATACAGTCAACTCTCAATAACTAGAAGTCCCAAGGAACCGACTAAAACCTTCAAGTAATCGAAAGTTCGAGTTATCGGAAGTGCTCCCCCCCCGCCTTCTCAAGAGTATTTGAAATTTATTTCCCAGGAATTGTGCATATCACCTATCGCTTGGTTAAGATTAGTTACATGAAAAATAATATCTTCACAGAGAATACGTTTTCAACGTCATTAAGTTTGTAAGCACAGTTGAGGAAGTGAAAAGCAAAGGGATATAAGTGGACATTTTCAAGTTTTGAGTAAAACGCGTTTAAAGATTGGCTCCTAGGTAGACTTTCATTGAAAAGTTTTTCTAAGTCATGCTGTATAGCAGCACCTACCAGGGCTACTAGTACTACCTCTTGCCCCAAGACAGAGGAGAGGTTCACCTACCATTTGTATTGGTTGTCTCCAATTTTTTAAATTTTGCCACTTACATCCCTTTTCACTACCTCAATTCAACTTATCCATGCTTTCGGAATTTTCTAGGTACTACAGCGAAATATTTGCAAAATCTGATATTTGCTGATTAGTCGGAGGTGGTAAAGATTCCTTACCGTTATCTTCATCAGAATCAGCAAAGGCAGACTCTCCACGAACAGCTTGCATAGTCGCTTCGTTGAACATGAAGTCACATGTGGCTGTAGTTTCCTCAATATTCAAGTTACCTTTCATTTCCACAAAGTTCATCAATAGAGATCCTCTCGAAGATTAGCCAGCAATCAACTTGATTGGTCGTCAGCCACGGTTTAGGTCGTCAGCCTAGGTAGGGGTCGTCAGCCGCGACAAAAAGTAGTCCTATTGGGTACTTTTTAGGCAATCTTGCAACTCTGTTTACATTAAGGAGCACTATTATAAATAAATTATCCTACTCATACAAACTGATAAGTAAAGCAATGTGTAAAAAGAAAATAAAAAAATTTTTTTTGGTGGCATTTTTATACACAAAATGAAAACGAAACTTTCGCAAACTTTGACTTAGAGGGAGTCAATTCGAGATATAGAGACAACATTTGTATTAAAGACATTAAATTATCTTGGGACCGAATGAAAATTTTGAGATAAAGGAATAACTGGCTATAAGACTTCCAGCTATCGAGAGTCGTATCGAGAAGGAGTTATATTTTAATAGTTCTCAGAAAGAAGGGATTGATACCGAGTATTTGATTTTCCCAGAAACCACAGCACAACTGTCCTGAATAACTGCGAACAAGAGTAACAGATTTGTAAACCATCTTTTGTAATCCTTTTCCGATCAGAAAATCACATTAAATCCTTGAAAGTTTTCGAATCACATCACCATTCTAAGAAACGTTAAGTTCCTGGAATATCTTTAAATATCATCTCTTTTCTGAGAAATGTTGAAATTCTTGGAAAATCTTTATATTGGAATCTGAAGCCTTTAATGCATAGCTTGTGGACGAAGATGTTTCTGTTTTGGAGCATTGAGGGGTTTAAAAGTTTGGCGGCCATATATAATGGAACAGAATTACGTAAAATATTTTTCATGTGCAGTTTTGGGTCCCCTTCGGGGACCCTCCGTCATGAATACCCTTGAAGTTGCGACATTTGAGGCCACTTGTAAATCCGCCAGTTTTGAAGATATTTCAAAGCGCGATTAAGGCAGCTTTTATTCGTTTAATTTTTTGTTTATGTTTTAAAAATATTTTGTTGGGAAAATAGGTTACAGAGAGAGATATATAAAACAAATTGCGGTGAAACTGTCGAACAAAACTAAAACCTAATGATGAGTGGCAAACGTTTAGACATTAAGAGTATCTTAAAACTTTACCTCACTTACTTTACCCCCAGTATACAATACCTCACTTCATATTTTTAAATACAGGTTGAACGCAAATGATGGACCTGATTAAAAAAAAAAAACATATTTTCAAAACTACTGCACATACTACAGTAAGTGATACATCTACGGAGAAAGAAATGCAGTAGAATCTCGTTTATCCGGCACTCGATTGTCCAGATCTCCGGGTACTCCGTATCAGCTTTGTAGAATATATTTTTTAAATATTTACACAAATAATAATTTTAAGTTGTGCTAGCTAAACTATTAGGTGTGCCAAACATTTGATATTTATTTTGGTGAAATATGCAACTCCAGCATAAATTGCCCATAAATTATCGAAATCCAACCAAGTTAATCTGCCATTATCTCCTTGCCGGTCGTCAAATGCAATTTTTTTTCTTCTTTTTTTGCACAAAGGAAAAAAAGAAAAGAAAAAAAAAGAAAAAAGAATAGGGGGAGGGGGCGGAGAAACATCACCGACCCGCGATTTTTTTTTCAAATGCTCTTGTCGGTCCGCGGGTCAAAAAAGTTTGAGAAACTCAGAGTTAGAGCATTGTGCATAAAACCATCGCATACGGCGTGCAGAAAATATTGTTTTGCAAATGGAAAAGAAAATGTATTACAAAATAACATTCAAATCAGTTCTAGTCAGAATGTTCTGTCAGAAAGTCTGAACAAGTAAACATATTCTTCGAACGTAAAAATAAACAAAATATTCTTTTGATAATTCATTGAAAGGAAGTTTAGTATTTTTTGATATAATACTTTAAAGGTTTTTGAAATTTGTAAACGCAAAGGTTTGATGGAATAAAACAAGCAATTTATCAAACAAACTTGCTTGTTTTGACAGTTTTTTAATCAACAACGTTTGAAGGAATTAAAAAATGTTGGGCAAAAAGATTTTCCGTTATTTTCTAAAAATTATAAAAGTTCTGAAAGTATATTGAAAGTAAACGGATAAAAAAAAATGCGATTATTCAATTACT
The DNA here is from genome assembly GCF_026930045.1 of Uloborus diversus. Taxonomy (NCBI): domain Eukaryota; kingdom Metazoa; phylum Arthropoda; class Arachnida; order Araneae; family Uloboridae; genus Uloborus; species Uloborus diversus. The sequence goes on along the minus strand of NC_072737.1, from coordinate 36,238,582 downwards.
TTTGATTGATTGTTTGTAAGACTGCCTTTTTACACACAGAGAATAGTTGTTTTAGTTCTTTTGAATTGAAATTCTTTTGTTACTTTTAATTTAAAAAAGGATTAAAAATGCATTTATCTTTAAAGTGCAGTTTGAAATATTTTTAAGCATGCTTTTAAAGTTTTATTTAAAAATCTAGAGATTTTTTTTTTGAAAAAGAAAGTTAATGAAAAAGAATGAAGGAAAAACAAATGAACCTGGAGTAATTGATTAATGCCTTTTAAAAATGTTTTTGAGATTGAACTATTTGAAGTCATATCTTTCTCAAGGTTTTAAAACTCATATAATTCAATCTGATGATTAAAAAAAATATATTTAATTTATATTGGATAATTTCTTTCAAAGTGATATTAATTATTTCTGCTATTATTATTTTATTGTTATTTCTCTGTTTGCTCAATTTATCCTTTTTCACCCAAAATCTACTTTGAATGCCAATTAAAAATGTGTATTAATTGGCTTTAAACAAATAAAAAAAAATTCAGAACAAATGTTTAAATAAAATCTTAATTTCAATTTTTCAGAAAATTAGTCTTCTGGTTGAGTGACACTAAAAGGATCTAAATCAGAGGAAGGAAGGTTTGAGTGAGAAATTGAGTCTCACATGAAAAATAATGGTATTTGAGTTTAGTAGCATGTTTAATAACTTCATACTGTAAAAGTAATTAAAATAGAGAGGAAATCTCGAAGTGCATACACGCCATTTTCTTTCATTTAAGAAAATACTATTTTCACTCGACTGCAAACGAGTTAAAAAAAATCTGTCCATTAAATATCTTTTTTTTTCAGTACTGTCAACTACTAACAAGAAAATTAACTAATAATGTGTGGCATTGGCACAAAGATGTTCAGCTGGACGCTACTGGGACATAAGACACACACACACACACACACACACACACACACACACACACACACACACACACACACACACACACACACACACACATCTATTATTTATTTGAATTTTGACGTCTTGAATTCAGATTAGGTTTTTCACAATCACGAACTGTATTAAGACCTTACTCGTTGGGTTTCTTGTTTCTACAAATGCAATGGAATGGTATGGACTGGAAATGGCTAAAAAATTTCGTACCAACCATTTTTTATTCTGGTGATTTTCTAGAATAGTTAATGGCATAACCATAAAGCAAAAAAAAAAAAAAAAAAAAAAAAAAAGAAATGGTGATTAGGATGCGGAAATTAAGATAAAGATTTTATGACCGATATCCACCTGTACACTGATCATAAAGATTATTTACAGCGTGTAACGAGAGAGAAATGCATTTATATTTCTTATTTATCTTAAATGATAGAAATTAGTAATCTGGAAATGTTGTATTTAGATTAGAAGTTTTGCTGTTTAAAATCATGTATATAGGTGTTTTTTCCTGAAAAAATGGAAATTCACGCAATAAACCCTATTTTTAATGTAAAGTTTTCTTGAGTTAAGCTCCGAAAAAAATATTAGTAAAGTCAAACCGCAGACAATTTGTAACTATGACAACGAAAATTTCACGCTCTAAATAAATATTAAAAGCAACCGTCGTCATGGCAATCTGAAAAATCAGAGCAACATCAAATTTGGTCAAGTGCGGATAATAGGCAACTCGTAATTGCTCAAAACACGCTTCGGTGGTCAAAACATGTGGTTAGTCAAACGTTGCCAAAATCAACCCTGTTGAAATTTTAACTTTAAATGAAAACCATTTAACTGTCTAACCATTAAAAATAAGACAGTTACAGTCAGATAAAAAAAATCCACCAAAAATGAACTCAAATGTTAAAGATAAAAAATATGGATGTGTCAGTGTTTATTAGGGTGGTTCAAAAATACATGTAAAAAAAAGTTTCTCCTAGATAACAGTACACCCCTCAATATTTTTAGACCTGTGGATAGTAATATACTGGAAGAATTTCAGCTTCTTATTTTGTTGAAATATCTATAATCGCACTTTAATTGGTGAAAGTAAACTTAGTTCAATAACGTTTGCTATTGGTCAGGGCTTACTTGAAGCTCTCTCAGAGGTGCTAAATTTTCTTAAGTTAATCCTTTTCTTTTGTCTATATTTTATTTATTTATTTCTCATTGGTTGTTTTACATTAGAAGCATATTAATTGGTTAACTTACTAATCCTGGACTAAAACTATAAATAGTCTATGTGCTTACTCTGCTTTGGTTCTTTGGTTATTAAGTATTACTTATTTTGTCATTGTTTATGTAGATAGTTTCTTCAACATTAATAAATGTGTTTTCGATCCACATTTAATATTCTCAACATTTAATATTCTCAACGATGATAATCATTTAATATTCTCAACATATTTCAACTGAAAGAGGGTGCTCAACCCAATTCCCCAAACTTCATACGTATGGGAGGAGGTTAAAAAATACATTGAACTGAAAAAACGATGGTACATATTATAATACACACTAGTAATATGCATATACATTGCAATAAAATAATTATTTACTAAAAAATAGCTGGGGAAATCAAATGTTTCCAAACTTGTGGCATTTTCTTTACTACGGCTAATGTTACTTTAGGGGGTCATTGAACACCCTCTTAAAATTTGAGTAAGAAGCTGAAACTTTTACAGAATAATACTATTGGTAAGACAAAAAAAAAAAAAAAAAAAAGGGGGGGGGGGGTCCTGGACTCTAGCTGAAATTTTTTTTTGAACCACTCTAGTGTTTATATAACTGTGGGATCTGTTTTTAGTCTTAATGTTGTTTTGATTCATTAACTACTTTAAAATAACTGCTAGATCAGTTTCAGCCTTATAATTTCAGGGAGACATTCACAAGCTCCCTGAGCTGAGAGTAAATACCGACATAAGAATTTGGTGAAAATGGTAATATTTGAATCACATAAAATAGCATGTTAATAAACTCATAATAGGAAACGTTATAACTGCAATTTCAAGAAGACGTTCACAAGCTCTATGAGCAAAGAATAACCATAGAAGAATTTGGGGAAACAGTAATATTTGAATTATAAATATGGTTCAGAACGTATAATAGGAAACGTGCACGGCAATTTAAGGGAGACATTCACAAGCCTCATGAGCTGAGAGTAACTACATAAGAATGAGAAAAACAGTAACCATTTGGATCATAAATAAACATGTTAATGAGCGTATAATAGGAAATGTGAACGGTAATTTCATGGAGACGTTCACAATCTCCGTGAGCTGAGAGTAACTACATAAGAATTTAGGGAAACAGTAATAATTGAATTATAAATATGTTTAAGAACGTATAATAGGAAACGTGAACGGCAATTTCATGGAGACATTTACAAACCCCATGAGCTGATAGTATCTACATAAGAATGAGACAAGAAGTTGTTCCGTCTAGAACTAAACGAGCCTACTTTCTCGTATACCCATAGTACTTTCTAGTACCTGATCAATATTCTCAAAAATATCTAAAATAGCAAATTGATTTAAACATAATTTTTTAATATTTTAAGCTGATTTCTAGGAATAAAATATGCCTTACTCATTTAAAACATTAGATGCGTAAAAATAAATAAATAAACGAACAAATAAAATAGCACCACCTTTTAAATAAAGCAGCTAATGCACTTTGTTCAAAAAAAAAAAAAAAATCTTTAACCGAACGAAAAAATAATAATTGAAATTAATAAGTTCATTAAATAAATACATCATATCAAAAAAAAAAAGTAATAATAATTTGAATTTTGTCATCTTGAATTCAAATTATGTTTTTCGCAATCACGAGTGTGTGTATATGTAAGGGTGTGTTTGTGTGTGGGGGGTGTAAACATGTGTGTAGGTGTGTGTGGGGTATGTGTATGTGTGTGTAGGCATATGTGTTTGTGTCTGTGTGCAGGCATGAGTGTGTGGGTAGTTGTGTGTATATGAGTGTGTAGGTGTGTATGTGTTTGTGTATGTGTGTAGGTGTATATATGTATATGTGTGTAGGTGCGTGTATGTATGCGTGTAAGTGTAGGATATTGACGAAACCTGGAGACGGTTTTCGCTAGAGGTGCAGCATAGTGAGGAGCCCGTTGACGGTGATGGTGCGGAGGGTGGCGGTGGGAAAAATCAAAGGAACGTCAAAAACAGTCAAATAAAAGCAATAAGCAATCGTGATTGCTCAAAAAAAAAAAAAAAAAAAAATCGTTTCTTTTTCCCCTGTTGCCAAAAATAGTTTTTTAAATGAATTAATACACTTACCAAAATAAATAAAAACAATAAAATGTCAACTTAAAGAAATAATTTTTCATTTAGTAAATTACCGCCCATTAGCCAGGACTAAAGTAGAATTACATGAAATACACCGCCAGCTCAGTCATTTCCAGCCGAGGACTGCAGTTTCGTGCTTATTAGCACTCATAAGCCCGGCTAGGAAAGTGACTGAGCTGGAGATGGAAAAACCTCTTAAGGAAGCCAAGTGTGCCAAACAAACTGGTGAACGTATAATAGGAAACGTAAACGACAATTTCATGGAGACATTCACAAGCTTCATGAGCTGAGAGTAACTACATAAGAATGAGAAAAACAGCAACATTTGGATCATAAATAAACATGTTTATGAACGTATAATAGGAAACGTGGACAGCTATTTCATGGAGACGTTCACAATCTCCGTGAGCTGAGAGTAACTACATAAGAATTGAGAAAACGGTAATGTTTGAGTATGTTTATGAGCGTATGATAGGTATCGTTAAGAGCAGAGGCATGCAATGCGGGAACACTTACAGCTTTCGACGCCGAGCAGAAAATGATTTGTGGAGGGTGGACTGCTATTGTAGCTCCAAAACACGTGTATGCAATATTTTTGAAAATCTATGCAAATAGCAGCGATTTTATCATTTGCAGTTTTATAAAACCGTAAATTTCGACATTGATTGAAAACGGAAATTTTTACTATTGCGTTTCTCAATCAGTGAACCTTTTAATGTGTTGCTATAACTGTGAAAGTTTTTCCAATATGTGACTGACATAAAAAAACGAAGAAATGACTACATTCATCCATGATAAACTCTTATGAATATTAATAAAGTGCTTTCATACATATTAATAAGTAAAACCAAACCTCAAACATGTCAAAGACTCGTAAGAGAAGGGTATCTTTTTCCCTTTTAAGAAATGCAGCTCCTTAAATATAAATATTGTTTAATTAAACTCAGAGTTTTAATTAATGTGAGAACATTAGTTTAATAAAAGTGAAGCCTATGAATAAATTGATTTTCTAGATTCTTTTTGTTAAGAAAGTTGTTGACTAGGAGGGCTTAAGCATTTTGATTGAAATTAGAAGATATGACGTAAGCAGTGAAGGATTATAAAGATAGCAGTGCTCAAATATATTTATTTTGTGATGCGTGCTACTTTTGCTCTGCTGTAGTGTTTGCATTAAGTAAATGGTAGCTATGTTCAAATACATATTTATCATCAAATTTTGATTTGCGCTTTGAGTTCACTTCAGTTTGATTTAATCCATCCATCTCTAAGCTTCGTCAATACTCAGTCAACGAGAACTACATGAACTTTTTTCTACTTTTAGAATAAAAAAGTTAAAAATCTATACGGTCTCTGCAATTTTCTTAACGATTCAGCGCTAAAATTAAGTTTTTGTCTTAGTCTACTTTCAAATAAAAGTAAAAGAAAAAAAACATGAAACACTCTGAAAGAAATATAGCAAAACCTATCATATAAAACAAAATGAAAAGTCAAATGAAAGGCGGAGAAATGTATGTGGCGGTTTTGTGTATCCTTTTTAATAAATTTAACCGAATACTCAGCTTTGAAAAAGCTTTTCATAGATTGAATAATGCCATCCTTCAATAAAAAAAAGAATTTTTTTTCCAAAAGGAATTTCTTTTTTCAATTTTAAAAATTTTAAAAAATATTAATAATAAAAAAAGTAATGTTAGTACCAGTAGAAAATTGAGGAAAATATAATACATAATCGAAACTAAAATGATGTTTTTCTTCAAACTTCTTTTGAAAGCTTTTTTTTTATTTAGAATACATTCATTAACGAAATTTTCAGCTTGATTATTTTGAAGGAATATTTTAATCAATTCAAAAAATATTCACCCTCTCGTTCACGGGAGATCATTTAAACCGTTTTATGTAAAAACCTCAAAAGCAATAAAAAAATAAATTACTTGCGGTTTCACTGTGACCGGATGTTCAAAACATTTTCGAATTGAAAAAGGAATCCTTGTAAACCCTGAAACACAAGCGTACAATGTACTTGCCTCATTTTCTGTTTCGAACTGATTTTATAATTTAGCTCTAGACTAGGAATTCTGCGTAGCAGCTACTGACTACCAGGGTTGGAAGAAATGGTAGCTGCTTTTGATTTTTGGTATCCATTTTTTAAAAAATGTATATTCAGCGCAAAAAATATATAACCTTAAGGAAGTTTCCTCCGAGTTACGTTCGAACCGACGCATCAGCTTAAGATCAGCCATTTTGAATCTGAGCGATTGTCTTTTCTGGCAAGTTATCGCGTTTGGTGATTTCTCACCGCGAGCAAGTATTAGCGGCATGTGAACTGTTTATTAAATGAAATATTTATTTGCCCAATTTGAAAAGCCCTAAACTTTGCTTTAATAACCCTAGTTCCGCAACAATGAAAAATACGATCCAAAATGGCTGAACTGAAGTTGACGGGTCGGCCTGTATATTTAGCAGCTCTAGCTTGATGCGCTGAACGTCTCAGGATTGGAAGCGTGTTGCCGCAGCACGGTATACGATATGAATTTTCAAACATAAAGAAACACATAGTCACCTCTTAGGGCGACTAAGATTTGTTTTTTGGTACCAGAGTCACAAAAAAATGGTAGCTGCTTTTGACTTTGGTAGCTGTTTTTAAGAAAATGTATATTCAGTGCAAAAAATGTATAACCTTAAGGGAATATGCTCCGAATTTCGTTGGAAAAGTGGAGTCGACTGATGCGCTGAACGACTTATTATTGGAAGCGCGTTGTCGTAGCACGATATACGATATGAATTTTCAACAAATAAAGAAACACAAGGTCGCCACTTTGGGCGATTAATATTTGATTTTTAGTAGTCATTTTTCAGGAACCAAAGGTATTCAAAGGTACTAAATGGCTACCGATGGTTTGGTGGCCATTTTCAATGGAGCGGACGGCAGTCGTCCGGCGACTGGCGACTAGTAACACAGAGCTTTATTTTGTAAGTTTAAAAGATTTCAAATCAATTTTATGTCTAACTGCATTTTGAACGAAATTATTAATTGCACTTGATCTTTCCAACCATTTTCATCTTTACTAATAATAAAGTAGAAAGTCCCTCTGTCTGTCAGGATTTCTGTCCGGATTTCTGTCTGTCAGTATCTCTGTGACGCGCATAGCGCCTAGACCGTTCGGCCGATTTTTATGAAATTTGGCAAAGTTAGTTTGTAGCATGGGGGTGTGCACCTCGAAGCGATTTTTCGAAAATTCGATTTTGTACCTTTTCTATACCAATTTTAAGAAATTTTTTCCGTGCAAATTATTACAACGTAAAATAATAAATTACGAAATCATCATAACGTGGAACCGTAACATCGGAGATCCATTTAACATAGCCAATTGGCGAGAACTTCCTCATCCATTATTTTTTAATGTACAGGCGAACCAAATGACCTTTTGATTTTCTACTACGGGCAAAGCCGTGCGGGTACCACTAGTTACTAAATAAAACAGATTTGGTTCCATTTTCAATGGAACCAAAAATATCCAAAATTACTAAATGGATACCAATCGTTTGGTGGCCATTTTCAATGGAGCCAGACGGCAGTCGTCCGGCGACTACTAATATAGAGCTTTATTTTGTAAGTTTAAATGATTTCTAAACAATGTTATACCTAACTGCAACTTGAACAAAATTATTAATTGCACCTAATCTTTCCAAACACTTTCATTAATAATCAAAACAGATAGAAGAATTTCACCGAAAATAGAAATAGAAAATTCGATAATATAAAGTAACCGTTAACAATTCAGCATTTCAGCAAGCGTATTAACCGAGATGACGGAAGATTAATTTCATCCTCCTCATAAATTATCGATATTTTATTATTAGATATCAAATATCAAGCGAGTAAGATGAAGCGAAGCGCTTAGGATATTAATGAAATATACTAAACTTCTAAAGCCGACTTCTATAAGCACATTAATTAGCATAATTTATCTCTATTAATCTACCTTATTCGTAGTTGATCGGAATGCCATCCTAAATCATATCTCGCGCTCGAGATTTTAATAAATTATATATGCTTTAAGTATTAAGTATCTGCTTTCATAATATTTGAATAAACTATTGATCATGTTTCTTAAGAAATTTCGGGAAGCTTCTTGTTGCATTTGCATCGAAATAGGTATTTAAAATAACATAGCCATCAATATAACTATATAGAGTTGTGCCCTAAAACTGACACATACACACACACAAACAAGAGAAAAAGAAAAAAAAAAAACTCCTAAAGCTGATGCCTTTAAATAAATCAAGTATATTTAAAGCAATACCATTTTTCTAAAGTAATTTAGATTAAGTGTTGTTAAGGAAGAAAACCTCATTCTAAATTATTTAGAAAATTGGTGGCGATTTAAGTGTTTTATCTAAAGATGTTAGCTTTTATGAACTGTTTTTTACTTCCTTTTACAAAAAAGAAAGTATTGTATTCGCGAAAAAATTTTCACTCAAAAATCGACCTTAATTTCCATTTTGCTCAACCACAAATGAATGTTGAGATCTTTTTTCTACTCGACCACAAGTGCATATATAACTAAGAACGTATAGACGTCCGAAATATCCATTTTGACGATTCCCGAGTTAATTACAACGAGTTTTATAGTGACGTCTGTATGTGCGTATGTATGTCGCATAACTCAAGAACGGTATGTCCTAGAAAGTTGAAATTTGGTACGGAGACTCCTAGTGGGGTCTAGTTGTGCACCTCCCCTCTTGGTTGCATTCAGGTGTTTCTAAAGGGGTTCTTTGTACCTTTTTGGGGGGAAATCATTGTTAATTTTGATGCAAACTCAAGTGGTGTTATAATTTGGTGGACACTTGGCGATATATCGCCAGCGTTTTGGTCGCCAAGTTTTGTCGCCAACTTGGCAATTTTTTTTTCAAATCTGGTTTCAATTTGGCCACTGTTAGTGATATTTATATAGTTAATTATATATGCTTTAAGTATTAAGTATCTGCTTTCATAATATTTGAATAAACTATTGATCATGTTTCTTAAGAAATTTCGGTTAACTATTGAATCACATTAAAATTGTCAATAATGGAGAAATAGCATTAAATTGGTGTAAAAGAAAGCTCACACCAGTTTGTTTTTTGCTGGGTGTCGGACCTAGGGCACTTTGCCTTGCATATTGCAAATTAAATGAGAAATATTTTGGCTTTAAAAAATAATTTGGGGGGGGGGGGGATCGAGGATTAAATTGGGATGCACGTACAAAAAAGGAAAAATAAATAATCACATACTTCGATCTGTTTATACGCACTAATAAATATCACCTTTTCATCCAGTAGTTTCCCATATTCCTATACTGTCACTATCAGGGCCTCATTAACACAAGGTCCTGCAGGTCTGTGGACCTAGGTACCAGAAGTTTAATGGTACCAATATAAGTTAAATTTCTTTTTTTTTCCTTTTTTGAAACGATTTCTTTGAAAATGTGCCAAATTTCTTGTGATAGATCCAACTTTAATCAAGCCATGGATATGACTTAGGCTCGATCGGGTCCTGGTCACTATACAAAAGATCAATGAACTATTACAGAAACACATAAAGTAGGATAGATAACATCGAATTTTGCATGTTAATCTTGTGATAGGATAGATGCGTTCCCTTCAACATTTTACATCAGAATCCTATATTTCTCTCTTGTTAATCATATATTTCTCTCTTGTTAATCATATATTTTTCTCTTAATGTTGGATAAATTTCATAAACATTCTTCTCAAAATTGTACAACATTATAAATGTCTCATGATTTTTCTCTTGTAAATTGTGCATTAGAATAGATCTCACAGAATATTTCTTTTAAATCGTGCAACAGGAAATGCCTTAGTTTTTGCTTGTAAATCCTGTAATAGGATAAATCCCATGGATTTTCTCTTTTAAATCCTGTATTAGGTAATTTTTCACAGATTTTCTCCTGTAAATCCTGCAATATAATACTTTTTTTCCTGGAAAAACATATAATCATGATTTTTTATTTGTACTTTGGCATCTTAAAGAACAGATAAATCATTTCTATTATGTGATGTCTGTAACGATGTAACTTTTTTTGAGATCAGGTGACATAACGGATGGACGGTGATGAGGCTTTTAATTTTTTTTCTTCTTTTTCTATTTGTCGATTTACATTTCTATTCTAAATTATGAATCAAAATTACATTAATGTTTCAGAATTAAGAATAAAAATCTATCTGGTGATTTTCTTGTTTTGATTTTTTCCATTCATTGGTTTTCCGAAATCGTATTGTAATTTTTGTTCTGAAACTCATTCCCGTTTTCAACACACGCATTGATGTGAAATAGAGTAGCTTCATAATTCCTAGGACTGTACCTATCAGAAGTTATTTTTAATTTTTTTTTCTTCTTAAACGTCTCTGACTGTGGTGATCGATTGACAATAGAGTGTGTTCTTTGAGAAAAAATTCAAAAACCACAACAATCACAAACACGGTCCAAAGAATTCGCACGCTGTGCTATTTCATATCAACACATGCCTGAAGAATCGGAACTATGATTTCAGAGCAAAAACTTAAGACAGTTCAGAAAATGAATTAATTTAAAAAAGGAAAAAAAAATCAAAGCAAAAAAGTGATTTTGAATAATGATTTAAATAAATGATTTAACCTCTTTTTTTTCTCTACAATTTTAAAATGGCAACTGGGAACAAATACCCTAAAGGGCGACTTTAAGCTTCGTTCTGTCATATTATCTCAAATAAAAAAAATTGCAACACCAATAGCAACAGTCAGTTTGAGGCAGACGTGTTTTAATTTTGTGATATCCTATTTTGGTTTACCTGGTTGGTAATTGGTATGATGCTAATTGGTATGAGAGTCTCTATTTGATATTGAGTTGCTTCTGAAGTCTACACACACCCACAAAAAGTAAATAAGGAAATTAAAATAAATAAATAAATAAATAAATAAAAAGAAACGAACTGATGTGTGCCTCACATGGCTTCCTTTCACTCCAATTTAATGTCATTTCCCCATTACTGGCAATTTTAATGTGATTCAATAGTTTACTCTCTAAATATCACCAACAGTGGCCAAATTGAAACAGATTTAAAAAAAATCGCCAAATTTGTCACCAAGTTGGCGACAAAACGGCAACCAAAAGACTGGCGATATAATTTACATCGAAATTAACAATGATTTCCCCTCAAAAAGGGGCAAAAAACCCTCTTAAAAACACCCGAATGCAACCAAAAGGGGAGGTGCACAACTAGACCCCACTAGGAGTCCAACTTTCAATTTTCAAAGACATACCGTTCTTGAGTTATGCGACATACATGCGCACATACAGGGTGTCCCAAAAGGTCGTTTACAAACTTAACATGCTGGTCTGTCATATCATGATTAACAAGATTTACATAGTAACATACGTTCGCAAACACAATGCTGGTCACTACATACACACAAAGTCAGACACTAACGGATGCACACATGTCTCATATTTATTACACAAAAATGATTTTACGCAACATTTTAGTTGTCAAGGAAGGCTAATAGCTGTTGTTGAAATTTGTTGCCTTTAACTGCCATACACGCGTCGCAACGACAAAGTACCGACCGTCGTAATAACGATCTATTCCGACAAGATTTCACCGATAGCTGCGTTGTCGTTGCAACGTGATTATGATAGGTGGCGGGTCGCAAATTTTAGCAATTGCTTCAAGCTTTCCATAAAAACTAAAATTTTGTGTAAAATCGTCTTTGTGTAAGAGATATGCGACATGTCGTGTCTCCGTTAGTGTCTGACTTTAGTGCATGTAGTGCGCCAACATTGCGTTTGCAAGCACATGTTCCTATGTAAATCTTGTTCATCATGATATGACAGATTTGCATGTTAAGTTCGTAAACGACCTTTTGGGACACCCTGTATATACATCCGTACATACAGACGTCACTAAAAAAACTCATTGTAACTAACTCGGGAATCGTCAAAATGAATATTTCGCGTATCTATACGTTCTTAGGCACTTATCCACTTGTGGTCGAGTCGAAAAAAAAAAAAAAAAAAAAACCTCGACATTCATTCGGGGGTGAGTAAAATGGAAATTAAGGTCGATTTTTGAGTGAAAATTTTTTCGCGAATACAATAGTTCTTTTTTGTAAAAAAAGAAGAAAAACGTCGGACGTTTCATTTTTCATTATTGTCAGGATAATTTACTTCATTGCTCACTTAAATTTTGTTGTTTGCATATTCAAACTTCGTTGCAAATAGGATCCAAAAATAGCAATATTTTAATATTCAGCTTAGATGTGAAATATAAAATTGCTTCAACCCACTTCATAAAAATCAGTGCTCACTCTATTTTTAAACTGTAACTTAAATTAAAATTCCTTATCTTCTCCGAAAACTACAAAAAATACTTTTTAGACGCAAATGAACAGTTCTGTGCTTCGAGATAAGAGTTTTTGTTCGAGCAAGCGCTTTTTACTCTACCCTTTAAACAACCAATATTTCATGTAATTAAGGTTACTCCGAGTTTCTTTAAACGAGAAAACTGGAAGAAAAATTTCTAAACTGTTTTTGTTAATTTTTAATCCCGAGTTAATTTTAAGGAATCGCGCTTACAAGACTTAAATTTTTATTAGAAAGCTTGAGCAAACAGCTAAGCATTGTCTGTCTTCCTAAATCATGCAAAGATAAATCACCGCTTCCCTTCCCCGTCTTTGACAAACATTTGTAAGTTCATCCACTTTTTAAACGATGTTTGCTTAATACTTGACTTAAAAGATTCGAAATTCTGTTAAATGAAGCGCTTTAATGAAGCAGAATCATTACTTTTTCTGTCGAAATTTTAAGTAGTTTGCTTTTAAATGAACTCGTTTTGTATCTTTTGAAAAAAAAAAAAAAAATGTCAACAAGAATTTTAGTGCGGGAAAAAATAAGGAATCAATGCCAATGTTGTTGTAGTGTTGTAACCCTTGGTTAAAGTTATACACGTTATCTAGCATAAACAAACTATTTATTCTACAACATTAAGACATAAAAACATATACGATTAAGGTTGATACATAACAGAAAAAACACGGAGGTTGGCGGGCAACCTTTTGATCTGGAGTCAGAGTCTGAAGTGAACTGTTAGGGGGTCCTTAACCTTGGAAAGGACAAGCTTTGGACACTTTCCATTGGCTGGTGTCCATGTGCACAGTGTGCACAAAATTTGTGGTGTACATGTGGTTCACACGTGATGTGCGGGTGTTATACCCAGCGTTCGCCGATATATATCAGTCGATATATATCACGATATATATCAGATATTTATTTTGAAAATATGATATTTTGATATTTTCGATACTTATTTTTTCAACCACAGTATTTTCAATATAAAAATTATATTAATCATAATAATATTTTACATTTATTTTTGAAAATGACCAAAAACTTTTGTACTATATTTTTAAGATGTATTAATACATCATTAACATAACTAAGTAATATAGTATACCTTTTTTATTTTATATTCATAAAATTATTAGTAATGTAGCAATTTTAATTTCGATTAAAAGTGTTTAATTTTATAATAAACGTTGGTCAGAAAAAAAAGAAAATGTCCTATAGCTGTGCACAACTAATACATATTTTTTATTCCTCATTCATATTATAACTGTGTAAAATTAGCTAATAGAAGAAAAATGAGTAAAAAAGCTAATGCTAAATTAATTCCATTAAAACTGTTTAAAATGTCAAATGAAATGCTAGATATAAATAATAAAAGAAACTTTAATTTTAGTCTTCATATTGTAATAACAATATAAGAAAAAAAAAGAGTTTTGAAGATGCATATACAATTTTGAAGACTTGAATTTGGGTTGATTGAAAATATCGGATATATATCAAAATATCCGATATATATCAAAATATCAGATATTTTCGACCCCTGGTTATACCCCACATGGATATTTTGCGAGGCTGACTGATCGTCACCACAGTAGCATCAATTGCTAAAATATCTTTCATATACGTGTTTAGGGTTTACAAGGAATCACTTAATCAATTCAATGCCGTCTAGATGTAGAAAGAAATAGTCTAAGTGAAACCCTCAAGTATGGAAGTCAAAGGCATTTAATAAAGAAAGTGCATAATAGAAACCAGCTTAACACTATAATTACGAAAGGGGTATTTTGACCCCAAGCGAACTTTTTTGCTAATTGCTAATCTGTATTTTCATAAAAAGCTTAATCCTTTCCTAAATATTCGTGTTGGTTGATAATGTAAAGTTTTCAAGAATATTGATTTTTTAAAAATCCAAAATAAAGGGTTATACCTAAAAGTGTGGGCAGGAGTCATTTTGACCCGTTGGAGAAAAAAAGAAATACAAATACATTTACTGAAGCTGAAACAGAGCATAACCTAAAAAAAAATGCCTCTCAGAATATAGCATTGCAAGAACTTGAATCATTTATAAGGTTTTTGTACATAAAAGAGAGCAAGTTTTTAGCAGTTTGCTAGTTTCTGAAATGCAAATTAAACAGTGCTGGTTATTTTGAGGGTTTAAAATTTTTTTTAAAATGCTTCATTATGCATCCTTAAAATCTCTGCATCGTTTAAATAAACGGCATTTCTTTTAAATATGTTTATTTTAAATTAATTTTTACAAATCTACAACATTACGTAGGGAAGTATGCAGATTTTTTCTCTGGGATCAAAATAACCCCCACCGTATTTCTAGATTTCCGAATCCCGCTGTAATTCTAGTGTCAAAACCAGTTGGAAGCTGTTAAGCAATTTTTTTTTTCTTAAGAATTTTGTACAAAATTTTTTTTACTGCGTACAGTGTCTTGTAAAGATACCTTGGCCAAATTTATAACAGGTTATTTTGTTTCATCGTACTTTCATTAAATCAGACTTGCTTGGTCCTCTATAGGTACAGATTGATGAAGTTCTACTGGGAAACGAAATAAAGTTCAAAAGAAAATTTGCTCCTAATTTCCTGATAACGAGCACACTGCGGAGTTTTGATTTGCTTATTGTCCTCCCTATTTCCTAAAAATTCGATTATTTTTGGTTCTTCCACCGAGCATTTTACATTGCGTCGACATCGGGTGAATATCGACTGTCGATGTTTTGCTGCTGTACGACGACGCATACGAAGAGCGTACTTTAATTATTGCTTCCTCGATATAATGTGCTACTAGCGTCATCATGTTTCATTTCAACTAATTAGGTCTCTTGTCTTCAATTAATTATGCAAGTATGAAAGTATGTTATTATTTTGTCTTTTTTTTTTCAAAACAGCAGAACATTTACTAATGACAAACTAACTGCTTACTTAAAATATGCATCAATGATATTTTTAAATTTTTTGTATTCGACTGATAATATTACAATTCTTACAAGTATTTAATGGAAAATGCTGACAAAATTAAGAACTTTTAAACATAAGTTCAATTAATAGCAAAATCTGAACTTGTTTTTTCCATTGTTCTTTATGTTTGAAGGCAGTTTTTTTTGTAAGGTTGATAAAAAATATCTTACATCGGAAAATGTATATTCGAAACAATTCTTCCTGAAAGAATGGCTTTCATTCCTTCAATTAATAAAGCTTTTTTTTCATCAATCCTAGCAAGTAAAGAAATATTGTAAAAAATGAATCGATAACGTTTTTATTACTTATCAACTCTGTACATTTAATTAATTAAAATTAATTATATGTTTTTGTGTTCTTGTTTTTTAAACGCACATTATTTTGAGCTGAAAGCTTTGTTTTTTCTTCTAATTCTCTTTGTTCTTTTTGATCCATTAAAGCGAATATTTCGAAACATTTCAAAAGCTATTTGTTCCATTCGACGAGTATTTTTATTATTTAGTTGAAATACAATTTGGCTAGAACTTTTTGTTCATATTTTTTTTCTTGCGCATATTTCGCTTTTATGGTTAATGCAAATTTTATTTCAAATGAATTTGAGTAAAAAGATTTAAATATTTGATACATTGAAATTTCATCACGTACCTGAGCTTCGACAAAATATTTGACGTTTTATTTTGAAAAGTAAGAGCAAGAAAAATAAATTGCAATAATAGGAATAAAATCCTCAAATATAAATAAATAAATAAATAAATATATATATATATATATATATATATATATATATAATAGCCCGAATCACCGATCGATTAACGCTCTGACGTCACCAACAAAGAAACTCGCGCGAGACGGCATTATTTCATTGTTGCATCACTTAAAATTCAGTAACGTTATTTACGAGTATAATTAGATAACATATTTTCGCAACGTTTGAGAAGGAGATAAATGTTGTGTTTCGACAAGGCAGAATTAGATATAGGGGAATGTGGGGCAAAGTGAAATATCGGGGCAAAGTGAAATAATGAAATATTTACTCTAATTTTAGCGCAACCTATCAAGTAATATTTTCTCTACGTAGTAACACATGCAGCCCGTTCCAGTCAAGAAAAAAATTAACTCTGAAAATCATAGCATATGGTAATACAATCAATTTTCAAAAAATGATACTCATATTGTAATATTTTGTTGTAAGTCGAAAATTATTTTTGGTATTATTGAATGATAAAGTTCTCGCAATTAACATTTGAACTATTGATTTAGATCTTCTAATATTCGGTGCAACATTTATTTAGTTAATATTACGCCTATTTGTATTTTAAATATCTTGTATAATAAGACAACTACATGCGGGGCATAATGGATGAGGCAAAGTGAAATAGTTAATTTCGTTTAGTTACTCAATCATTTATTAAATCTTTCACGCATTTTTTTTAAGTACTTATTAACGTACCTTAATTTTGTAATTCACTTATTTACTCATTCATTCATTCACTTATTTTCTAGCTCCTTTATTTATCCTGAAACACTAATTAATATATTTATTTAATTATTAATTCGTTTATACTTTTCAGCATCTTTTCATTTATTCATTAATTCTTTTATTTACTGATTAATTTTATCAAAAATATTTTTATAGAAGAATAGAAAACATTTTATTACAAAAACATTTCATTTTTCACTTTGCCCTATGAAAAAACAAAGTGAAAATTTTCTACTTTTTTTTAAATCGAAAATTCACCATGAAAAACAAAAAATACTATTTCATTGCAAGTTTTATTATAAAATGCAATGTTTTTTCTTTATGTGCTGTAATTTGCGAAACAAATTGGAAATTTGTTTCGAGCTTTTTCAAATGAACAAATTGGAAATTTGTTCATTTGAAAAAGCTCAGTCATCTTAACCATTTCACTTTGCCCCACATTCCCCTACTAAGCAACTGTTTCTTGCTGGTCAGACATTGAATAAAAATAAATATTGGCGGTTCGTTTTCAGCTGAAGCCATTATGGCAAAACAAGACATATGCTTTATTCTGCTGAGTGTTTTGTATAAAATCAACTTAACCTATTATAAACTAGATTCTCTTGTAAAACATATTGTTACAAATTCTGTAAATAGAAATTATTTTTATGATTAATTTCTTGTAATCTGGCTAAATTTGGAGTTTATTCCATTATTCTTCATCTAAAGTTATTGTAGTAACTTAACCTGTAAACAGTTTCTTGCAATGAATGTACAACCCCTTACATTCGAATGAAGTATATGGTCCCTCCATTTCTGAACGATAAGATTTATGAATGGAATAAAAAGAAAACATCGAGAAGCATTTCGAATTTTGTCGAAACATCTCTAGGATTTATAAATCGCCTCCGCGAGTGATAAAAAGTTAGACTGGTCTGAGCCGTGGGATGGAAAGTGTGTATTAGCCTTTGCGCTGTGTTTTCGCGTATTTTGATGTAAATACGTGTGTAACCGTTGAGGATACGGTGTTAATTGATGTTTGCCTAATTGTTATGGTTAATTTAGCAGTTGCTAACGATATTTCTTGTACATAGTTATAAATAAATCTCCTGTGTTTTCTCAAGAACTATGTCGTCATTTAAAGAATTTCTTGAAGTGACTGAACTCGTAACAATATGAATTAAATTTTCCCCCAATCAATGTTAAACATTTCTCTCTCATTTATATCTAATTTAACGCGTCAAAATTTATGGGAAATTTTTCAAATAAAGAAGCAGTTTGCTCCCGTCATACCATGACGGGTGATTTGCTACTAGTCAATATGATTAAAAATAATATGATGACTGAAGAAAAAATAGCCGCTTATTGAGCAGATAAGTGTCATGTGATGAAAAGACTACCATTATAAACTCAAAACTTCGCATGTATGTACGGACGTTTGTTACTCTTTTACGCTAAAACTACTTAATGGATGTTAATGAAACTTTACAATAATGTAGCTTATACATCATAATGACACGTAGATTATAATTTATAAAGATATTGTGAGAATTGTTCAAAATATATAAAAATAAGTGTCAAGTAAGTAGGAAAACATTTTGTCATCTGCGAGCTATTCTGACATTTTATGTAAATTGCGTTGCGCACATTCTTTTTCTTAGAAGGAAAGGGGAGAGAACACAGTTTCTGTTTAAACATTTTAGTTTCAATGAGCTGATGTGTTACACGTGGGGGCACTGTTCTCTTACTACTGTGTGCTGAGTTTTTTGCACTGGTTGAAAAGGCTCCTAGTAACTTCTAAATAGCTGTATGCTGTTGCTTTATTTACGTTGGTTTTTCAATTTAATCATAAATATCTAATTAATATAATATATTTTAATATATATATATACATATATATATATATATATATATATATATATATATATATATATATATATATATATATATCTTTTAATAACTGATTATTTTTGTTTTTACATAAAATGGATGTAGTTTTCGCATTACCAAAAAAAAAAAAACCTATTCTTTTTGTATAATATGGTCAAGAAACTCAAAGTTGGTCACCTGGTGAGTAGTTTTTTTTTTCTGGATTTAAATTCTTATTTAAAACTGGCTTAAATACGTTTTAATGCCTTTTGCTTGCAACAGAAATCAATGTATTCCTAAAATAGGTTCAATCAATTCCTTAAATAGGTGCGAGTTTCGGTGAAACACATTATTCTTCTTTCAATTGCATAAATCTTGAATAATATTAAAATGAAATATAATGAGTCGCAATAACCATTCGAGATTTGTCCGAAAAGAGAAAAATGAATGAAACTGATGTTTTATTTCCTTCGCCATGTGAGATATAATTATTTTTCTCGCCTTCATTTCTTTTCGCTCCCCCCCCCCCCCATAGAACGTGCTACGGATAATTTTTTCTGAGAATCATAAATACACTTCTTGATTTCAGTTTTTTTGTTTCGCGAAGAAATAAGTAATTTCTGTATCGATTCTACATATTTAAAAATACACCACCAGATTAAAAATGTGTATAAAGGGAAAGAAAAATGCAGAGTAATTAGACAATCAAATAGTTTAAGAGGTTTTTTGATAATTTAATAATATCAAACACTTTTGTAAGAATCGATACATTTATTGGGGAACGGGGTCCCATTATTTTTCAAATGAACGGTACATTCTCTGCATTTTCTGCGAAGAAAATGTTTTAAAGCTTTTGGAATTTTCTGCAAATATTGAGTTGCCTAAAACTGAGGCTCAAATGGGACTTAACTTAATTTCCCACTGATTTGTGCTGTCTTTTTTGATACAATAACATTTCTGCCATTCCAAACAGATGAAAATCACGTAGGATAAGTTTGGGCAGTAAGGTGGATGCTACAGTAGGGAAGAGTGTTGTACCTTAGGACACTTTTCATATTTTAATTCTTAACTGCAATTATTTGAATTCAATTTAAAATCTAAAAGTCACATTAAAATACCCTAACATAATACTATGCAATATATTTTTTAAATTTTTGATAGTTTGAAAAAAAAATACTACCAGTCATTTAAAGTAAAAGTTCCTAGCTGTCCCAAGGTACAACATCTTATTGCACCTTGGGACACATCCTGTTGTACTACGGGAAAGTCTTCATGATTCAGGAAACCGCCATATACTTGAACCAATTTTGCACCAGAAAACGAAAAGAATATTTTTTCCATGGTAATGAATAAAATTATGAACAATTAATTATGAATTATGAATTATTATCTAACATTAAATGGGTTTAAAAGATTGCATAAGATTAGAACATTGTTCCATGTTCCTAAACATATCTTAGATATCAAGAACCATGCATATGTTGTACTTTGGAACCTGTCTTAAAGGTACAAAATATTTGGCTGTCCCAAAGTACAATCACGACGTAGTTTAAGAAAAACCAAAATGATTTCAAATCAGGATGCATTATCATTATTTTCTCATGAGCAAAATATTTAAATTACTACTCTTTTACAACAAAATAAAATTGAGTTGATTAAATTTACAAATATAAAGACAGAAAATTAATTAAAAATGAAGAGAATATTTACTTTGGAGTCATAATATTTTCTATCTCTCACAAAATCGTCAATTTTACTAATTTGATGCTGATTTTCACTATGGTACTATTTAGTGGTGAATGTTACTATTAGAGATTACAAAACCATGGCTGCTAAAAAGAGATTCTTAGAAATTAGCAGTGTCCCAAGGTACAAACGTCCCAAGGTACCACACTCTCCCCTACTGGAGTCACCAACAGATGACGATGACGTTCATCATATAGTCCCACTGTTAATAAGACAGCAACGGAAACAATTTTATGCAGTTTTAATTGGATGCCTCACTTGCCAAATCGATTAACTCCATAAAACAAAAAGTAGAGAAGACTTATGAAGAAGATAGTGTTTTTTTATTTTTATAAAGGAGTAAATAGAACCTCGTGTTATATTTTCTGCCATCACATAGTCAGATATGTACTGAACTAAAACTTTAATATATATTCACATGCTAAGCATTGATTAAGCACTATTAAAGCAGTTATGGTAATATTTTAAAAAAGTGGAGTTAATCGATTTGGCAACTGAGGCAAACAAAGCGGTCGTTTCCAAAATTTTAAAAGTATTTTTTTCTGAAAGAGCATGCTTAAAAACAAAGGATCTGATCATTTTTAAAATAATTTATTTAAGTTTATTATTTAAAAAAAAATTACTTAAATCGGTGCGCTTTCATTGCTTACGCTTCTGTTGTGTGACATATCAAATGATGAAATGCCATTCAGTGTTGCCATTCACAGAGTAAAATATTTAATTTGCACCTTTACTCACGTGTATTGGATATGATATGGTTGATACCAAACGTAGAGCGCAATATTTAATTCGTTTTTTGATTATCATACCGTGGAAATGTGGTAGAAAGATGCGCCAAATTGCATCATTTGTGACGTCAGCAAGACCACGCCTTGTTTTCAAAATCGGACATTTAAAAAAAAATTAATTAAAAAATAACTGTTGGGAGAAATAAAGTATTTTCTGGGTCCATGTTATTTTTTTTACTCATTCTATTAATTTCAGTGACTAAAAGTAGTAATTTTGACTGAAGGAAACAACCACGTTAGAGATCTGATTTAACGATGAGAAAAGTGCGTAAACATTGCTGGATATAATGTGAAAAAAAAAATGTTTTCAAGCGATTATTATGGCATTTTTTAAAGTTATCTTTTGCGCCTTACAACTTAACTTCATATTTCAGTCAAGTGCACTGAATTCTTATTTTTTAGATTTCAATTGAACAACTAATTAAAATTTTTAGTACCTTTTAAGAGTAACACTCACCGATATCTGCATCTTTATTAGTAAACGATTCAAACTGAAGTCGTAACCTTCAAAATAAGTTCATGTAATGTTAAATGCAAGTTTAGCATAGCTTTCTGCTTAATCTGAATAAAAGTTTCGTGTGATGTTCAGAAATAACTACTAATTATCATTTCTTTTCGTTTTAAAACTTTTAAGCTTCAATTATTAAAAACTCTCTACTGTTCTACATAATGATTTCTTTCATCACTAAATGTCTATAGACACAAGCATTAATGAGTAGGAAGCACATCGAGGGAAATATTTTTTCTAACTTGAAAACTTATGTACCGTTAAATGGAGCTGCATTTAAACTACTTCTAATCTCCTCATGGTTGACAGTCTTGTTTAAAGAAGGGTTTATTTCGACAATAGAAACGAACTACAGTAGATCATCGTTTCACGCGGGGGTTACGTTCCACGGAAATGCTGCGTAAATCGAAACCGCGTAAGTTGAGACCTAATATATAGTAGCATTAAAATTAATGGTTAGGTTCCGTAGGATAAAAAAACTCCTTCATTCTCGTGATGAGTAATAGTATAATAAGTTTAATGTGTACTTATATCGACGTTTATGCACAACATGCATAAAGAATTAAACATAAATTAATTTCGTGTTCTGTTTATAAAGAGGAGCTGGCTATGATAGTCTTCTGGCAGTCATTAAGAATTTTTCTCTGTAATTCTTTGCAGAGCATTAATGCATCCGTAATCACTTGCGTCATTTCCATGATAGAATCTTCCTTCACTAACGAATCCGGAAAATCATTTCTATTGTCTAGGAATGATTCAAAATTTTCAATGTGAACGTTTTTGGTTGTGTGTCACCGAAGTCGGTATCCTCGTTGGTTTTGGCCTCCTTTGTCACTCCTAAAAAATTCTTCCAGTGAGTTCTGAACTGATAATTTTACTTCTGGAAAGAGCTCTTGAACCAATCGAATAAAATGTTTCCAGTGGTCCAAGTTCAATTATTAGTACGCCAAAATGCAGTAGTTTACGTGTGATCTGCAATCCTTAGGAGTTTGGATTTTGAAAGAGAGGAAAATGTTATCTGTTTGCATTGCTGCATCCGCGTAAAACCGAAACTCATCCGCATAAAATAAAATAAAGGTGTCAAATCTTAAACCGCGTATAATCGAAACTGCGTAAAATAAAACCGCGTAAAATGAGGGTCTACTGTATTTCAAAATCTGAAAGTGATTTTTCCCTATTTGGAAAGATAATTTAGTCATCTGAACGGAAGTCAAGCCTTTCAGTGGGTTTATGCATCAGTGCTAATTACGACTTTGTCACACTCTTAATAAATCTTTACACTACCGGGCTCTAGGGGAATAAAAATCACATTCAAAATATCTCTCGAAACCTTGTGACTTCCTTCAAGTTTAAAACCTTTTACTTCATTGAAATCAAAATTGTTACATAGTTTCCATTGAATTCGCAACTTTTATTGGATGAGTAATAATTTATTCAGTTGTTTGTTTTGCTGCATGTTTAAAACTGCCAATTGAATTATTTTTCTCCATTTTGTACGTCCTCCTTAGAATGCACAGAACAATGGATATTTCGAAATTTGGAATCGAGATTTTTTCAAAACCCTCTAACGCAATTTATTTCATTCAAAAAATACCTTTTAATTTGTGAAAGTAGAGTTCTTTTGCAGGAACGAAAGTTGTTTGAATTTGTTTGGAAAAAAAGAAAAAAAAAAAAAAAAAGGCGTAGAATAGTTTTATGGAAAACATTTGCAGAAAATGAAAAAAGGAAATATTTTTCCCTTGAGAAAATGAATACATATTAAAACTAATTTGTCGTTCGGGATATTTTTACTTCTTTTAAATGAAACGAACGATAAAAATGGAACGAAGACAAAGGAAAAAAATTCCAATAATGTAAGTCACGCTATTCCCGCAGTAATCCCCCCCCCCCCTCCAAATATCCCTGAACTTATAATATTGTTCTTCTTCCGGGTTAAGAATAAAAAAAAAATTAACGGCAGTTTAACCACAAAAAGCATTTTACGTGTTATGTGGGAATGTTAGGTAGATTTGGGCTATTTTTACAAGAAATAAAACTATTTCAATATCTCTGCATCTTAGTTGTTTTCGGCAAAATTGGTGTGTCAGCCCCCCTCCGCTCAAGCTTGTATAATTTATATACGCGGTAAGACGACAGTTAAAAAATCAATTGCCACCTCCTTGAAAACTTTCTGGATCCGTCCTTGGTCCTCCGTAGAAGACGCGATTGAGTTACCGCAGGTGAAAAACGGGAGTTGGCGAGGGACGCTCAGGGAGCGGAAAGTAGTAGTATTCATTACACTGATGAAAAATAATTTTTTTCCTGGGATTTAACAAATTTTACCAGCCTTTCTAGTGGGAATTGTGAAAATACTCATAAATAATCGAAATTGGTTCTTATTTCAGAGATATTCTCGCTTAATGTTGAAAGGTTGTGTAAAGCAGAGATTCAGACAGCTGAACATAAACAAATACGTTTAATACGAAACATGGGGACACACATACAACAAGACATAGAGAAATGTAGTGAAGCCCATGTTTCGTATTAAACGTATTTGTTTATGTTCAGCTGTCTGAATCTCTGCTTTACACAACCTTTCAACAACAGAGCGTGGTTAGTTCTAAGTTTCACCCAGCTACTAAATCACTGCAGTAGCGGAGTAACATGGGGGACGAGATAAAATATTCCGTTGAGCCTTTTGACGGAAGGAATTTCTCTCTGTGGTGCAAGAGAATGGAAGCGGTTTTCGCAGCAAAGAATTTAGAGGTGTATTTGGAACGTGAAGCGGATTCTTCGAAAGCTAATGAACTTTTAGCGAGTAAGAAGGCCTATGCCTTGATGTTATCATTAATTAGTGATAAAGTTTTAGTTTCGCTTTCGGAAGAAAAGACTTGTGCTGAAGTAATTGCAAAATTGAAATCGATCTATGTTCGAGAAGGAGCGGTCAGTCAGATATTGGTTAGAAAGAGACTTTCAACTTTGAAAATGAAAAAGGACTCATCCATGCAGGAGCATATTGATGAAGTGAACAGGCTCGTTACCCAACTAAAATCGTGTGGCGTGAAAGTGAGGGACATGGACAGTATTGTCTATCTTTTGATGTCTCTTCCAGCAGAGTATGACGCATCGAAATCTGCAATAGAAAATCAGCCTTCGGAGAACTTGACTTTAGAGTTTGTTTGCGGTCGTCTTCTGGATGCTGAAGCGCTGATGAGCGATCGTCGAGTCTCGGAGCCCAAATCTTGGAAAACAGAGTCATCAAATGGTGCAGCCTTTTCTACAAATCATCGGGTAGTGTGTAACAAGTGTCGCAAAACAGGGCATATTGCGAAATTTTGTAGGAGTAAAATAGGTTGCTACCAGTGCGGAAGAAAAGAAGATTTTAAGAGGAATTGCACAGTCCAGAAAGAAAAAAATACATCATCAAAAGGTGGAGCAGTTGCAGTGACTTTCGTTGTTGGCGAAGTAGAACATCGGTCATTTATAGTGGATAGCGGATCTACAGCTCATATGTGTGCACATCGGGAATGGTTTGAGGAGTTAAAACCATCCTCAGGAACTGTGTCATACGCTGCAAAAACCAGTAAACTGGAAGTAAAAGGAATAGGAACTATTCGCGGTGTATTAGGTGACGGTGTGCAGGAGATCCTACTGAAATATGTGTTATATGTTCCAGAACTAAATGAAAACCTCATTTCAGTGAAACAGATACAAAAAGCTGGATACACTGTGAGCTTCAAAAATGACGAAGCAGTTATTGAAAAGGGAAGAACAAATTTCGTTTTGTGCAAGCTGAATTCAAAAGGTCAATATGCAAGTGATTTTGTTCCCTTCATTTCAAATTCCTTTGTTGCAGAAAAAGATGGAGGTGAACTGTGGCATCGCAGGTTAGGACACTCCGGAAACCATGTTCTGAGCAAACTAGGATTACCAATAAGCGAAAAATTATGTGAAAACTGTGTGTTAGCGAAGCAGTCCGCGAACCCTATAGGAACAGGAAACCGAAGAAGAGAAAAAGCTCCCATGATGACAATCCATTCTGACCTATGCGGTCCGGTCAACCCACCAACTCAAGCGGGTGAAAGGTATGTGTTAACATTAGTTGATGATTATTCTCGTTTTTGTGAAGTTCGTCTTCTTAAAAAGAAAAGTGATGTTCCCGTGGAAATCAAAAAGTTTCTCAAATTGAATGAAAGCGTTCGAAAAATTCGTTGTGATAATGCCCAGGAATATGTTTCAGGTGAACTTAAAGTGATAGCAAATAAACTTGGAGTTACGATAGATCCCTGCCCCCCCTATACTCACGAGTTGAACGGAATTTCAGAGCGGATGAACAGATCACTTTTTGATAAAGCCCGTGCACTTTTATATGATGCAAATTTACCTAAGAACTGATGGGGATATGCTATTCAAGTTGCAGCATATATTCATAACAGAATCCCTAGTTCAAGCATAAGTGATATGTCACCCTTTGAACTAAAATATTCCCAGAAACCGGATTTAAATCAAATTAAATTATTTGGTTGTGATGCTTATGCCAAAATTCCTGATACTCGCAGACAAAAATTAGATCCGAAATCTAAACGAATGATCTTCATTGGATATTCTAGCATGGGATGTCGATTAATGGATCCTGATACGCACAGAGTTATTGTGTCACGTAATGTTCGCTTCAATGAAAATAAAGTATATGTGCAATATAGAAGTAATTCACGAGACGAGCTCCCGAAAGGAGAAGGAAAAGACGAGGAAAAACACGACAGAAATGTAAATAAAGAGTTAGGAGAAAACGAAACCAAAACGCCCGCAGCTGCACCCCGACGATCAGAAAGAAAAAGTAAAACGCCAGAACGATATGAAGCAATGTACACGTCAGAAGAGACGTTGACCTTTTATGACATCTCAAAACTACCGGAAGAACAACAAGCCCAGTGGAAAGTCGTGATGGGGGAAGAATTGCGCTCCATCTAGATAAACAAAACTTGGGAACTGGTAGATATCCCTGATAACGCGACCCCCATAAAGTGTAAGTGGGTGTTTAGGAAGAAAAGAGACGGAACTCTCAAACCCAGACTTTGCACAATGGGAGACCAGCAGAAGGAATACGTGCAAACTTATTCGCCAGTCATTGGAATGCCTTGTTTACAATTAGTTCTTGTTTAGATTCTTCAAGAGGATTTAAAGGCTTATGTGATGGATGTGAAAACAGCTTTTCTGAATGGTGAGTTGCAAGAAATTGTTTTTATGGAACAACCGCAAGGATTCAATGATTCAACACTTAAATGCATCAAAAAAGCCAGTTTGAGCTTCGAAGTAAGTTATTTTTTGCAGAAAAATGATTGTGAAAGTGGGTGGTTAGTGCCATTTAGACGGGTTTAGCCGGACGCTATGTTGTGATGTGAATTTTACCGTGGATTCGTAGAAATTAGTTGATTTGCGTAACGTATCGTAAACTGAAAAAAAGTCATTTTTAAAATGTAAATTTCGAACGAATTCGGGAGCTATCATAGAAGAAATATACGATCGTTAATAAAAATTTCCTATAAACATTTTTTACTCATCAAGTTGACAAAACAAACTGCCCAAAATGCAGTTTCATTCCATATTTGACCGATTAAGTTGGATAGAGGTCATGAATCGTATGGCCCCCTCCGTGTTCGCGCTTGGTGAAAACTAACTTATGATACCTTGAAATAACTATTACAAAATGAGACCTAAAATCCAGAATGGTCGGGACAGCGACCTGTCCGGATTTCAGAATTTTCTGGATTTACACATTTAGCTGTTTTTGAAGGTGTTATAAAATATGTGCTTAAACAGGAAAGAACAACAATTTCTTTAAAAATATTATTCAAATAATCTGTAGCTCATCAAATAAAGCATTGAAAATCTTCAGAAAATTTCAACCCCATCCCATCTGGTTTTCCCATCTGGTTGATTCTACGCTGAAATGTAGCATTTACGTTTCTTTTCTATGACACTACAACAGATACAAGTAAACAAAACAAATTTTGGGTAATAACTGTTTCATTTGCTTTACTAAGTAACAAAATTATTGCTTAAGAAACAACAATTTGCTATGAATATCTATTAAATTTATTTTAAACCGAACAGTTTGATATGGCAGTGCAATCACGTAATTTGTTAGAATTTACTTTAAATAAAGTAATTGTTTTTTCCTTCGCTTCATTGGTTTATTGGCTTTTTTTTTCTTTGGATATATTTGAAGGTAGTCCAGAGTTTAGGATGATCTTTTTCTTCAAACTTCAGCAAGAAATATAGAACTAGGCTAGAGAAAGAGCTTTGAAGACACGGAGGCACGGCAATAGAACTTCCGTCCAACTATTGGCAACCAGCCACCTAACAAATTAGTTACTAGTAGGTGGACGGTACGTCTCCTTCGGCTGAAGGATCTAAGGAAGTGACGTCATTTTAGCTCCGCCTTTTTTTCCTCCTATGTTTGTGGCAGAAGTTGTTATCCGTATTTCGCTGTCTTAACAACAGGACTTGGTATAACAAACGGAAAAGGGCATGATTATTGAACTATTTTATTATCCCCCCCCCCCCAGCCGGATCCGAGAAAATTTATGAGAGCATTAGAAATGACGGGCGTGATTAACATACAAGTGTAAAAAATATATTTTCTGTTCTATATTTTCCAGAAGTATTTTCAGTAGTTTTTTGATTGGGATAAAAGAACATACTTTATTTTTATTGATATAAAGTAATATCTTAATTTTTATTTGTAATGTACAAAATATAAATAAATAAAATAACAATAATAAAAATTACCGTTCTTAATTTTTAAATGTGTTTTCATTAGTTTTTTATTTTGAATTTTTAAAGAACCAATATTTAATTTTTTTAAGTATTAACTCCTGAAGAATGAGGAAGTGTTATTTCGCAATATGGGGGAATGTGGGGCAAAGTAAAATAGTTAACATAACTTATACTTTTTAAAAAATGAACAAGTGTAAAATGTGTTCTGAAAATTGTGGTTCATAAAGAAAGAATAATATATGACTTGCATTGAAACATTTATTTTTGATAGTAAATTTGTGTATCTCCATAAAAAAGTGGAAATTTATCACTTCTTTTTTTATATTTTTTATGGGATCATTTAATTAGTTTCATTTAATCGGACAAAATAGCCATTTCTGGCGAGTAACTTAATTTCTTTGCACTGAAGGCATTGCATTTAACTCCAAAATATTTTATTTTCGGGTAGTTTTTATTTCCTGGCATTGATTGGCAAGGGTGTTCCGAAAATTTCAACACATGCCTACTATATTTTCATAGCAAGTTTGTGTCTAAACAGTAAAACACTGTGCTTTAATTCAAATTCAGAATTTATGCGATTATTAGACAAGGTGACAAGGTAAATTTACATTTTCCTATGTTCTGAAGAAGAGATTGGCATTGCAGAGCTATCAAGCAGATCACACCATTAAAAAGTAACCAGGTTAGGTTTGCCCCATTCATAGCAGAAAAATTATTTTTGTTTATTTCAAAAATTCATTGCATAATGTAAAAAAAAAAATCAACTTGCAATTAAAGAGTTTAACTATTGTTTTTTTAAAAAAATGTATAAAGCATAGGCTTGTCAAGACTCCCTCCCCTCAATGTGTACAGCATAAAAATAGATGTTACATTTTACTATCTTTAAAACTCGCAACTAAGTATTCAGAAATAAGTGCATAGTAATACATTTCGCCCTGCACTCTCTTTACATATGGAACTTTCTTACCCTTTGTATTTCATAGTGTCATTGAGTCAAGCAGCAGTAAAGAATTGTATGCAGTGCGTAGCCAGGATTTTATTTCGGAGGGGGTCCAATCAATGGCGTAGCGAGATTTTCATTTTCGGGGGGGGGGGGGGGGGGTCAAAGGAAATTTGACAAATTAATATGCAGATCTTCTAAAAAATAGAATTTAGAGATGAAAAATTTATTTAATTGTATAGTCTCAAGTAATAATTTTGAATGCATTTGAATTTAAAATAAGCAGCAAAATTTAATGCTAGATTCCCCATTTCCCCAGGAAGCCCACGCAGGGGCTATATTCCAAGAAATTTAGAGGAACTAAACAGAGGAGAAGTGACTTTTGTTCGATTCTGAACAGGTATATGTTCTCAGAATTTTTATCTACGAGTACTTCAAAAGACACAAAGGTTCTACGCCTTACGTCGCGTCGCCCCCTCATTTCGTGCCCCGCTCCCCATTTAGTTGTTCATAAGATGAAACATATCCAAAATAAGGAGATTCGCATTTGAGAAACAAATTTCTCCCAACATTGAACATTATCGTCCATTTTTGACACATTCATTGTGACAGCCCTATTTCCCGCTCGCGTAGGGATACTTCTCTGGTGGAAAGCTCGTTACGTCACTTCCTTCGATCCTTCAGCCGAAGGTGATGTATCGTCCACCTTACTAGTAGTCCTCCTCATCATCATCATCATCAACAGTGAGTATCACACGTCATCAATAGTGAATAGTCGACAAGTTTCATAGTGACGAGATTGACAAAATCGGGAATTGGTCATTTTGTGTGACAAGTCGTCTTCAGTGAGTGACTGGTCAAACAGCATTTCGTTCTTGAAGTAGCTTGGTGAGCCGTTCGCACTCACACAATAAACAGTCATCTTTTTATGAAGTAACATCAAAAGTCAATTGAACTTTTCAAGAAATTATCCATAACGAAATAAGTAAAAACATTATATACACAGTCATAATTGTTGGTGCATTGAACTTTTTCGTGAACCGTCAATAGTCATGTAGCAAACAGTCATTGTTTCATCAAAACAGCATTAAATGTCAATCACATTTTTCAAAAAATTATTCACAACGAAATAAGTAAAAACGCTATACACACAGTCATAATTATTGGTGCATCCAACATTTTGGTGAGTCGTCAATAGTCTTGTAGTAAACAGAACTCTTTTTATAAAACAACTAGCTGCGTCGCCCGGCTTTGCACGGTCCACCTCGAAAATAAAAGTTATGTCAAGTGACGCGAGTTCAACACTCAGGCTTGAACCAAAAAAAAAAAGTCAGTGAAATTTTGCGGCAGATTGCGGAAACCCCCCCCCCCCCAAAAAAAGTAAACATTTTAAATCCCCTGATTACACGAAAAGCCTCAAAACAAAAACAAGAATTTTACCTGTTCATATTAGAGAAAAAAAAATGGCAACAGATCTTTTATCTTAATGATTTTCTTCACGCTGTAAATTTTAATAAAAGCGTTCATCCGGAAAGTTGAGTTGAAGCACTGAATAATAATTTGAATGGAGGAAAGCCTTCGAAAAATAGTGATTTGATTTTGAAATCTAAGAGTCATAATTAAAAGTTTTTAATTGATATCTCCGCTAATTATTATCGGAGAATTATGTTAAATAGCCAAACATGAAGACGGGAGGATTACGAATCCATCGATACCTGGTTCGATGGTCAGTTCACTGTCGTTCGGGAGAAGAAGCTTGGACATAGATAGATAGATAGATACTCAGATTTTATAAGTATAAGATATTAAAAGCCAATCATAACTTCAAAAAAATCATCCATAACGAAATAAGAAAATCACTATATACAGTCATAACAAGTGGTCCATTGAATCTTTTGATGAGCCGTCAATAGTCACATAGCAAACAGTCATTGATTCATCAAAACAGTATTAAATATCAATCACATTTTTCAAAAAAAAAAAAAAAAAATTACAACGAAATAAGTAAAAACGCTATATACAAAGTCATAATTATTGGTGCATCCAACATTTTGGTGAGTCGTCAATAGTCTTGTAGTAAACAGAACTCTTTTTATGAAACAATATTAAAACTCAATCATAACTTCAAAAAATCATCCATAACGAAATAAGAAAATCATTATATACAGTCATAAGTGGTCCATTGAATCTTTTGATTAGCCGTCAACAGCCACGTTGTAAACAATCATCGTCAACAGTAAAAATCAATCACATTTTTTGAAAAATTCCCTTTTTGTAAATTAATATGAATTGGTAACAACTAATTAAAAAAGAAATATGTACAGCCATCACGAAATAAATCTATGTACAGTCATAAAGATTAATTTATACGGTTATATAGTAACCAGAGCTGAAAGTTTTATTGTCAGAAACTGCAAGCTCTTTTGAAATGTTTTTTTTGGTAGCAGCAGGCTTTCACGGTGGTTTTGGAGGTGGAGTTTGCGTGGCCACATTGTTTTTGCTATAATTCGGTTTGCATAAATTAACTACAATAAGGCGTTGCTGCACATTTATTTGTGTGGCCACGTATATTTTTTTCACCACCAACTTTATGTGAAGTACTTTGATGTATTTCTTTTCACAATCTAAAGCGTATAGAAAGAATAAGGTAGAAAGGCAGATGGAGAATCCAGCCACATCTTGTTATCCGATGCAAAAAGATAGTTTAGATGAGAAGTAGAAGAATAAAGCAAGGCAAAGATAAAGATAAGTGAGTGCCGCCATGATTACAGCTAGACTTCAACAGTTTGTCACAAATCAAAACGCAGTTCAATCGATAACACAAACTTTTACGCTTTAGACAAGACAACTTTTATATAAATGAAAATAAAATCATCTAACCTATCAATAGTGTTAAGACTCCAATTGTTGTCGTTAATAAAAATGAGCATTCATAGAGCATTCATAGAGTAAAAATATATTGCTAAATGTATTGTTACACAGAAATTGAATTTCAAAAGACAACAATAGTTTGTGAAAAATATTACCCGATTGGTTGGTTCTTTTGATTTTAATTGCGCAAAAGCCTTAAAAGGATATATTAAGCAAAATAAAAGTTTTTAGGTTTTCAAAAAAAAAAAATAAATAAATAATAATACTAATAATAAAGAGTGTTTAGTTACAGATCAGGTCTGTGGAGTCGGAGGAAAAATGACCGACTCCGACTCCGGAAACTTAAGAACCTCCGATTCCTTCACCACAAAAACAGTCCTACTCCACAAATACGGGCACAGTTGCAGACTGAGGGAAAATGATCGACTCCGGAAATTTAAGAACCTTCGACTCATTCCGACCCCTTTTTTAAAAAGTAGCAACTACAAACTACTTTTGAAAAGTAGCTACTTCGCTACTTTTCAAAAAAAAAAAAAAAAAAAAAAATCATCCACACTATGGTGTAACACAAAAAATGAAAGTCGATTTTTCAAGTCGCATGCCGTCTAATATTTTTTCCTCTTAGTCAAAACAATTGTGAATTTTTTTTAATCTAATATGAACAACGGAAACCTGTGCCGACTTGCGTCTGGAAGTATGAACCAGTACTTGTATGCTAGGCCAAATCGAAAAGAAAAAAAAACAAACCTTTTTTAGAAACTCGAAATTTTTGTTGATAAAACGTTACCCCTATATCCCACACTCCACATGCACCACAAAAACATTTACTCAAATTATATAAATATTTAGACAACCCACTTTTGGCATGAAATTTAAAATTCTCTTCAAAAAATTAATTTTTTTTCTGTTTACTTTTTAAAAAATTACATATAAATTTAAATAAAATATGAAGTTCAGAAATTATTAGCGAACACATTTTCAGATTAACATTTGCAAATAAAAAAAATATTGTATTTGAAATTAAAAATTCAACTTAACCTTGAAAAGATCCATATCTTTGAGTACTATGTGGGAGATTTAAATGTTGCATGAGAGCAAAAATTTCGATTTAACGCTAATTAAAGGTATACGCATCAGTAGTGGCCAGTGCTTAATAGTGCTTAGTAGTGGCCACTTCAAAGTTTAAATTTGAATAAAAAATTTTGAAAAAAAAAAATAGAACCGACTTCAAAATTGCTCTAAAAAGTGAAAAATAATTTTATTCTTTAAACACCATCGATAATACTTTGAAACATAATTTTTGAAGTTGGCGCAAAGTAAAATCCAGTGTAACCATGCTTCGTTCATATTTTTTTCAGAAAATCATCCACAGTTCGGAACGAAACATTTATATCACTCAAATATGCTGTTATCAATGCATAATGTATGTGGTAGTGAAGAAACTGGGCCTGGTTAAATTTATAACTGTAGTTGAGTTATGGCTGTGAATGATTTTATCTATCGTTTTTGCGCCAAATTCAAAAATTATGTTTAAAAGTATTATCGATGGTGTTTAATGAATAAAATTATTTTTCACTTTTTAGAGCAATTTTGAGGTCGATTCTATTTTTCTTTTACAAAATTTTTTTTATTTCACTCTTCTGAGCGTAAATGTATTTCAGAAATATTAAGAAGTTACTATTACGAAACTTTACCTTATTTTTCTCATAAAAATTCTCCGTACTTAAAAAAAGCCTTAAATTTTAAGCGATTGACACTAAAAATTTATCTTTGTTCTTACCTGGAATTCACTTCTGTGTTAATTTAATTATAACCATTTAAATATTACGTTTTCCCTAACTAATCTACTTTTCGCAGCATACAAGTTGCTTTTTATACAATTCTGTATTTCCTTACTTAGCCCAGATCATCTGTTATTCGCACAGATGATAACGATAATACTATAACTGAGGCTTGGGATGCAACGAATAGTAATTTGGCCGAATACCGAATATTCGGCTATTCGGTCGCCGAATAGTTAACTTGTTTTTGTTTAAGAACAAAGCACAGGTTGCCTTTAAAGCACATTTCTGTGCATTAAACAGCTTAAAATACTATATCACAATATAAAAAATGTTTCAGAGCAAATTAATTATTTTTTTGCAAGCATTAGCATTAAATTTAAAAATAATCGGCCCTATTCGGCCGAATATTTTTTGTGCTACCTAGTATTTTGTTCAAGTAGTCTACACCCTCAATGTAACCTACCTGCACTGATATATAAAATAACAGAAACTGCAGGTGCTTACAACTCTACAGCACTTCCTTCGAAAATGTTTTTTTTTGGTAGTATCTATAAATGTGTTTGACCGAATGTCTAGCAGACTTAAAATTTGTAAATAAAGCTCTGTGCAAAAGAAAAGCAATTAAAATAAGATTTTATTTTTTCTATTGATAACCTCTTTTCCCTCATGTTTTTTTAAAAAATTGCTAGAGGATTTGAAAAATCTCTTTTTTGCCCCTTCGGTATTTTAAAATGGATCACATCCTTGTAAAATTATTGCTCTCTAAAAAGTAAACTACTTTATTTCCTCTACATCATCTAAGCCACTCATATGACTGAACAAGTCCTTTTTTCAAGAATTTCACCCCTTAGCCTTTCCAGTAATATCATCTATCACTCTTACTACAAAATATTGTAGATCACAAGAAAATCCATAGAGATATCCTTTACTAGCAGTCACTTCCCATGCTTCTGAATTTCTCCCCCCCCCCCCCTGTGAAAGCTGTGATATTGTAAATTTGTCTTTTGGCTGTACTGACTGTAAAATGTTTTCCTCTTCTGTTTTGAAGAGATGTATTTTTCGAGTATTAGGCAATTATTTTCGAAATTTAAGCCCAGCATTACTAAATTATGCAAGAATGAATAATGAAGAAAATCAATAAAATATGTTATCATTCTTAAAAAACTAAAAAAGTTGGTTTGTTTGATATCACTAAAAAAGATAAAAATAAAATAATTCTGTTTTCAGGACTATTAAAATACATAGCAACCATTTTAAAGTTAAACAGCATGTCAGTCAGTTACCGATCGAGTGTGTCAGTAAGTTACCGAGGAATTTTCGGTGTTCCGGTTGTAAACTTCCAATTCTACTTACTCAGCATTTAAATACTCTTGATGTAGGCGGAGAATATGAATTTTGGAATATTTCCACCAATAATTTTCATGCTGAGGGGAAAAAGTTTCTTTATGGTAACTAACTGACAATCATAAACTGATTTAAAGACTGTTTTTGTACGAAAGATACTACAAAGATATTTTCTGGTATAAACTTCCAGTATAAAACTATATGATAGGCCACTATAGACACGCGAAATATC
Source organism: Uloborus diversus (assembly GCF_026930045.1). Lineage (NCBI taxonomy): Eukaryota > Metazoa > Arthropoda > Arachnida > Araneae > Uloboridae > Uloborus > Uloborus diversus. The sequence continues at coordinate 36,202,680 of NC_072737.1, read as the reverse complement.
CATTTTGACGACTCCCGAGTTAATTACAACGAGTTTTCTCGTGACGTCTGTATGTAGGTATGTGCGTATGTATGTCGCATAACTCAAGAACTGTAAGTCTTAGAAAGTTGAAATTTGGTACGAAGACTCCCTAGTGAGGTCAATTTGTGCACCTCCTGTTTTGGTAGCATTCGGGTGTTTCTAAAAAGGTCTTTTGCCCCTTTTTAGGGGGAAATCATTGCTAATTTCGATGTAAACTCAAGTATTGTTATAATTTGGCGGACACGGCGATATAATGCTAGTCTTTTGGCCGCCAAGTTTTTTGCCAACTTGGTGACAAATTTGGCGATTTTTTTTAATGGTGTTTGTGGGAAGAGGGGATTTTCTTGAATTCAAGGGAAATTCGTTAAATTCTTAGCACGGGCATCGCCGTGCGGGTACAGCTAGTTAATATATATATAAAGTTACGTACAGATAAGTATACATATAAAGTTACGGCATGAAATTTACCTTGCGAAAGGCAATAGTTCATACAAAAACCAAACGGCAAAAATCATTCATATTTGTCTAGATGAGTCATTCCACGACAGCTGACCTAATTTTCCAAATCGTCCCCACTCGACCATCTCCAAACTGGATGAAATTTTATACAGGTGTAGAGATGCCTTTAAAACTAACCTATGCAAATTTTCAGCTTCCGAGATCCAAATACTGAGAAACTAGAATCTTCCAAAAAATTACCCAAAATGGTGGTTGAGCTTTTTGTGACAAATTACCATCTTTAGCCATAGTTTACAGAAAAATTTATCGCCCTGGAACCAAACGGCAAAAATCATTCATATTTTTCTAGAAGAGTCATTGCACGATAGCTGACTTAATTTTTCAAATCGTCCCCACTCGACTATCTCCAAATTGGATGAAATTTTATACAGGTATAGAGATGCCTTTGAAACTAACCTATGCCAATTTTCAGCTTCCGAGATCCAAATATTGAGGAACTAGAATCTCCTAAAGAAATAACCCAAAATGGCGGATGAGCTTTTTGTGACAAATTGCCATCTTTAGCCATAGTTAACAAAAAAATTTATCACCCTGGAACTCTGAAATTTTTGGAGCATAAAGTACAATTGGCGGTTAATACACTCATTTATTTTCGTGAATTTGAGCTTATTATATTTTTTATAGCTCGCGTTTTAACTCGTGAAAAAGCGCGGTGGAGAAATTTTTTCCCAGATTTTAAATTGTCATAAAATTTGCACAAATATAATTCAAAGGCTCGTACTTCGTGATTATATTGTAAAGTTACTTGTTTTTAATGGTTTACAGTTGTAGAGTTTATATACCTATTTTCCAAAAGATATTGTCATCCAAAGTGGCTATCAAAACCGTTCAAGTGAAAAAAGCCCATTTTAAAAGCACTGTAGCTCACGTTTGTCACCTCGTATCTTCTCTTTGTTTATACCATTAGAAAGAACACATTTTTTCCTATCAAAATAAGTTTTTTCTTCGATGGTGTTCTTTTTAATAAGGAAAAAAAAAGAGTTTGAAATTCTTGGGGAAGGGGGGGGGGGGAAGAAGAAGGAAAGAAAACTCAATATTTTCCAATCAAAGAACATATTTGATCATTAACGTGCTTTAAAAATAATAACTAAAGCATTGGATCATATGCAATCACTGTAAAATAAAGATAGGAAAAAAAATATAAAACAGTTAAAAAATACATTACAAGAAAAGGGAAACACGAAAAAACAAATTTTAAAAAATGCTAACCAGTTTTTTTTTTCTGTTTACAAATACCACAAAAATATTAGAATTGCTGTCAGTCACATCCATTCCGACTAGCCTTACAGTATAGGGTTTAAATTAAGTTTTAAGTTAGGTCTATACTTAAATTCGGTGCACTGGCACTAGCTATATTGTATCATTTTCCCCGCTTTAAGCAAAAGTAAAATGTTCCACCCAAATTTTAATTGCTCCGAAAGAAGCTAAAAAAATAAATTACCGACTGCGATAGCACCATACTCGTTGAGTTTCTTGTTTCTACAAATGGACTGGAATGGAAATTGAGAGTAAATTCTCACCCGTTATTCTATGACAGGGGTTTTTCTATATTACGTAATACGAGGTCTAGCCTTAAAAAGAGAAGTGGTTATTAGGAGGCGGTAATAAACATCTGGTCATCATGACAAATTTGCACCCGTATACTCATCATAAAGTTCACATTTACAGTGTATACCTTTATGGTATTTTTATTTATTATCAATCTCAAATGATAGGGATTAGTAATCTGAATTTTTTTTTATTTAGTCTAAGTTTTGCTTTTTTAATTTCATCTATGTTGATGTTTTTCCTGAAAAAAAAAACGTAGTTTTGCACCCCCCTTTTAAAAGTAAAATTTCCTTAAGTTAAGCCTTGAATAAACGCAAACGATTTGTAACCACGGCGACGAAAATTTTTCCTCTTAATAAATGTTAAAGCAATGAGCTAGACTTATTCTCGTCGTCATGGCAATCTGAAAAATTAGAGCAATATCAACCTCGGTTCAATTGAGTTTAATTAGTAATTCGTGGTTGCACAAAAAAAAAAAGTCCGTGAGCTTTGTAAATGCGTAAAAAAAAGAACAATTGAATTTTCATCAAATATCTTTCGAAGTCAGTTTTACTTTTCCAGCCCCAAAGCGTTTTATTTACAAATATAAGAGACTACGATGCATTTTAAAATTTTTTTTGTTGAAACTATAACATTTAATAAGCTCACTCCCAACAACATTACCTTAAAGAATTAAGAAAAGTAACGAAACATCAAAGATTTTGTTTTTCAAAGAAAGAAGGCTACTATTTTTTAATGCCATACGTATGAACAAAAGTAATGAAAACAAAAAGAGAAAAAAAAAAGAATGAAGAAGCAGGATTTTTTTTTCTGTTTTTGTTTTTGAGGAAAAAGTTGAAAGTTTTAGTCCGTAAAATTATATTTTTATTCTTGCTCATATTAACAAAAAATCAGCTTTCTTGAAACTGTTTGTTTCGTTTTTAATTGACGCTTTTCTCCTCAGATTTAAGTACTTTTCTTTTTGCAAAATTTCTTATTTTTAATTACTACCTATACTTACAACTGAAAAAAAACCACTACTTTTTAAGTAAGAAAAATCTTTGTTTTCAATATAACGAGGAAAAAAAAGTTTTATGTACCATGAAATGTTTACTTGAGCAGAACAATCTTCAATTTAGGGCAATTATCTTAGAATTTTTCTTTTTACCCGAAATAATTAATTAAAAAACTATTTTCCCAACTTTTATTGAAAATATATTTCACAACATTTTATGGATTACTTATAAGTTTTTTCAGTTTTTCATGTAGCATGATAAAAAAGTAATTTACTTTATTCCCAACAAACAAGCCTCTTGTTTTAAGAAAAAAAAATATTTATCTTGAGATTTTAAAAACTTTTAGGAAAAAAATATTTTTTCATTTCTTGATCAGCGATTCTCAGCAACAATTTATCTTTAATACTACAGTCAAACCCCTCTTTAACAAACCTCTATTTAACGAATTTCGCAATTTAGTGAATTTTTCTTTTCCCCCGACTAAAATGAAGACAAAACCCCGTTTACCGAATAATAAACCCCGAATTAACGAATTATTTCAACAGCCAATTTTTTTTTGTTAATTTGAGTTAGGAAATATTGCATTGTTTTCCAAAATCAGCAATTTTAAATGGGCGAGGGGTGACCAACGAATAATGATTCTACTGGCAGAAATTGATAATGCAACTCCCATTAAAACTGTTACTTTTCCAAATGCTTTACATGCATTGGAAACTAAAAAACATATCTCATACAGCAGGCAGCAAATGACGCAGTATTATCCTCTTTCCATAGAGTCGAAAGATTTTGTGCCAAGTGTCAAGGAAATTGTCAAACATCTATTACTCCGTAGTTTAAAATTTCAAATTAACTAGTGTGTAATAAGTCGTGGAATACTGAATTAAAAAGTGTACACTTTCTAATTATGGGTATTTTTGCGCAGTTGCTTAGTAGGGATTTAGATAAGGGAAGTGCAATTTAAAAAAAAAAATTTCCCACCCTGATATTACGAATAACCCCGATTTAACCGTGTAGAAGTTTTGGTCTCGATGAATTCGTTAAATCAGGGTACGACTGTACGTTGAATATTAAGCTTATCCAGGGGCAAATAGAGAAAAAGATTTTGCAAGGCTCTAGAGATTGAAAAAGTGCTTCCCCCTCTACAACAGGCATTTTTCCGTAATAAAGTTCTCGTAAGGTTCTTTTAAAATGCTTTCAGGATCTTTTATAGAATTTTGTAAAGGTATCATTCAAAACCGCATCCGTCCAGGTTACATAAAAATTGAGTTAGCAGTTGATTAAGTTGATTAAAATACTACAGGATGATTAATACATTACTGTTTGTTTCGCTCAAAAATAATCGTGGTTCATTTAAATTCTGTTTTAAAGCTTACAGTGCTAAGTTCTTCCTTTAACAACATGTTCATTCGGTCAATAGGCCCACAATGGTCACGTGACCTGGAGTTCTTCTGCACTATCAAGCTTTGTGCCACATGCTATTGAGGTTAAGGTGCACTCTTGGGGATATTATCAAAAATTGCTTTCATTGTTAATTCATTCAAAAACAAACATTCCGGTTTTAATCAAAGAAAAGCATCTCCATTAGATCAAATCAAATAAGGACATGTCCTAATTTAAGAACTTAATTACAGGTTTATTGATTTTATATTTGAAAGCGTTCTCTTAAGAACATTACTGAGACTTAATTTGTATATATATGTGAATACACTGGTCAATAAAAGATTATTTAAAAACCTGCTTTTCGTGAATTCCCAAAAATAGTTTAGAATGGACCTGTGTGATTTTGATTGGTACCTCTTCAATCAGTCTACTTTGAAGTGCAGGAAATATATATACTAATTTATTTCGAATACGAACGCAACCTGTATTTATAAAAATTTCGAGCCAATTGAGTACTAAATTCTCAATATATATTTCACCAAAATATTATGCGCGTAACTAAATACAAATATTGTCATAACTATTATAGCGTTAGGACCAAAATATTAAAGAGACGCATAGCCTCATGTTGAGTTTTTACACATTTGTTTACCTTTTTTTCATGTGAGAGAGTACTATAATATTTCTCTTTCACTTAGACAAGGATTAATCGTTGGATTATATATAAAACATTATATATTGCGTTTAAAACTTACGTAATCAAGAAAACTATAGCTTCATGGCATATGAACTATTCAGAAACTATTCCTTTACAAATTCTGAAGCAGTTGGTGCTTTGTTAGCAAACCCGTGATGCAATGATTTAAGATTACATTTTGGTAATATATGCTGTTTTCATTAATATACTTGAGTCGTCACTTAGGTTACCACTTGGATAGATTGCGTGAGTATACTATTTTTGGTCTGGGAACACTTCTTAAAAGACGACGAAACATTCTTGATGTAAAACACTAAAAAACATTTATTTAGTAAGAACATTTAAATGCTAAAAACATTTTAACACTTAAAATGTAGCCGCAAACATCACTAATCAACATGTCGCTCTGTACTAGCGCCGGACGCACGACCAACAAACAAAACGTGCGAAGAGGAACTGATTGACAATTGATAATTCAATGGCGGCCGTTTATCTGCCGCATTGCTTAGTGAAAGTGGAAGTTTAAGTTCGCATTCTTGGTAGAAGTTAAAGTTCATATTTCTGCAGAAAGTCCAAGCTTATAATTTTGAGTCCACCAAAATACTATGGTTTTTCCTAAGAAAGTATAGTGTGTTTTTTTCATTTCTCATAAGCTGTAAACAAGCTTCATTATTTAACTTAGCTTCCTTGATTGAAATAACTTTTCTAGGTACACTTACACACATTTTGTTAAAAATTTTAATTACTAATTCTATTAAAGAAGACATAAGGGACGGTTTGTGCTATTGTGCACTCTTTAATTCGAAACCAGTGTGTTAAGTGAGTGAAATGTTTTTTCTTTTTTTGCGTTGACCTAGGACTCCAATGTTACTCAAATAGCAAGGAAACAGGATTTTATTGAAATATGCTTTGTGGCTTTTAACATAATGCTGGTAGTTTGAAATTTTTTGTTTATATTACTGAGGAGTGAACTAAAAGTTATTTAATGTCTAGTCAATCACTATCCATAATTAATTATCATATTCAAATTGTAAGTTTTCCATACACGTTTTAATGTATTTTTACAAATTTCAAGTTTTGTTTTCTGTTACTAAATTTCTTCCTTCGATATTCAACAACTTGCATTGATTCTCATGCCTATGTTTACGGAGCAGATTTTGTTAAGCTTTGCGGGCAGAGAACAATACATTATTGTCAATTTTACATACACGTTTTAGTGTATTTTTGCAAACTTCAAGTTTTGTTTTTTGTAACCAAATTTCATCTTCAACAATTTGCTTTGACTCTCATGACCAAGTTTACGGAGAAAATTTTGTTAAACTCTGCGGGTAGAGAACAATACATTTTCTTTTCCTGCCTTTCAACAAAATTTCAAACTCACATCTGTGCAACACATTTCAAACTTTGACAATAATTTATTTAAAGTATCGAAACGAAAAAGAAAGGCACATGTTAGAATGTATTTTTTTTTTTGAATAGATAAATATTTCCTACTGAAATAGATTTATTCCAATCATTTATCACTGAAAAGCAATAACTGCGGAATGCTTGACAGTGACTAAGAAGGAAACAAAAGATTACAGAAAGAAATTGATGATACGAAATTCTCCGTTACAGAGTTTAAATGATGTAAGGAACTACTTTGTTCCGGATTTAAAAAAAAGAACTACCTCAACATTCTATTTCAATAGATTGTTCTTTTTCCAGCAGACCTGAGTTCGAAAATTGATAGCTGCTGTGTCTCAAATTCGAAAACGAGAAATTCGTCTTTATGAATTTTATTTTGAAACTTGTTGCTTGAAATTTAGATTGGTTTTCATTTTAAAGTTATTTTTCATACATGACTTTAATCAAGAGTCTTTTGTAACTCGAAAAATAAAATGTGTATTTTATTTTATTTTTTAATTAAATGCTAAAAAAATAGAAAAAAAGAAGTTTCGTTTAGAAATTATATCATTTGTTACCTCGTCGATGACGGCTTAGTAAAACCTATTAATGCAAAACAATTGTTCGCTTTTTAAGAATCTATTTTAAAGCAAAATATAAAGCAACGAAAAATATAATAAATTCTCACTTATATGTTGTTTAAAAGGGACTGAAACGTGAGAGAGTTATAAATGACACTTAAATTTTTATCTTAGTTCAAATCGTACAAAAAACGTCAAATTCAAACATTTCCCTGTGGTTAGTATTGAATCCAAAACGCGTTTCTTAAAAAATATCTCGAAAACTCATTTCTGCAGAGACTTATAATATAGATACTCACTATATTATAGATATATAGATACACACTCAAAATATTCAACCCATCGGATGGTCAGCGCGTTCTATAGATCTAAATTACATTGAAAATGTTTGAGAGGCTTTGGGGAGCAGTCTTGCTGGTCGACAACGCCCTCCACTAAGCAAGGACACCCTTATCCGTGACTGCCAGAAAAATGGGAAAAATTACCCCAACAGCTGCTGGATAATGTTGTGTGAAGCATCACATGATGTGTGGAAGCTTGCATCGCTCTCCATTGTAGCCATATCCCATACTGACATCTTGCGCCGGAACGCCTGGTGGCGGTAATTACATTTATTCACTTTTAAGTATTCAGCCCAAAATGACCGTTTCGTCCTTTGAACCCTTTTCAACGCCTTTTGGATTTCATAGCACAATAAATTATCGTCATTGAAATGTTCTAGAGTTCAGGCATTAGTTTATTTCACTTGCCATCGAATTACACTTACTACGTGCTACATACCCCATTGGAATCCTTCCTTAGAAATTGTCCACCAGTCTAACAACAACAACAACAAAAAAGCTCTGAAGCTTTTGTCATGAAAAAGCAAACAACCAGATTATATTATCGGCAATGAAATGCCTATTTTTTGCGTGGTTAAAACACTTTTTGACTGGAAAAAGAGTTCGCAAACATTTCTCCTACTCGATCTCTTTCTAGCTTACTCTCCTCACTTTACGGAAGGTCCCATTCCACCCAACGACTCACAGGATTCTTCAAACAATTTTCTTTATCTCATTAACGCGTAAGTGTACAAGATAAATCATGTTAAAATGTTTGATTTAAGACTGAATTTTACGTTAAAGTATTCTTTCGCGAAAAATCTATTGTTTTCTGTTAAAGAACTACTTTTTGTGCAATGTTTGCTAAAGGTACACAATGTTAAGTTAAATATTTTGAATGTGATGTTCAAATGAAGCGAACTAATTTCGATGTTTTATCAGTTTACATTTTGAAAGACTCGATTGCTTTTGCATGAACTTGAAGTGTAATGACTCTTCAAAACTACATGAATGAGAGGAGAAAAAATATTTTTCTTTTGTTTAAAATGCCTGGCATGGATCTATGTTGCGATTTTATTCGACGCTTTTCAAATTTTAAGAACTGAGTTTTGGAGAAGTTAAAAATAAAAATGACTAAAGAGAAAAGGGTAGTGATTACAAATAAAAAAAAAGCTAAAGTGTTATACGTAGTGACTTTTATTTAAAAGAGGAAGGGATGAATAACAAAGAGAGAAAAGCCCTAATACAATGCAAAAAATTGGAGATAAGATAAATAGAGTTAAAACTATAAGCACCTTTTCCCTACACATTATTAATTAAATTTTTTTTTGTTTAAAATGACTGAAACGCATCTCTGCTGTGATTTTATTCGACGCTTTTAAAATTTTAAGAGCTGAGTTTTGGAGAAATTTAAAATTAAAATAACTAAAAGAAAGGAAATAATATTGATTACAAAGAAAAAAGGCTGAAATGTTGCACGCTGTGTCTTTTATTAAACAGAGGAAATGATTAATAATAACGAGAGAAAAGCCCAAATAGGATACAAAAATTAATGTCTCGTTGAGTTGTGAACGGATACGCTATAAATAAAGGCTAAAACTACGAGTACCGTTTTCCTACGCATTTTTAAGGGAATTCGAAACTAGGGTGGTTCGAAAAAACCGATTTTTTTAAAATTTCGGAGTCGCGTTACCTCTCAAAAGTTGTAGTTTGGAATGCTCAATTGGAGGAAAATTTAAAGCAAATTATAAGTTGACATCTTCTGTTCGCGCATGAGGCTAAAAGTTTGAAAAAACGTTAAAAATTGAAATTTTCAAAAATAAAATTAGATTTTTTGTATTTTTTCATAATGCAACAGCCATAAATGGGGTTGTTTCCTTCACTCAAAATTACTACTTTTAATCACTGAAATTGATAGAATAAGCAAAAAAAAAAAAATAATAATAACATGGAGCCAGAAAATACTTTCTTTTTCACAACAGTTATTTTTTAATTAATTTTTTAAAATGTCCGATTTTTCAAACAAGGCGTGGTCTTGATGACGTGACAAATGATGCAGTTTGGCACATCTTTCTACCTCGTTTCCACGTTATGATAATCAAGAAGCGAATTAAATATTGCTCTCTACGCTTGCTGTAAATCATATCGTTGCCAATACAGGTGAGTAAAGATGCGAATTAAATATTTTGCTCTGGGAATGGCAACACTGAATGGCATTTCATCATTTGTGATGTCATCGGCAGAAGCGTAAACAATAAAAGCGCACCGATTTAAGTAATTTTTTAAAAATATTTAACTTAAACAAATTATTTAAAAAAGGGTCAGATCCTATGTTTTTAAGCATGCACTTTCAGGAAAAAGTACTTTTTAAATTTTGGAAACAACCCCATTGTCAGTATACAGGGTGAGTTCGATCGAATCTGCCATACGAAAGGGGGTGATAGATGAGCCCAAGTGGAGCATAGAACCACCCATTATCGTGTCCAATCCTTAACTGTAACCGAGTTTTGGTAAATTTAAGGAAAATGAGTAAAGAAACAAAATTCTGAGAAAACGGCCGATTTCTGAAATTCTTGTAGGATATACAAGGAAAATAAGTACATATTTGGAAAGAGCAGACTAAATCCTACAAAATGATACCTTTCGCATTAAGATAGTCGCATTTTACCGAGAGCTACAAGCTTTGAAATATTGGACACACTCAGAATTAAAATGGTGCCAACATTTTTAATCGACATTTTCGAAAACAACCGTAAGAGCTACAATCGGGCAAATCTACCAAAAACTGGCCCATTCCATTAGCTTTCAGATGATACAACAACAAATCATATTGGGCTTCATGTTCAGCTGAAATTTAGGCTTTTGTTTGAAACAGTGTAAAAATCTGCATTCGTTAAAAAAAGGAAAACCAGCGAAGAGTCGCACTTTTCTGTTTTGAATTTTCTGTTTCACGATAGCATGTTGCTTTCTTTGTTTAAGAAAATGATATTTTTATATAAAAATAATAGTTTTAACAGTTTAATAAAAAGAAAAAACACACGAGATAATGATTCGTAGAAATAAAAGAAGCATTACTTTCCCGTGCATTTCACAAAGGGAAAATCAAGAACAAAAAATGTTACACTAACTTCAATTAGTACATTTAATAAACCTTCAAAATTTGCAATAGCTGCTGAAATTGGTCACCGCCACACCTGATACACGCTCTTGCCCTTTTGCGAACAGAAACAACCGTTGCTCTTAAAGAAATTTCATTCCTTAGTTTCCCTACTGCTTCAGCAAGCCGGTCGCTCAATCCTTGCAAACTTGCTACTTCTGTTTTGTAAACTTCTTGTTTTAAGAATCCCCAAACAAAGAAGTCCACTAACGTCAGGTCTGGGGATCTAGGGGGGCAAGGGATGGGGCCCATACAACCAATCCATTGGGGATACTTTTCAGTTAGAAATTCCCGAACGGCATTTGAAGAATGTGCAAGGGCTCCATCGTGTTGGAAAATGATTTCCGCTCTCTCCTGAACAGGATTAGTATCAAGAAGGTCAGGCAAATGATGCTCAATGAACTCTAAATATGAGCTTCCTGCATTATAAGAACTTAAAACGTATACAGACCCATCAAAAGACTTCCGATTACGATTTATGATTGTGAAAAATATCGTCTGAAAATAAAAAGCATTTGTTTAACAAAGCAATTAATGATAAAAACTAAACAGAATTATTCATTTGTCATAATATTTTATGTATCGTTTGCTTCTTTCTGATATTTTGTAAATGTGTTTTGAAAATTGCTAGAATTATGATTCTTTTTACAGTAAGTCAGTAGAGAGTGTGTTTTTAGTTTTTGAAAGTTTTCGTTAAAGTTTCTAAAGATAAGTTGCTATATTCTTTTCTCGATTTTTTGGGTATGTCTCGATTTTTTAACGAAGAGTATGCTGATATGCATTTTGTGTACGGATTTTGTGATGGTAATGCTCGCAGAGCCGAGAAAGAATACCGGCTCCGTTACCCAAATCGTTCTGCATCTAATAGATGTGTTTGCCTCTAAACATCGAAAACTCAGAGAGACAGGTTCATTTGGTACGTTGTTCGAGAGGGTCCAGGATCACCGTTCTGCCAATGTTGAGGAGTATGTGCTGGACCGAGTAGTGGAAAACCAAAGTGTGAGTTCACGCTCGATTGCTATAGAAGGTGGACTATCACAACGTAAAGTGATGAAAACATTGCACCAAAACAAGTATCACCCGTATCATTTTACTCTAGTACAGGAACTGCGCAATTCAGATTTAGAAAAGCGGGTAACATTTTGCAGATGGCTACTAGCCCGAGACACTGAAGATCACCATTTTCTAAGAAAGATATTGTGGACAGATGAGTCGTTGCTCACTAGAGGGGGCATCATATATTTGCATAACTGGCATCATTATACTGAACATAATCCTTTCTTAACCTAAAACTCATCATTCCAAACTCGATTCAGCATAAATGTTTGGATTGGCGTAATAGGAGATCATTTAATTGGTCCGTATGTGTTTCGAGGTAACCTAAAAGGAAACACATATTTAGAGTTCATTGAACATCATTTGCCTGACCTTCTTGATGCTATTCCTGTTCATGAGAGGGAAGAAATCATTTTCCAACACGATGGAGCCCCTGCACATTCTTCAAATTTCGTTCGGGAATTTCTAACAGTATCCCCAATGGATTGGTCGTATGGGCCCCATCCCTTGGCCCCCTAGATCCCCAGACCTGACGCCAGTGGACTTCTTTGTTTAGGGATTCTAAAAACAAGAAGTTTACAAAACAGAAGTAGCAAGTTTGAAAGAATTGAGCGACCGGCTTGTTGAAGCAGTAGGGAAACTAAGGAATAAAATTTCTCTAAGAGCAATGGTTGTTTCCGTTCGCAAAAGGGCAAGAGCGTGTATCAGATGTGGCGGCGACCAATTTCAGCAGCTATTGTAAATTTTGCAGTTTTATTAAATGTACTAATCGATGTTGGTGTAACATTTTTTTGTTATTGATTTTCCCTTTGTGAAAAGCACGGGAAAGTAATGCTTCTTTTATTTCTACGAATCGTTATCTCATGTGTTTTTTCTCTAAATTAAATGTTAAAACTATTATTTTTATATAAAAAATCATTTTCTTAAACAAAGAAAGCAACATGCTATCGTGAAACAGAAAATTCAAAACAGAAAAGTGCGACTCTTTGCTGGTTTTCCTTTTTTAACGAATGCAGATTTTTACACTGTTTCAAACAAAAGCCTGACTTTCAGCTGAACTTGAAGCCCAATATGATTTGTTGTTCTGAAAAGCCAATAAAATGGGCCAGTTTTTGGTAGATTTGCCCGATTGTAGCTCTTACGGTTGTTTTTGAAAATGTCGATTAAAAACGTTGGCACCATTTTAATTCTGAGTGTGTCCAATGTTTCAAAGCTTGTAGCTCTCAGTAAAATGCGACTATCTTAATGCGAAATATATCATTTTGTAGGACTTAGTCTGCTCTTTCCAAATATGTACTTATTTTCTTTGTAGATCCTACAGGAATTTCAGAAATCAGTCGTTTTCTCAGAGTTTTGTTTTTTTACTCATTTTCCTTAAATTTACCAAAACTCGGTTACGGTTAAGGATTGGACACGATAATGGGTGGTTCTATGCTCCGCTTGGGCTCTTCTATCACCCCCTTTCGTATGGCAGATTCGATCGAACTCACCCTGTATAGCGTAGTTTGAACCTAAAATTTTTTTAAATAACTTTTAAATAAGATCTTTAGTTTGCGCATACACCTTAGATTGAGCAGGAGATTTTAGCCCAATTTAAGGCGCATGCGCAAGCGAAAGATCTTATGTAAAAGCTATAAAATATTTTTTTTTAGGTTCAAACTACGCTATATACTGACAATTTACAGCTGTTGCCTTACAAAAATATAAAAAACTAATGTTATTATTTTTTGAAAAATTCAATTTTTAACATATTTTTTCAAATTTTCAGCCTTATGCGTGAGCTCAAGATGTCAACATAGAATTTTTTAAATATTCTTCTCTAATTGAGGATACCAAATTACAACTTTTGAGAGGTAACGCGATTCCGAAACAAAAAAAAAAACTTCTTTTTTCGAAGCACCCTTGTTAACACCCTGTATACACGTAATGTAAAAATGCTAAACTTTATGAACCTTTTTCAAAAACGCATATGTGATAGATAATTACAATTTTCAGTGTTTTTAAGAGATATCTAAGAGTCTACAGACATGAAATTTTTACGCAATTATGTTTATTTCATTATTTTTTACCTATTAAATGAAAGAAGGTCACTCTTTAAATGAAAGAAAAGACAGTTTTTTTTAACCATAAAAGCAGCTGTTTAGGAAAAAGTGTGAGTCAAAAAGTAAACATTTTACTTCATTACAATTATGTATATTTTGTATGTTCATAGAGTTATAATGAAAAATGCAAGTCAATTAGGTGACTGTAAACTTTTTCGATAAGTTGATTCAACTAGCTCATTCGTGTGTACTGTGTACTGTTCGACCATCACGAGAAAAGCCTCGCCGAAATGTCTGTGCCTGTCTACTGCTGTAGCAACGAGGCGCGTCTCATTTTCCAAAGGGAAGCTTAATGCTGGGAAAACCAGTACGACTGCACAAAGGCGAGCAGACGAGTGACGAAATGGCGCCAAAAAGCCTTCCTGCTAACCCTTACAGAAAATGAACGAAGTCCGTTTCTATGGCAGTAGACGGGCTCAGACTTGACGTCGGGAGCTTTTCTCGTGAAAACCAGACAGTAGGAGGCCTTACACTGCATAAACATGATTTATAATGGAGTTTACCGACCGCTTTGCGATAAAAAGTAAAATTAATTATATTTTTGGGGGTGGTCTACATTAGCAACAATAGCTACATTTACTCACCTACCTTCTATAAATATTTCATCCTTTTATACAGGGTGACAGGAAATAGTTTGGAGACACATAATACATTATAATTAAGACCAAACTTCAAATCAATATGAATACATTATTTCATCTGTACATAGTATAAAATCCATAGTATAAAATAAAGTCTCCAAACAGCGTCTGTGCGTTTGAACTCGCAAAACTCGAAAACTACCCGGCCGATTTCGCTGAAATTTTCGGTTTGTTCCTTTAAGTTCCGAAAAGACTTGCAAAATGGTGCGAAAAAAAATTTGATGAACAGTTTTCTTTTTATTCCAATTTAGACCTAATTTTCACGTAAATTCCCGAACATGGGGGTGAAAAATTGCTTGCACATATTAATATTATCTAGAGTTGGAAAGAATAAAATTTTCCGCTTTCTACGCAATTTGTTTCAATGCTCTAACTTAATTACGGCGGGAGTTATTTGCGTTTTTAGCTTGAATTTGTTTAGGCTTAGATGAAATTAAGGCACTACTTTCTTCATTAAATCTATCAATAAAAAGTGAAGGAGTTGTCCCACTGTTTTTTTTTTTTTTTTTTTTTGACATCATCGGAAAAAGCGACATTTTTTACTCCAGATCTATCTCGACCTATGGTCGAAAAATTAAGCTTCTATCTCCAAAGGACAAACAGTTACAAGTCTTTTTTAAATCAAGTTCAAAAAATCTCAAGTCCTTTCAAATTGCTAACCATTTTCTTTCGCATTTTAATTCCTTAAACTCGTGTTGTGTGTTTCCATGGTTACGTCCATCTTTCTCGATTTAATTTCTTAGAAGTATTTTAATATCTGTCGTCATTGTTTAAAAGGGATATTATTAATGATGTTTTTTTTCTTTTTTTTCTAAAGCCCGATTGTTGAATATACGTCACTTGACACAACTTTTATTTTCAAGGTAGACCAGACAAAGCCGGGCAATGCAGCTAGTCTATTATATTTACAAATTTTCAAAATAGCTTGCTTTAGCCTATATACAGAGCTTTTGGAGAAATTATGGGCCGCAACTGACTTACTGATATTTTATCCCATTCCTTGCATAAGGATTTCGTTAGGGATGCCAAAGTTTTATGAGGTTTAGTAGAAGCCCTTGTCTCCAAGACCTTCTTGCATTGTTAAACGGCGTCAACGACCCCAAACGGGATGGAGTTTTGAATGGGGTATGTGCTAATGGGAAAATATCACTAGATTTTGTTGATCAAGGGGTTAAGGTTAAGTTAATCAAGAAACACATCGCAAACGTATTTTCGAAGATGTTGTCTTACTTTGGTCGCAAAAGTTCTTTGGAAACAAAAGATGGACCTTCCAACAGGATTCTGCACCTGCACAAAGGCACTCAAGATTGGTGCAAGACGCATTTTCCGGACCTCATTGGAGCTCAAGACTATTCCCTAAATTTAAACCCAATTTATTATTCTGTTTGGTCCATCGGGGGACAAGGGTGTGTGCTAAACCTCATAAAACTTTGCCTTCACTAAACAAATTCTTATGCAAGACTGGGGATAAAATGTCAGTAAGTGAATTACGGCCCCTAGCCGAAAATTTTGTGACACATTTAAAGATCTGTATAAAAGCAAAAAGTAGCCACTTTAAAAATTTTTAAATATATTAGACGAAATATTGTATTCGTATTAATTTTGAAGTTTGGTTGTAAAATTTTCATTAGCATTAAAGTTTCAATGTATTATGTGTGTCCATTGTATTTCTAAGAACGCAACGAGTGAGTGGCAACACTTCGAACCGGGCACGAGACTCATTCAATCAATCTGACGATCGAATCACTCCATCAACCATCGACCCCTATGCTGTGCTGCATTGGGAGCACTATCGAATTGCTATCAAATTGTAGTATTTAATCAAAGTTAATTATTTTCTATGTATGCTAAATGTTAGTAATAAATGTGTTTCTCGTGCTACCTCGGAATTATCTAATCAATACGCGGAACTTGGACACCAACGTCACAAAAGTGTCCAAGTTATTTCTTGTTCCCCTGTAAAAGAAGTTAAAATTGTTTTACTCTTGAAACTAAAATAAACTTTAAGTTTTTATCAGAACTGTGTTAAATACTGCAGTACTAAATTATATTCTAAGCCTTAACGACATTATTTTAATCACATTGCTCAATAACTAAGCCATTGTCATTATTGTTGTTGTTTTACTTTTCAAAAAACCAAAGTTGGATGATTGAACTACTTTTCTCACATTAGTTATTTAAAATATCGTTTAGTTTAAGCATTGCAAATTTTGAATTAATGTTTTTGTGAGACGAAAATACGTAATGACATTGAGAATCAATTTAAAAACAATTCTGGAGGTATATATGCATACATAAAAATTCAAATGGGGTTCGACACATTAGTTAATGCAAACAGCAATACCCTAATTAAAGTTTATCCACGTAAATGCGATTAAACATTTTATTTATTTCGTATTAAAACATCGCTAACTTTTCAAATACTCTAAACGGGAATAAATTTTTTTTTACCATTGGTAAACGGTAATTTAATTAAAATATTGGGATTTTTTACATTTCTGATCTTTCTCGGAGGGAAAAAAATCTTAACTGTTTTTTTTTAATATAAAAGCAAACCTTTAAAATATGAACACTAAAATCATCTTTAATTTGATTGATTTTGAAAAAAGTTTTTCTCCAACCAAAATGGCTTTGATTATGTGACCAGAAAAAGAATAAATATTTTAAATATTGAAATGTTTTTCTGTTTTGCATTTGAAGCATAAGGCTTTTTACTTTCTAAATGCTTGATGCGTTTCTTAAATATAGACATTGTTTTTGTCTATTACATTTCAAAAAAAAAAAAAGAGTTAAAAACAAAATATATTTTTCAAAAGTGATAATAATAATAATAATAATAATAAAAAGAACACCATTGCTAGTTATAGAACATAACGTTTTTATCTGAACAAAATCACGGAGCATTATTTTTTAAAACATATATATATATTGTAAAATTTATTTTAAATGTTGTTGATGGCTTAGCTTCACATGATAGATAATGTACACTAGATCTTAGCAGCTAACATTTTATAAAATATCACGGGTAGCCTGCTTAAGTTAATGTAATAACGTAAAGCTTTAACAAGAGATACGAATTTTTGTCCCAGAATAATTTCACAACCATTAGTAATTTTGTTTGGAACTTTGCAATTTAAGACAGTTTTGAAAGACATTTCACAATTCTGATTAAAAAAATATCTTCATGTCCAGGAATGTTAAAAATGAATTTTAGAATCAGCAACATTAAAAAAGGTTTTCCGGTTGCGTCTTTTAGAAAGATCTTTTATAGTAAATTTAAACCATTAGTTTCTCTGTTGAAAAATATAAAGCTTCAATAAGGTAAATTTATATTCGTTCCTTTACGAGTTTCATCAACTAATTCATATTTTAAAAAGTGCACTTGCTGGAGTAAGCGACGATAGTGCAGTTATTAACCTTATTTGAGCAGTCACAATAAATCGCTACGTGTACGTAGCATTAAGAAAGGGCGGGTCAGGACCGGGCGGAAAGTCCAAATACAAAGGTCCATGGACTGAATATAAGTGTCCAAAAGGTCTGATGGACATTTGATCAAACGGACGTAAGCAAAACGGAATAAAGAAGAAATAATAAGATAAGAAAACATAATATCCAGTTTTCTGGACAGGGCAGACGTATGTCCACGATTTTCAAGTTCATCCTTTTGTCTCAAACTAATTTTGTTTAACATTCGTATAATACATGGTACACTTACCGTTACAATGTATGATAATCGAAAAGAGTTCAAGAAAACTGATGCTCTTTTCCCCTTGCACTATTGGAAATTTTAGTCGTTATACATACGTTGAAGCTGAAGTAGAAAAAATTTTGTCGGCCCTTTCCTAAAAAAGGAAGATTTTGACGTTACTGGCGAAGTACCATCAATAACTTACTTTTAAACAAACTATGCTGCATTGTTAAAATTATTTAAATGCACCTTTAATAATGCCCACTCTGGGTGTCCATTAATTCTGGGTGTTATGGAAGATTATTTTAATTTTTCGTTAAAGAAACGGGAATTTTAGGGTATTCTCGGAAAAAGTTCATCCGAGCATTTGGAGTGATCCACCATCAATATTTAAATAAACCTTTAAAAAAGTAATAAAAAAAAATCATTGAAGCATTCGTTTGAATTTGTGACGTCTTAAATTCAAATTATGCTTTTTGTAAACACGAATTGCGATAACACCCTACTCCGTTGAGTTTCTTAATTCTCCAAATGGAATGGAATTTAAATGGCCAGGAAATTCGCACCTGCTATATTATGACAGGTGATTTTCTAGAACAGGTAATGCGAGGGATATCCGTTAAAAAAGAAATGGCGATAAGGATGCGGTAATTAAGATAAAGATTTCATGGCCGACATTCACCTATCGATATGAATGATAAAGACAAACTGAATGATAAATATGATAAAGATGATTTACAGCGTTTAACGTTATGTATTTTTAGTTCTTATCAATCTTAAATGATGGGAATTAATAATCTGGAAGTTTTGCAGCTCAGGTTCATCTGTATAGGTGTTTTTCCCGAAAAAATGTAATTTTACACATACTATTTTAAATGTAAAGTCTGCTTGAGTTAAGCCCTGGAAAAAAAAAAAACGCAGGTGATTTGTAAGTAGTACAACGAAAATTCCGCTCTCGAATTACACATTAAAAAAATCCGTTGTTAATCTGAAAAATTAAAATATAAACTTTAGTAGGGTGCGGATAAAAGGTAATTCGTGATTGCTCAAAAAGAAAAAAAACGTACGTATTCGGTTGAATGCATTTTATAAAAATGTACGACGTTAAAATTCCTAAAGGCAAAAGATAAGCATTTTCTTTACCAGCAGTTTACATAAAATATTTTTTATTTCCAAGCCTGAATTTTGATTTATATCTAATATTTCTTGCTTGAGTTGAATTCAAATTCAATATATTGGATTACTATCTCACAAATGTCGTTACTGCAATGAAATCATTTGAGAAGAAATGCGAAAAACTCAAGAGTTCCTCACAAAAATAAATCACGTCATCTAGTACATTAAGTTGATTTTTGCGTATTCAGAAAGAAAATATTTCATAAATTTGAGATTTCTTCTTCGATACTTGACGTAATTTGCCCAATGCAATCCCTTATGTAAGGTTTGAGTTTTGAGGAATCATTCATGATAATGCACAAGAAAAAAATAATAACTCAGAGGATAAGTATCCGAAATATTAGGCCATTTAGTTCAAGTATTTTACATTTAAGGTTTCATAAATTCTAAAATGAACTTTATTTGGATTCGATATAGAAAATCATCTTGAACTTTCTAAGAAGGTTTTTCTGTCTTTATATAGGAGTTTAGTAAGAACCCATTTGGAGTATGTTGTGCAGTTTTGGTCGCCTTATATGAAGAAAGATATTTGTGTATTAGAAAGGGGTTCAAAGAAGGGTAACTAGACTAGTAAGGGGACTTTCAGATTTAGATTATGATACCAGACTAAATATGCTTAATATGTATACCCTGGAGCAAAGGAGGATCAGAGGGGACATGATCCAGTTGTTTAAATTTATCAAAATGAATGATGTTAATGGATTAAATTTTTGTACCGAAAGCAGTACGAGTGGTCATTGTTTTAAGCTATTCAAATCTCAGGCTAGCCTGGAAATGAGGGAAAGTTACTACTTTAGTAGGGTTGTGGGCACTTGGAACAGCTTACCGGAAGAGGTGGTAATGAGCAAGGGGGTGAATATCTTTAAGAGGGCCATTGATCTTCATTGAGGACTAATAAATTGACTAGGACCAGCCTATCTGGTCCTAGAGCCTGTTGTTGGTCGTCATATTTGCATTTGTATTTATTTATTTGTATTTGAAATGTTAAAACTGGTAAATCTAAAAACCACTTTAAATCTTGCCTAATTAATTTGAAATGCATTTAAAAAATACTTTAAGTTGTCTTCCATTAAAGTATGACCAACAAACATTTGTGCGGAAAGCAAAGCAGTGAAAAAGTATTGCGACACACAAATTCTAAAATATATTACGTTCGACCTCGAAGTAAATTTTTTCAATAAAATATAATAAAATAAAAACATACAAATTAATAAATAAACAAATAACGAGTAGGAGAAAGTATCAAAGAAATAATAAAGCAAACAAGTAAGAAAAGATAGTGCAAGAAAAATGGAAAATAAAAGCAAAATATTTGAAGGAAAACTTCCAAAATCATATTTGAGAATTACTGATAAAGCACATAAAACGGTTAATTAATTTGTCTTTACTGCTTGAATTAATTTTTAATTTTAGCAATCTTAAAAAAATTAAGCATGCCGTATAATTAGCTTGAAAATTTTCGAAAATCTTCTTAGAAACAAGATCTTAATATTTTATTGTATTTACATAAAAATAATCTTATTCAAATAAAAAACCCTAACTTTTTTATCGAAAAAATGATATTTTCATATCACCTCGACTGAACTGTAACTTGTTTTTCATGAAACAATACCGGCCGCGACAACCACAAAATATGCTGCCATTCCTGTTCCTAGTAAGTTAAGGTTTTGTTTGATAGCAAATACCTGTTTCTATTCTCCTACATCATTATTACTTGCTTTTATTAGATACACTAGCTGCTTCGCTCCGCTTTGCACCGTCTACCTCTAAATAAAAGTTATGTCAAGCAACGTGTGTTCAACAATCAGGCTTGAACAAAAAAAAAAAAAATCTGCAAAATTTCCCGACACGTGGCAAAATATAACCAAAAAGGAAAAATTTTAAATCCCTCGATTACAAGAAAAGCTCAAAACAAAAGCTAGAATTTTATTTGTTCATATTTGAGAAAAAAAATAACAGCGGATATTTCTTTTCTTTTTCGTATTCATATTAGAAAATGCCATTTTCACGTCCTAAAATTAAAACAGTTCGGTACTTTTTTGGGTGTTTGAAAACCCCCTACATTCCGTCCCGTGTGCCCAAGTACCTCGCTGCCAAATTTGGTCGAGATCTGTCGTAAACTGTGGATTTGTATAGAGAACATACATACACACATGTATGCACACACATTCTTTGATTTATTTATATAGATTAAAAAGTTGTTTATCAGTTGTTCTTCATTTGTTCCGATTTTCAGCTAAATCGGAACAAATGAAGATTTCAACATGCCTTCTGATAGCACCCCTACCTGCTGTAGCGGATATAATGTCATGAAGGTCACGACCCTTCCACTAAACCGTTGAGAATAGTACTCATCAAAACTGAGTACAAACACTTCTTGAATGAACTGTAAACGATTTCAGTAGTCTTTTCAGTTCATTAATTATTTTTGAAGGTAAATATTTGAAATATTACTTCTTTTCATTGCTTATGGAAGTAATTTTTAATGTTTGTGCCTTATTAAGTGCCTTATTCCTGGCTAATTTCGTGCTATTTATTGATACACAAGCGGAGGTGGGGATGTTCTTCAGCATGACCCCCTAAAGTGGTGGTCTATATCCACCCTTGCCCTCCTGTGGGATGAATTGAAAGACAATTAAAAAACTACATGTGTAAATGAAAACTGACAACTTAATTTTTGTACAAGAACAAAGCAAGACCGAAATTTCTAGTCAAAAAATCAAACTTTTAAAAACTCTTCAATAACGTTTTTTATATGCAAAGTTGAAAAGTGTCCCGATTCATCCCATTTTACGGTATCATTACTGTACAAAACGCCCGACAAAGACCCCAAATATGTTGTTTTAACTGCATGAGCTTTATGAAAAACATGAAACATGCTTATATGCAATGTTATTAAGTTTTGATGATTTCCATAAAAAGCATTTAAATAATTTTATCACTAACAGACGTTTCTTATAAGATGCATCCGATGCTGAATCAAAATATCTCATTTAAACTATTTCTTTAATTCTTCAAAGTTACATTGCATTGATATAGAAGTAGAGTGCATGTTCTTCATAAGTTAATTGCATTGATATCGAAGTAGAGTTTATGTTCTTCATAAAATAATAGCATTGATTTAGAAGTAGAGTCCATGTTCTTCTTAAAACAACTGCATTGATATTAAAGTCGAGTTTATGTTCTTTTCATATTAATTGCATTGATTTATAAGTAGAATAAATGTTCTTAATAAAATAACTGCACTGATATAGAAGTAGAGTTTATGTTCTTTACATGTTAATTGCATTGATTTATAAGTAGAATAAATGTTCTTAATAAAATAACTGCACTGATATAGAAGTAGAGTTCATGTTCTTCATAAAATAATGGAATTGATTTAGAAGCAGAGTTCCCTCTTCATAAAATATTTGCATTGCTATAGAAGTCAAGTCCATGTTTTTCATAAGTTAATTGTTTTGATATAGAAGTAGAGTTCATGAGCATTAGAGGAAGCAGTAGAGGAACATGAGCAGTCTTCATGTTCCTCCTGAAGTTCATGCACTGAAACAGGTATCTAACATTTTTGGAGTCTTTGTAGGATTTTTTGTGCAGTAAATAAATACTTATTAAAATGGAGTTGCCCAACATGAAAACAATTGATTAAAACGTAATGTGTGGAGCTCTCACTAGCAGTTATATAAAAGAACTAATGTATCAAAAAGCAATTAATTTTCAATTGAGCAATTTAATCAATATTGCTGCAAACTCATGCTAATGACGCAAAATTGTAAACTTTTTTAAGGGTTTTTGAACACCTCTATTAGAGACGTAGAACAATCTTTAGAAAGTTAGAACAAAAGATGAAGAAATGATCCCGAAACAAACATAACATCCATCCCAATGAAAAAAGGAAAAAAATCTAAGTTTTTTTGTTACTTAAATTTGTAATCTGCATATTTCTCTTTCTTTCACCCTTTTAACTGCTTCTGTTTTCACTATGTTTTTTTTTTGTTTTGATATGATGTATTTATTTTAATGAGTTTATTAATTTTAATTATTATTCTTTCGTTTTGAAAGCTGTTAAAAAATTTTTTAATGGAAAAAAGTGCATTAGTTCTAGACGGAACTTCTTGTCATTCACTGCAAGGTACAGATGCAAATATTGTTGCTGTAATCATTCTTCTTATCCTGTTATGCTAATTTTGCTGTTGGTTGCGGAGTAGGGAACCATATGACTTTGTGACAGATCTTTCGCTTCGTAAGCTGGAGGTGGTGGGTTCGATTCCCACCAGTTATTTGCGCGTTATTTCCTTTTCTTTGTGTTGTAAATCTTTCCTGTGTTTTTTCAGAGGGAAATTTACCCCACTCTCTGTCTTCTATGTGAAACTAATTGGTTCTTGTATAAATAAAGTGATAGTAAAAAAAAAGTCTGCTGCTTGTTTTTGAGCTACAGCGTACTACAGCAACTGGTATGCAATATGTCTTGACTGCAGGTTATATAGGATTGGTTAAGAAATAGTATATGAAAAATAAGGAACATTCTTTTTCAAAATTCCAATTCATTTTTTTAGATTAAAATAAAAGGTAAACTAAATGAAATGAGAACATATAAAACACATAAGATTTTAAAAGCAAAGCAACACTACATTTATAATCCATCATTTTCATTTTACTCAATAAAAACGATTTGTAAATAATAAAAAATATTTCCATAAGTGATTGTGCACGGAATTGCATTTTCGTGTCGTAAAATTTGATTTTACGATGATATGTAAACTCCATTTCTTGTTTTCCCGGAAATTAAATTAAAGAATATTTTATTCAACTTACGGTAATAAATTGAGTAGTTGAAATAGAATCGCATACGTAAAAATTTACCATGTTGGAGTAATGGCAAAAAATCTTTTTTTTTTTGGGTTCACTAATAAGAAATATCATGCGTAAACATGTTTAGAAAAATAAATGTTTGCTTTAAATTTGTAGCATTTGAAGATTTTTGCTTCCACATTCAAAATTTTACAACTAATGCTGTTAAAACTAGCATTTCTGTACTAAACTAATGCTAGAATTTTAAAGCAAAATGAAAGATAAAACAGGAGGGATCACTCTGGTTATTTAGAATTTTATCTGGTTCATTTTTCAGTTTTAAAAACTGATCTCTAAAATTTAATTTTTAATGTTATTTCCAAAAACATGGTTCAATGATGCGACAGAAAAGTTAATAAAAATTGTTTGTTCAACAAAAGTTTGAAGTTAATTGGCTCCAGAACTTTAAGCTAAGTTTATTGAAGAAAAAGTATTTTTAATACCTATATTGATGTATGTTGCAATATTAATATATTTTTTCTTTCCAGTTGAAGGTGAAAAAAGCTATTTTAAGAACTATTCAGTTCTTGCTGGATTTTAGTTACTTTTAACTATTATTAGACTATTTACGTTTCAATACGGTTAAATAAATTAAAAAATGTTTGGTAAAAACATGAAAGGGAGTAAATTTTTTAAAGTTTCTCAAGTTATTACAGGAGAATTTGTAGCACTTAGATACAGTGTTTTAATGTATTAACACATAAATATTCTAATAAAATTAAAATAAGGAATAACAACATTTAATTGTACAAAATTGCAGATTACGAATTGCAGATTACATTCTTGCAATACTCTTTTTAAAAGCTTGTTTTATTCATTTTGTACTTTTATGAAACTTGAAATGCTGCTAAATGGCTTAATTTGTTTATTTGGCAGATTTTTTACATTTAAATGAATTTTGTTATTGTTTTATTTAAAAATAATTTAAAATGACAAAATAATTTGTGTTTGCCAAATAGGTAGTTTCCATGTGACCAAAAATGGAGGCAAATATAAGTGTGCCATGTAGTTGTAATTGTCGCCTAATAGAAAATCCTTAGTTTTAAAATCATTAAAAGTTGTAAATAATTTACTTAACGGTTAAAAGTATGTTTGCACTCATATTTAAATACCATGCAGCAAATTGTGAATAATGGTCTAGAGCACAAGTTTTTTATTGTTCTGTTTACATTACTTTGCTAAAATATAGATTATATCAATCAATTATTAGAAAACTCTATTCAATTTTCTATTTACACAACAAAAATTGATTTCAATAGATTAATTGACTATATTTCCTGCTTGTACTGAAAATCGAGTATTTACATAGTATGCAATACAATTCCCCATCTTCGCAATTTGTTAAGAATAAAGAGTAAAGAATTAGAAAATCATTCGCTCTGTTTATATATTGCCATTATTTTCCAATAGGCACGCATAAAAATCTTTTTTTCTGCACTGATTGCAAGGAGCTAAGGAAATAAACAATGGCTCGAAGAGCGAATAAAAGCGACTTTATGTATCCCTTGAGCGATATAAAGCTAATGATCATTAGCAAAAATCTTTCGATTTATTCTGAGGCACAGTAGGGAAATCTTGATCCTAACTGATAAGAGGCGTGTGTACGTTAGTCAAATAACGCCAAATTAGTTATAATAAAACTGAATTCTATTCTCACTGTTTTTATGAAATGAATACTTTTAAAGATTTCTAGAAAATTTTGCACGCTCATTAGTTATACTGTAGTAAAACGGGGTTTGATTTAATTTCGAAACGAAATCTTCAACGAAGAGAAAAATGTTTATTACTGCTGAAACTCGTAATTTCTTTCTTTCTTTAATTTTTTTTAAACATGAACACAAAAACCTAGTATAAACTCATTGGAGAAGCAGAATATAATCTATACATTTCTAAAAGGATGTAACAAGAATTATTTCTTCTACAGTTCTTTTTATACCATTCAGCTTGATTTTTACGTATTTTCGAAGACAATAAAGGTGTTGTCACTACTTTTAATGTCTAAAATTTGTTGAATGTTAAAAAGTGACAACTATCCATTCCAGCTCTTTTACTTCTTCTAAAACCTGAAGCCATTGATTTTGCTGTTATGTTACATCCAGCCTAAACCTATGAGTTATGATATCTCAAAAACATACTTTATTTAAGGAATATTCAAAATATAAACCGTATTACCCCGCATTATCCGGCATGCCGGAAAAAAGCGAGGTTGACCGGCATGCCGGGAAATGCGAATTTTCCAGCATGCCGGATAATTTGAGGTTTATTTTGCAACAAAATAAAGTAAATTTCCGCATTGATGTTCCAATCAGAAAGCATACTACTTTAAGGAAAAAAAAAATAAATCAGTAACCTTTTTTCAAAAAAAAAAAAAAATGAATTTTGTCATCTTGATTTCAAATTATGTTTTTCCCAATCACGAAAGTGTGTGTATGTGTAGGCGTGTGTGTTTGTGTGTGGGGGTATGTGTGTTTGTGTGTAGGGGTATGTGTGTTTGTCTGTAGGGGATATGTGTATGTATGTAGGCATGTGTGTTTGTGTCTGTGTGCAGGCATGAGTGTGTGGGTAGTTGTATGTATGTGTGTAGATGTATGTATGTGTGTGTGTGCAGCTGTATATATGTATAGGTGCATGTATGTATGCGTGTAAGTGTAGGATATAGACGAAACCTGGAGACGGTTTTCGCTAGAGGTGCAGCATCGTGAGGAGCCGGTCGACGGTGATGCTGCGGGGGGTGCTGATGGGAAAATAAAATCATAGGAACGCCAAAAACAGTCATGTGAAAGCAATAAGCAATCGTGATTGCTCAAAAAAAAAAAGGTGTATGGCATATAATATGTGCTTTTTATTTATGGTAGGTCGTTATTAATGGATTTAATTATATGCCAATAAAGTAATCAATTCAAAAGCAATCATCGTTCCTGCGATTTGCTCACAATTTTTTGAAATAAATTATTTTAGGTTCCTTTTAGAGAGTTAACTTTAATATTTATTTATTAAACAGCTAATGTAAATTCTTTAGCATTGACTTAGGGGCGGTAACTTACTGCTTAAATGTTAGCTTACTTAATTTTAATTTAATTTTTATAAAATTATTCGCTATTTAACTATATTTTTCTTGTTAAAATAACAAATGACATTGTTAGTAAATATTTTTACATAATTAAACTGTTTACCAATGTACAGAACTTATATTCCTTTTCAAGCTGAACATATATTTTTTATTGTACACATTAATTTTTTTCCCTAACCTCGATTTTCCCGGCCTTTAAGGACCAGGCAAATGTTATTGAAAATCTGATGACCCCCAAATTTTGCGGCATGTCGGATAATGCGGGGTAATACGGTAAAAGGTGGGGCAGCCGTACTATCGGGGGCAGGTAAAGGGCAGTAATGGCAAAATTTTCATTTTTCATGTTTTCGCATTTTTGTCATCTATTGTACGCTAGCTTTATTGTACCAGTTGGCTCATTTGGTTTCCGCTGGGGAAAAAACTTTTTCTTATTCCAACATTTCCCATTGTTAGTATTGAATCAAAAAGCGTTTCTTCAAATATCTCGAAAGCTTATTTCTGCAGCTACTGCAGTTTACCTGCGCCCACAGCAGCATAAAAAGGTATAAATTATGAAAAATTGGAACTTCAATTTGTGTTTCTTGTTACATATTAAATTCAGAACTATAAATGATACATGTATTTTTTTGGTTGTGTATTTGATTTTCTATATAAAAAAAAATATTTTTGCTTATGTGAATGCTGTTCAGTTATCGAAAACTTGGTTCGTGTCGTTCGGCTGTTCGCACAAGCTCCCTTAAATGATTTTATATCTCCTTGTTTTTAGCGTCAAACCATTCCGTTTTTTAAGAATTTTTTTAAATATGGTGTGATTAAATTTATTAAAATCTTTTGTGCACTATTTTGCATGGTTTTAAGAATATTCTATAAATTTTTGATCAAAAAATATCCACAGACAAGTCAGTGAAAGAGCGTTTCCCAGAGCACTTTTGGAGAAAGAAGATTTGCCGTGTTCGCTGTACCTTAGCTGACATCATTCTGAAATCAAATTAAATTTGAATTAGACAAAGTGTTAATTAATCCTCCCTCTAAGTTCTCAAATTTATTTTGTTTTACATTAAAATTTTCGGCAACCATTTGAAGTTAAAATTGTTATTTGTTAGGAAAAAGTCCGCTATTTTCTTAGTAAAAAACCTATTAAAAATGAGAAAAAGAAGAAAAAAAGAAAACACAAACTCAATGCAGGGGGGGGGGGGGGGTCGGTTTTTTATGTGGAGAATATGTGTATTAAATTTGAAATCAATTGGTCAATTGGTTTTAAAATGGGGGTGAACACAGACTTTGAAAAGGTGGTTTTGAGAAAAACGCGTTTAAAGTTTTAAAAGCTAAAAACCATCAATTTTAGCTCCATAGAGAACAGTCCCAGTAGCAGCTTCTATCTCCTCAGCCTCTTTTTTTAGTTATTTATTTATTTATTTTTATTTAACTCACCCTCAAGCAAGCAGCACTGACATTCTGAGCGTCCGCAGCTATCAGAACTGTTGCCTGTATATTTACAAATAATGGATGATGAATTTCTCGCCAATTTGCTATGCTAGTTTTCTCGCCCATGTTATGGTAGTTTTCTCGTCCACGTCATGATAATTTACTCGTCCATGGTATGATAATTTGCTCGATAAAATGTTTTTATTTGGAATGTAAAAAGAACAAAATTGAATTTTCGAAAAATCATTTCGAGGTGTTTACCCAAGAAATTTAAGAGTAATTTGAGGATGCATTTACTATTTTGAAGACTTTAGTTTGTGCTAACTGAAAATATCGGATATACATCAAAATATCCGATATATATCAAAATATCGGATATTTTCGATATTTTCGAAAATATGTTATTTTCGAACCCTGGTTTTAAATACCTCCACGGAGAGATGTGAATACAGTAAAGCCTGCCTATTAGAATACGGGTTAAAAGAACTTCTTGCTTAATCTAATACACTTTCAATGTACCAAACTATTGATTTCTATTACTGTACTTGTTTAATGGAATATCCCGCTTATTCGAATAATGCTTCGTGGAAAATTGGCTTTTCCATTACGCGGGTTCGACTGTACTAAGTCAACGCAATGCAGTTCTTTCTTTGTAACTTTTGAAGTAGACGCATTCTTAAAGCCTAATATTGGTTGCCATCCCTACTATTGTAATCTATTTAAACTGTAAAGAAACTCCCACAACTCATTAACACTGCTGAACTAGGTAACAGAGTAAAGTCAGAAGAAAAAAATCCCTTTAAGAGCTACGTTTTTCGAGCATTCACGACTAGCTTATTAAGCTCACTTAACCGAGGTTAATATTGCTCTGATCTTTCAGGTTACCATGACGAAAAGAATAAGATTTATTAAGAGGACGTTTTCGTTGCCTTGGTTACAAATTTTTTGCGTTCGCCCAATGCTAAACTTAAGCAGATTTTACTTAAAAAAAAAAAAAAAAAATACTGCCGATGCGAGCGGAATCACTCCAGAGTGCTGACGTCTATGCCCAACACACACGTACTAAGGTGCCTCTTATAATGCACTTCATTTGGTTTTTTACTTCCTTTTACAAAAAAGTATTGTAATCGCGAAAAAATTTTCACTTAAAAATCGGCTTTAATTTCCATTTTTCTCACCCCGAATGAATGTTGAGTTTTTGTTTCGACCCGACCACACGTGGATATATGCCTAGGAACGTACAGACACCCGAAATCTTCATTTTGACGACCGCCGAGTTAATTACAATGAATTTTCTCGTGATGTCCGTATGTACGTATGTATGTGTGTATGTATCTCGCATAACTCAAAAACGGTATGTCCTTGAAAGTTGAAATTTGGTAAGTAGACTCTTAGTGAGGTCTAGTTGTGCACCTTCCCTTTTGGTTGCATTCGGATGTTTCTAAGGGGATCTTTTGCTCCTTTTTGGGGGAAATCATTGTTAATTTCGATGTAAACTCAAGTGGTGTCATAATTTGTCGGGCACTTGGCAATATTTTGCCAGTCTCTTGGTCGCCAAGTTTTGTCGCCAACTTGGCGACAAATTTGGCGTTTTTTTTTTAAAAATTTGGTTTTAATTTGGCCACTGTTGGTGATATTTAGAGAGAAAACAACTTAATCTCAATAAAATTGCCAATAATGGGGAAATGACATTAAATGGGAGTAAAAGGAAGTCACGTGATGCACACATCAGCTCGTTTTTTTTTTGAATTTCTCATGGGGCATGCTTTTAATTGCTTCTTTTCGATGAAAAAACACACAGGTCAAAGTTTCATAGAATTTGAAAAAACGAATTAGGGGCTTCTATCAGTGGTTAAATTGTCTTCATTGTGAAAAAAAAATGGTGTAAAAATAAACTCCCAATTTTCTAGTGTCATATTTTCAGTCAACATGAAATTAGGTTGGTTATGTAAGAAACACAACACAAATATCTATTTATTATGCATACAATAAAACGATAAGCAATTCATGTTTGTTATGTTACGAAATAAAGTTAATTCAGCATATGTTTAGTTTCAGTCTCTTACTGACCAATATTGTAATTTTTCTTACATAGTTACTTGGTCACTAGTAAGTGAGATATAGAAGCTTCTTGCCAATTTCTACTTATTATCCAGACTATTTCATAGTATATTGTTACGCGTTCGATGCAACTTCAAACTTTCTTTGAATGACGACACAGTTCTTGAAAAAAGCACAGGAGATTTATTTACAACTATGTACAAGAAATATCCTTAGCAACTGCTAAATTAACCATAGCAATTAGGCAAATATCAATTAACACCGTAAACTCAACGGTCACGTATTCACATCAAAATTCGCAAAAACACAGCGCAAAGGCTAATACACACTTCCAGCAGAACGCTGAAAACGAAACTCCACAGTTAGAAAACAAACTGACTCCTCCATTTACAAGACGCCCGGCGTTTTATTATAGCGAAGAAATATCTAGAAAATCCTACAAAGTTCTACAATTTTCTTTTTATTCCATTCACAAATCTTATCGTTCAGAAATGGAGGGACCGTATACTTCAGTCGAATGTTAGGGGAGTTGTATGTACATTACAAGACTCTATTTACAGGTTACATAATTAAGATAATTTTAGACGAAAGATAATGGACTAAACGCCAAATTTAGCTAGATTACAACAAATTAATCCCAAAAGTAATTACTTTTTACAGAATTTGTAACAATATCTTCTTAAACTTGACGGTTCCTTGGATTTCAATTCTACATTATCTGCTGTGCAGCTCTTCACTGGAAAGGTTTTTCTTTTGGGTTCTGCTCATTTGGAGTTTCGTTAGTTTAGCTTCAGGTTTTTTCTTTAATAGTGATGTTCTTTTAGAGTTTCTATCGTCAGAAATGTCGCCTTCAAAACAAATAAGAACATAATCCTCTTCTAACAAGTCGATGTCCAAATAAGATTACTTGAAGCAACAGCTGAAATTTTGTCATTTCCCTTCTTGTAAGTGAAAATACTTTTCAACAACATAAATTCAAATCTAGATGCAAATTTGAACAACAATTCTTGATTTTCAGTATCAGTGGAATCACAGCAGAGGCTGATACTATATTTTCACAGAGTATATCCAGATTCTTCCCGATTTTCTCTCTTTCCAAGTTTTTTTCCCTTTTTGTACAAGTTATATTTCCTTTTTGATTAGAGATTTATTATTCACAAATTTTGCCTTGTCTTGCTGGTTTTTGTTAGTTAGAAATAATTTACAGTCTGGAATTGAGGGAAAGTATTACCAGCTCCATTGTCGACTAATCTAATGATAAGATAAATAAATACCTTTGTGCTGAATAGTAAAGTCAAAACAAACAACGTAAGTAGAAGCACAAATTTGTAAATTACAGCAGACACGTGTTTCGGCGTTACAGGGAACGCCTTTTTCAATGCAAAAAATAATGAGCTTATGGATGAAAAGACATCCGACAAAAGCCAAGAGCAGATAAGCATGCAGCTTAAAAGATAAAAACAGCGGATTAGCCAAACACCAATGACAAAGTTATAAACCGATCAGGAACCAATAGGAATGCAAGCAAAGGCCAGGAGCTTTCTCTTAGGTACGAACCCAGAAAGAAAGAATTCAATTGGACAAGGATTAAGCCGAAGCTTAAACAAAAAGAAAAGAAATTGTCAGTAACCGTGAACCGCAAGAAAGGAAAAGCAGAATGGAAAACCAAGAAATAAAATAAACAGAAACAAAAAATATTCGAAAAAAGGAAAAATAAAGATAAATAGAAGAAAATTGGGGGGGGGGGTGTCAATCAAGACAAAAAGGTAAAAATAAACAAAGGAAGATAGATAAAAATGAGTGGGAAAAAAGGGGAGTATTAAAGATATGGGAGCCAAATGTTAGAAAAATATGGAACTGAACTAAGATCGTTAACTAAGTTAGAACTGTTCCTCAAAATATGAAAGGATTCCCAAAAGTCAAGATCTGATGAATTGGGGCATTTTTGGATAATCTGATAAGAGTTAAAATCAAAAGAGTGATTCGAATCCCAACAATGTTGAGCAATACTAGACTTATTTAATTGTTGTTTTTTCACATAATTTTGATGCTCTTTCAAGCGAATTTTTAAAGCACGCCGAGTCTGTCCAATATAGGCAAGTTTACAACTACAATTAATTCTATAAATTCCACAACAATTAAGAGGGTGAATAGGATCTTTAAGAGAAGAGAATGAAAGTTTATTAATAGGAGAGAACACCACCTGGAATTGGAAACGTTTTAGAATCTTAGCAACCTGATAGCTTACAGATGGAAAGAATGGCAAAACAACCAAATTCTTTCTGATGAAGGTTCGGTTAAGAACATTAGTTTGGGATTTATTTGAAAGTTTTTTATAAATGGAATCAATCAAAGTTGGCGGATAGTCTCTATCAATTGCCACAGCTTTAAGATAATTAAGTTCCACTTTAAGAAGTTCCGACGAAGAACAAATATTAATTGCGCGATAAACAAAAGAATTGAAAGCAGAATATTTTTGATTTGGAGGATGAGACGATAGTCTATGAGGAGGTAAAGAGACAGCAAAAGGTTTGCGATAAACAGTAGTTTCAAAACCAATTTCAGTACGAGAAACAAGTACATCAAGAAATGAAATGCAATTATTCCGTTCTTTCTCACAAGAAAACTGAATATGAGGATCAATGGAGTTTAAAATAGATAAAACCTCATCACTCTCAAACTGATTCTGGTTCATTAGAACAAAACAATCATCAACATACCGAACATAAAATTGGAACTGCAGTTTTTGGAACAGCTTAACCTCAAAATAATGCATGTAAATATCACTAAGAATGGGGCTAAGTGGATTACCCATAGCCAGACCATCTAACATAATATAAAAATTCCCATTAAAAACAAAAGAACATTGCTTAAGACAAGTACGGGTAAGGAAAATTAAATCCTCAATTTCCGTATTGGTGAAATGAAATTCAGAAAGTCTTCTACGAAGGCATAACAATGAACCCTCGACGGGAACGTTCGTAAATAAAGAGTTAACATCAAAAGAAGCCATAAAAGAATTATTTGGAACGAAACTATGAATTTTTTTAACAAACTCAACAGAATTTTTAATAGTAAATAAATTGTGACTCCTAAGGGGAGAAAACACAGAGACTAAATATTTTGCAAGTTTGTACGAAGCCGTACCAATATTGGAAACAATCGGCCTGAAAGGAATACCAGCTTTATGCACCTTAGGTAAAGCATAAAATCTAGCACAATTAGCAATAGATGGAACAACAGAGCGTTTAACATTTGAAGGAATAGACTTAACAGACTTGACAGCAGATGCAATAGTTTTTAACTCTTTATCACTAGGATCTTTAGAAATTTCAGCATATGGCCCAGAAGAAATCAAATCATTAGTTTTATCAACATAAGATGATTTGTCAAGAACAACAATTTGGCCACCCTTGTCAGCTTTGGTAACAACCAGATCAGAATTCGAAACTAAGTCTTTAACAGAACGGCTAACAGTATTAGCAAATACAGGTTTAGAAATTTTCGAGTTAAAGTCAATATTAGAAGCTATAAGATGCCGAATCGAATCTTTTTGAGAGGAAGTTAAGGCACTAAATTTAAAAGCTTTCTCAACAGGAGCAATAAGCTTTGAAAAAGAAGGATTAACACTCACAGCAAAATTATCATTACATTTTAGAGCCTCAATTTGAGAATTACTTAATGGAACGCTAGAAAGATTAACAACAACATTCTTATTAACAACAGGTAAATTATCAAGAGGAACGACATGAGAAGATTTACAAAGCATAGCTAATTTCTTTTTCAAAACAATTTGATGTTTATCAGAGGAACGAAGGGTTCTAGACCAAGAATTTCTGTCAATAATGTTAAAGTTGGGAATGGAATTAGAAACCGAAAGATGTAACTCATAAAGTTCACGCTCAATAAACGATAAATGTTTCCTAGTTTCCTGGATCGAAGCTCTGAGTAAAGCCAACTTCGACCGAAAGATTACTTTGTCAATTTTTACAGAACGTGGTAAATTACATTTCAAAGAAATAAACTTCGGAATAATTTTCTTGCGCCTACACTCTTGAAGAAATTTTAAATGGTTCAAAAAACGAAATTTCTTAATCCGAAGATTGGCAAACCTATTGATTTGAGACATAATCAAAAGCAAAACCAAAACAAATGAAAATAAACAAAATCAAACAATAACAGAATGAATAAGAAACAAGAAGTAAAAAGTCACGATCAAAATACAACAATAGACAAAAATTCCGAAAACAAAAACAAAAACACAAATTGCATAAAAGGCGGAAAATGTAAACGTAAGGCCCGTTTAAGCCAAAATAATAAGATAAATAAATACCTTTGTGCTGAATAGTAAAGTCAAAACAAACAACGTAAGTAGAAGCACAAATTTGTAAATTACAGCGGACACGTGTTTCGGCGTTACAGGGAACGCCTTTTTCAATGCAAAAAATAATGAGCTTATGGATGAAAAGACATCCGACAAAAGCCAAGAGCAGATAAGCATGCAGCTTAAAAGATAAAAACAGCGGATTAGCCAAACACCAATGACAAAGTTATAAACCGATCAGGAACCAATAGGAATGCAAGCAAAGGCCAGGAGCTTTCTCTTAGGTACGAACCCAGAAAGAAAGAATTCAATTGGACAAGGATTAAGCCGAAGCTTAAACAAAAAGAAAAGAAATTGTCAGTAACCGTGAACCGCAAGAAAGGAAAAGCAGAATGGAAAACCAAGAAATAAAATAAACAGAAACAAAAAATATTCGAAAAAAGGAAAAATAAAGATAAATAGAAGAAAATTGGGGGGGGGGGGTTTCAATCAAGACAAAAAGGTAAAAATAAACAAAGGAAGATAGATAAAAATGAGTGGGAAAAAAGGGGAGTATTAAAGATATGGGAGCCAAATGTTAGAAAAATATGGAACTGAACTAAGATCGTTAACTAAGTTAGAACTGTTCCTCAAAATATGAAAGGATTCCCAAAAGTCAAGATCTGATGAATTGGGGCATTTTTGGATAATCTGATAAGAGTTAAAATCAAAAGAGTGGTTCGAATCCCAACAATGTTGAGCAATACTAGACTTATTTAATTGTTGTTTTTTCACATAATTTTGATGCTCTTTCAAGCGAATTTTTAAAGCACGCCGAGTCTGTCCAATATAGGCAAGTTTACAACTACAATTAATTCTATAAATTCCACAACAATTAAGAGGGTGAATAGGATCTTTAAGAGAAGAGAATGAAAGTTTATTAATAGGAGAGAACACCACCTGGAATTGGAAACGTTTTAGAATCTTAGCAACCTGATAGCTTACAGATGGAAAGAATGGCAAAACAACCAAATTCTTTCTGATGAAGGTTCGGTTAAGAACATTAGTTTGGGATTTATTTGAAAGTTTTTTATAAATGGAATCAATCAAAGTTGGCGGATAGTCTCTATCAATTGCCACAGCTTTAAGATAATTAAGTTCCACTTTAAGAAGTTCCGACGAAGAACAAATATTAATTGCGCGATAAACAAAAGAATTGAAAGCAGAATATTTTTGATTTGGAGGATGAGACGATAGTCTATGAGGAGGTAAAGAGACAGCAAAAGGTTTGCGATAAACAGTAGTTTCAAAACCAATTTCAGTACGAGAAACAAGTACATCAAGAAATGAAATGCAATTATTCCGTTCTTTCTCACAAGAAAACTGAATATGAGGATCAATGGAGTTTAAAATAGATAAAACCTCATCACTCTCAAACTGATTCTGGTTCATTAGAACAAAACAATCATCAACATACCGAACATAAAATTGGAACTGCAGTTTTTGGAACAGCTTAACCTCAAAATAATGCATGTAAATATCACTAAGAATGGGGCTAAGTGGATTACCCATAGCCAGACCATCTAACATAATATAAAAATTCCCATTAAAAACAAAAGAACATTGCTTAAGACAAGTACGGGTAAGGAAAATTAAATCCTCAATTTCCGTATTGGTGAAATGAAATTCAGAAAGTCTTCTACGAAGGCATAACAATGAACCCTCGACGGGAACGTTCGTAAATAAAGAGTTAACATCAAAAGAAGCCATAAAAGAATTATTTGGAACGAAACTATGAATTTTTTTAACAAACTCAACAGAATTTTTAATAGTAAATAAATTGTGACTCCTAAGGGGAGAAAACACAGAGACTAAATATTTTGCAAGTTTGTACGAAGCCGTACCAATATTGGAAACAATCGGCCTGAAAGGAATACCAGCTTTATGCACCTTAGGTAAAGCATAAAATCTAGCACAATTAGCAATAGATGGAACAACAGAGCGTTTAACATTTGAAGGAATAGACTTAACAGACTTGACAGCAGATGCAATAGTTTTTAACTCTTTATCACTAGGATCTTTAGAAATTTCAGCATATGGCCCAGAAGAAATCAAATCATTAGTTTTATCAACATAAGATGATTTGTCAAGAACAACAATTTGGCCACCCTTGTCAGCTTTGGTAACAACCAGATCAGAATTCGAAACTAAGTCTTTAACAGAACGGCTAACAGTATTAGCAAATACAGGTTTAGAAATTTTCGAGTTAAAGTCAATATTAGAAGCTATAAGATGCCGAATCGAATCTTTTTGAGAGGAAGTTAAGGCACTAAATTTAAAAGCTTTCTCAACAGGAGCAATAAGCTTTGAAAAAGAAGGATTAACACTCACAGCAAAATTATCATTACATTTTAGAGCCTCAATTTGAGAATTACTTAATGGAACGCTAGAAAGATTAACAACAACATTCTTATTAACAACAGGTAAATTATCAAGAGGAACGACATGAGAAGATTTACAAAGCATAGCTAATTTCTTTTTCAAAACAATTTGATGTTTATCAGAGGAACGAAGGGTTCTAGACCAAGAATTTCTGTCAATAATGTTAAAGTTGGGAATGGAATTAGAAACCGAAAGATGTAACTCATAAAGTTCACGCTCAATAAACGATAAATGTTTCCTAGTTTCCTGGATCGAAGCTCTGAGTAAAGCCAACTTCGACCGAAAGATTACTTTGTCAATTTTTACAGAACGTGGTAAATTACATTTCAAAGAAATAAACTTCGGAATAATTTTCTTGCGCCTACACTCTTGAAGAAATTTTAAATGGTTCAAAAAACGAAATTTCTTAATCCGAAGATTGGCAAACCTATTGATTTGAGACATAATCAAAAGCAAAACCAAAACAAATGAAAATAAACAAAATCAAACAATAACAGAATGAATAAGAAACAAGAAGTAAAAAGTCACGATCAAAATACAACAATAGACAAAAATTCCGAAAACAAAAACAAAAACACAAATTGCATAAAAGGCGGAAAATGTAAACGTAAGGCCCGTTTAAGCCAAAATAATAAGATAAATAAATACCTTTGTGCTGAATAGTAAAGTCAAAACAAACAACGTAAGTAGAAGCACAAATTTGTAAATTACAGCGGACACGTGTTTCGGCGTTACAGGGAACGCCTTTTTCAATGCAAAAAATAATGAGCTTATGGATGAAAAGACATCCGACAAAAGCCAAGAGCAGATAAGCATGCAGCTTAAAAGATAAAAACAGCGGATTAGCCAAACACCAATGACAAAGTTATAAACCGATCAGGAACCAATAGGAATGCAAGCAAAGGCCAGGAGCTTTCTCTTAGGTACGAACCCAGAAAGAAAGAATTCAATTGGACAAGGATTAAGCCGAAGCTTAAACAAAAAGAAAAGAAATTGTCAGTAACCGTGAACCGCAAGAAAGGAAAAGCAGAATGGAAAACCAAGAAATAAAATAAACAGAAACAAAAAATATTCGAAAAAAGGAAAAATAAAGATAAATAGAAGAAAATTGGGGGGGGGGGGGTTTCAATCAAGACAAAAAGGTAAAAATAAACAAAGGAAGATAGATAAAAATGAGTGGGAAAAAAGGGGAGTATTAAAGATATGGGAGCCAAATGTTAGAAAAATATGGAACTGAACTAAGATCGTTAACTAAGTTAGAACTGTTCCTCAAAATATGAAAGGATTCCCAAAAGTCAAGATCTGATGAATTGGGGCATTTTTGGATAATCTGATAAGAGTTAAAATCAAAAGAGTGGTTCGAATCCCAACAATGTTGAGCAATACTAGACTTATTTAATTGTTGTTTTTTCACATAATTTTGATGCTCTTTCAAGCGAATTTTTAAAGCACGCCGAGTCTGTCCAATATAGGCAAGTTTACAACTACAATTAATTCTATAAATTCCACAACAATTAAGAGGGTGAATAGGATCTTTAAGAGAAGAGAATGAAAGTTTATTAATATGAGAGAACACCACCTGGAATTGGAAACGTTTTAGAATCTTAGCAACCTGATAGCTTACAGATGGAAAGAATGGCAAAACAACCAAATTCTTTCTGATGAAGGTTCGGTTAAGAACATTAGTTTGGGATTTATTTGAAAGTTTTTTATAAATGGAATCAATCAAAGTTGGCGGATAGTCTCTATCAATTGCCACAGCTTTAAGATAATTAAGTTCCACTTTAAGAAGTTCCGACGAAGAACAAATATTAATTGCGCGATAAACAAAAGAATTGAAAGCAGAATATTTTTGATTTGGAGGATGAGACGATAGTCTATGAGGAGGTAAAGAGACAGCAAAAGGTTTGCGATAAACAGTAGTTTTAGAATAGAATGCTTTTTTTTTCTTTGAACCCCTTCCCCCCCTCCGCCAAGGTCATGGATTTCAATCAGTCTCCTATGACATAATGAGGAGGGCGCTTGATCTCTTGTCCATACTTATGATAGGGTCCGCTGGGGAAATTTGGGTAGTCAGGGTAATTTGGGTATAAGTTATATTTTATTGAATAAAATGAAAACTATTCATTTGATGCACGTACAAAAATTCAGCTATAAACATCATCCTTACTTATGAATATATGCTGAAAGAATGTTGCCATCACTCTTTTTGAAATTGATAAAAATAAATTCAACTTTTTGGAAATGTCAATGCAATGCGAACCAACTACTTCCAAATAGTGCTGCTAATTATCCAGCCACTCTATGTTTTCAAGTTAGGTATGTAAACATTACATTTGTTTACTTTAACTTCGCATTCAATTGAAACATTCAAGGTGATTAGTTTTCATGTATTTAATGATTTAAAAACATGGGGTAATTTGGGTATACATTACAATCAGAAGGACAAGTAATATTTTTACCAATCAGAAGGACAAGTAATAATTTTATTGGACCACAAACATGGGCATTTATGTGCATCTTCAATACCCTAGGTAATGTATGGTAAAAATGAATTGGAAGATTGTTTAAATTTGATTTAATGTTCTGTAACAAAAAACTATTTTTCGTCCGTTAACGGCTTGTCATGTTGTGCTATTTTCAGTCTAAATTCCATTTTAGTACTTAAAAAAATTAGTATTCATACTATCCCATTATTTCTATTGTACCTACATTCAACCTCAGTTTGAAACATTGGAAGTTGCAACCTATTAAATGTTCATATTTTGGCTATTGCATATTGTTAATTGACCCTCAAAACTAAAAAATTCACCATCGCCGAATTTTAAAACACCGTGGTTGATTTTTAATGAATTTTTAAAAATCCACGCGCAAAAGTGCGCTCTTCTGAAACGTCACGAGCCTACGTCACAGGGCGCGAATGGGCAGCCTTCCGCCGAAGATCCCTTGTTTTCGCTAGGGACATTTTGAGCGCGCTGATATTTTTATTTTTTAGAAATTCAATAATCCTTTTGAACACACTATGGAGACCGGATTCGTTAAAGCACAATCTAAATAATCTTCCTCATGTAACATCAATGATGATATTCGAAGATTTCCGAGAGGATGAGAGGTTTAATATTCCAGAAACGCGAGGAGTTTAATGCGAGGAGATAAGCCTTTTACGTTTCATCTTCGAAGTCGAATGCACGTTCTTCGGTTTCTCCCATGACATGGGAACCGGTTCGCTAGCGTTTCTCTCCTATCGGACGTCACTTCCTATGCCATCTGACGTCACAGGCGCTTGAACTTTAAAAATTAATTAAAAAAAAACTACTTATCGTATCGCAAAAATTTTTTCACCTATGATGTTCATACATGTTACTCTATCATACAAAAATAAAATTGAAAAATCGAAAACTTCCCTATTATTACTATACCCAAATTCCGCCATCCACGGGGCAATTTGGGTATAATGAAACTTATGTCTGACATTTATATGCAAAATATGCAAATGGGTATTAACATTTAATTTGTAGAAAAATATTCTGGAAAGTCATAATGCTAAGCTGAAACAAGAAAAATAAAAAAATATGTATTTATAAATTTGCAACAGGACTGGAAAGTTCAAAGCAGGTTATTTTTATACCCAAATTACCCCGACAGACCGTAATTGACGAGGATGTTGCCCCAATGGTTTTGAAAAAGTTGTAGTTGCAAAAATTGTTACAATAGCAGAACTACACAAAGCTTAGATTTAACATTTTATATTATTTAACATTTTTCCACACTATTAGTAGCTAAAAGCTATTTTTATCTGAAAAGAAAACTTTTATAACTTTATTAAAGAAGACAAAAGAAACATTGATAACATTTGTTAACTTACAGTTGAGAGTTAAATGTAGCAACAATGAGTTAATCTGTTTTAATAAAATGTTGAGTACAAGGTCAAAAATATTCTAAATTTATCACTTATTAAAATTAATGAAGTCACATAAAAATAAATTAAAATAGAACGATGTTTGACAAATTTTTCTGCAATGATAGCAATCTCTTATTATTCAATTTTAGTTTTTAAGGTATGGAATTGTTTTTTTATTCATAAAAACAAAATGGGAGGGTGCCTCATGGAAAAAATAACACCTTCAAAAATAAGGCGCACCCTGATGCACACACAACCACACACACTCGTCCACACAACCATACACTCGTCCACACAACCACACACATTCACACACACACCACACACATGTTTTCACACACACATTTTCACACACACACGTCTTACGCATGCGCCTACACACAAATCTACGTACACAGACACACACATATACATTCACATACACACATACACATATGTAAACACACTCACACCTACACATATTAATACTTACACCCCTAAACACATGCCTACACACACGTCCACATACATACACACACCTCTTCTACACACATACACCTACACATAATACACACATACACGTCTGCAGTACACACATACACACTTACAGACCCTTACACACCTACAAGACTTAAGGGATAGGGTCCTATCGCAAACTCGTGATTGCGAGAAACATAATTTGAATTCAAGATGTCAAAAACTCAAATTTTTTATGAAGTATTTTTTCATGTTTGTGACACATGAAAAGTTCTGAATCGCTAAACTTCGCAGATGAAGAAAATATTCTCTCGACAAGAAATAGGGTCCTTCCTCCTCACCAGACTAGAAGTAATGGGAAGCCGTGTACGCTATTGGCTAAATTGTGTGGAGTATGAGGATAAAAAGAAAATGAAGACTATGGTGAGATAATCTTCTGGCGACTGAGAAGGATTACTTATGGGTCATAAACACGCATATAATCTTGAAAGGGGATTGGATTTTGTACTTCATTTACAAAGAATTTTTTGAAACTCTCTTGCGTGTTGTTCTTCTATTGACGAATAAACTAAGTCTGGAAATTTTAGCAAATTATCCGTTTGAGGCAGGGTAATTACTAACAAACCTGGTTAAGAAACATTTCTAACTTTTCTGGGTTAAATTTGGATGACAATGAAAAAGCTGACGTTATTTAAAAGTTGACGTTCTTTCTGGTGCAAATTTTTATTCATTTAAAGAAAATATTGTTACCCAAAAGTTACAGTTCTGAACATATATATATTTTTGGGATATTAGTGATCTACGCAAAGACTTTATTATGTTATTTTTTATATTAAGTTGATTGCAATTTTTCACTCTAAAAAGGATTTTCTTTTGTATCTTTGGAACACATCGAGTGCAATGTATTTTCCGATTGTTGTGTGTCCTCACACATTCAGTTCCTCACAAACTTCTGAACTGGTTATTCCAAACACAAATTACGTTTTTCAAAATTATTTTTTGACTTTACGGAATCAGAAATTATTATCAGCAAATACATGGCAAGCAAATACAGCTCACTTCTAGTTATGTAGAAAGGTTGCATTAATTTTTCGAAGTTAGTTTGTTTAAGTACTTTAACTATTTTAATCTTACTCTTTTAAAGTTTCAATATCATATTGTTTTATTATTATTAAAAATTCAAACTATACCGTTATGTTATTAAATAAAATTCAAGAAACATATTTGTTTAAATGTTAATTGTACTCAGGAATCTTGGGCGTTGTAAACATTTTAATAACATGTAGCAAGAAAGTATTCAATAAAATTGTTGAAGTTTATTAATCGCATGAAATCAAAACAAGCAGTCCACTCCAAATCTACGTCATATAACAAGAACATTTGAATAACTATCCTGCTTATCGAATATTTATTATTCCACAATGTATCATTTTGATTAATGCACTGCTTAAAATGGAGGAAAATTTCAAATCTCAATCCAGTGAAACGGAAAAAAAGTCCAAAAAAATAAAAAAAAGAGAAAAAGATAAATATCAAATAACGAAACTTTACTTTTTTAAAAGAAAACGAAGTAATCAGAATTCCAGGATCATATTTTCTACGCATCCGATGCAAATAATAATGTCAGCCAATTTTAATCCAATAGCGTCGCACTCATCTAACAACAATTTATCATCAAAACATGCCGTGGAAATTCATTTTATTAAGTCAACTTTTTTTAGAGCGGATATTTTGCGCGTTGATCTCTTCAAATTTTATTATGGAAAGAGGTATGCCACATGTTATGTTTTTAGTAAAAAATTTAAATTTTCTGCAACTTTATATGAAGTAAAAAAATAAACGGATTGAGTCGCCAGGGGCGATTTGTGGACGAAACAAAATCGCACCCAATTAGATATTATAAAA
The DNA here is from genome assembly GCF_026930045.1 of Uloborus diversus. Lineage (NCBI taxonomy): Eukaryota > Metazoa > Arthropoda > Arachnida > Araneae > Uloboridae > Uloborus > Uloborus diversus. Next base: position 36,159,002 of record NC_072737.1, on the reverse strand, counting down.
TCAAACCAGAGTCGCGAAGGAATTTAGTTCCTTGTAAATCCAAAACACGTGCTTTTTTGTACTTTATTAACGGGTCATTCTTCAAAAAGTAACTTTTCTGCCACAGGTATTTTACAGTAAAACCTTTAAGGAACAATTCATTTAACAATGATTTTAATTTCATCAAAAATATATCTATTTAAACCTGCAAACTATTTTTTAATAATAATTTTTATTTTAGTATATTTTTGGTTCATAGCACGTGAATTCTCACCTCCGTGGCATGTCACACACCGTGTGTGGCTGTTTATGTTGTTTAATAACTTGCATAATTAAAAGTATTTACTTATTTATTTATTATTCCTTTCACAAGTGTCTCAAGTACTAATTATTTAAGTATAATTAATTTTTTAATATTTTTTAGTTCGTTTTAGTAGGACATCAATAAACGAACAATATTCACACAATAAATTCTCACCTCCGTTACCTAAACACAAAATGCCATTCCTCATTAACACGTGGCAGTAAGGACATCAAATTTTATTTTTCCATGATGCAAGGGAGCCCCTTTGTTTATTTTCAGCTATAGTTGAAGTTGTGAGATTTTTGTCGACAAAACAAGAAGATAGGTTTTACTTGAAAAACTTAGTGTGGTTATTCTGATTTTTCACCTCCGTGAACTTGAATTTCAGAGATGTAAATTAATGAAAAAAAAAAAAAAAAGAAGGGAACATGTTTTCATATGCATATTGTAGCAACCAAGAAAAATATTTTTTCCCTGAAAAATGTATTTATTAAACCTATATTAATGGAAAATTCCTCACCTCAATGAATCTCACCTCCGTGACAGACCTTATCAATGTCATTATTTCTGAGGTGAAAATAAATGATGGAGGGGAAATACATCAATAATAGGCATTATACTAAAATTATAAATTGCCAGTATGTCCTCAAATTTACTAAATACTACTTTTTGACATACATTTGTTGAGACTACTAACTAAGCCATACTTTAACTAAGAGAGCTTAGTATTATATTCCCACTAATCATTAAAATAGCTGATAGTGTTTGCACCCCCGATTAACAAACTTACTACTTTGATATTAAATTGGGCTCGATTTTTAAATATTAAGTTTTTTTTTTTATTTCCGTGAACAAGACATTTATTTATTTATTTTTATTTATGTGCAATATAATTGGAACTTAGCTGGGGTATTGTTTATGGTTACTTCTAGTAGGTAACACTTTCATGTAAGAATGAAAAAAAGGAAGAAAACATAAGGTTTTGAAATTGAAGAATATTTGCGTTCAAAAGTTACGTTTTATGGAGAATGACCCTAACGTTGTTTTTATCAGTTGTTTTCTTTACAGTTAGGGCAAAAACCATGTTGTAAACAATTGAACGGCTGATGCATTTTGAATCGTAACTTGAGGTGTTAAAAATGCGAAAATATTGTCCATATTGGTGATGTGATCTAAGTGAAAAGTTGGTAAATTATTTTTTTTCAACCACCCTAATGCACTTTTAGCAAAATAGACAACATAGAGAAATATATACACCTTTAGTTAAAAGTAAAATCTTTTAAAAATATATCACAATTAAATCCAGGGTTATGCTACTGAAACAAGCTGGATGGAAAGAATTTTTTTTTCACATTATTTTGATAGAACTTCCGAAATAAGCATTTAATGACAAAAAGGAAAATTCTGAGTATCGGACTTTTTCCATTATGAAAAAAAGATCTTAATATAAAAAGATTTGCAATCAGGAATTTCTCCAGAAATTTGCTGTCTGCGAATTGCTCCGGGTGTCTCTGTATAAAAACTAATTAGTAAGTTACAATGTTTGAAATTACCAACCCCATGTCCATTTTTACAGACGCATCATCAATTAGTAACAAGTTTATACCACAATCAATAAACCTTTCCGTTAACAGTATAAAGCAAAAGCAATTTCATGTTTAAAAGCTGTTTTGGTTTTTCATCTTCTTAACAGCTTTTGCGTTTCATGTTGTTTGCCATCATTCGTTTATTCAATACTGGTGGTACCCGCACGGCTTTGTACGTAGTAGAAAATTAAAAGGTCTTTTGGTTCGCCTGGATATTTACAAAAAAACGTATGGTGAATTGCTCACCAACTGGCTTGCCCATTTTACGGTTCCACATTATGATAACTTGGTAATTTACTCGTCTATCTTATAATTTTGCTCGGGAAAAGGTTCTTAAAATTGGAATAGAAAAAGAACAAAATCGAATTTTCGAAAAATCGCTTCGAGATGCACACCCCCATGCTACAAACTAAGTAAAACTTGTGCCAAGTTTCATGAAAATCGGCCGAACGGTCTAGGTGCTACACGCGTCGCAGAGATCCAGATATCCAGACAGAGAGACTTTCAGCTTTATTATTAGTAAAGATTTATCTCAGTTTCGTGCTTTCCCACAACCAATGTACACTAGTAAACTTTTATACAATTCTAAATTTATTTCAATACAGATATTTTTACAGTACGAAGAGAGGAAATAACATCCAGGGCACCAGGGTGAGATTAAACGCAGAACGTCAGTCTCACTGCTCACATACGGCGCATAAAGCAAGAGCTTTTCACTGCTCGATCACGAAAGGCCTTGTGATTTCATTTATAAGAGTTTACTAGCTCTGCGTCGGTGCTGAAACTACGCATGCGCTTTGAATTCTTCCTCAGTTTTTAAAGTAGTTTTGTCGCTAGGTTGAACATTAGACAAGCTAAGGCCCCTATATATATATATACGAGCCGACGCATCAGCTTAAGATTAGCCATTTTGGATCGGAACGCGTGTTTGAGTGGTTGTCTTTTCTGGCGAGTTATCGAGTTTGGTGATTTTTCACTGTGAGCAATTATTAGCAGCACGTGAATTACTTATTATTATACCGAAAGTAATATTATTAAACAAATATTACTTTCGGCAAATTTGGCAAAATCCAAAACTTTGCTGTGGTAACCCTAGCAGCGCAACAGTGAAAAATCCGATCCAAAAAGGCTAAACTTAAGCTGATGCGTCGGCCTATATTAATCCTTTAAGACAAGCCATCGTGAAAGTTTTCTGTAACAATAAGATTTTTCTTAAAATCAATCGCGTACGTTACACCCATTAACAATAATAATTTTCAGATTTCTTTTACAGTGTACAGGTTTTATTTAAAACTAGTGGTACCCGCACGGTTTTGCCCGTAGTAGAAAATTAAAAGGTCATTTGGTTAGCCTGTATATTTACAAATAATGGATCATGAATTTCTAATCAATTTGCCATGGCTATAGTCTTGCCATGTTACGGTTCACCGTTATGATAATTTCGTAATTTATTTGTCCACGTTGTGATATTTTGCTCGGTAAAATTTTCTTACAATTGGAATATAAAAAGAACAAAATCGAATTTCAATCATTGTGGGCTCTTGGTGCGATTTTACCGAATTTGCGAAAGTCGTTTTGGGGTACCTTCGATGGTGCTCCCCCCATCTTTCCTTACTTTGTAAAACGATATGATATTAATTTTTGTTACAGAGATAGATAGCAGTCGCCAGATGCTGATATACTTTTGGTCACCATAAAATGGCGCTTAAACAGTTCCATCCGAAATGTTTCCAAAATAAGTAGTAAAATTTGGTGATTGTTTGAAATTGTGCAAAAAGGAAAATTAATGGAAGTTTTTGTGCTGTTTATGGATTTGCCTAATTTAGTTGCTGGATTATTTAACACAGTAAAAAAAGTCTTTTGAAAATTCTTTGATTGGCGATATTTTGTTTACATGGTGAAAGCCGAGAAACATTATGACGTAGTCTTCGGCTTTAAAAACAGCGACGTTGAAAAAACTGCCAAATGCATCAGCTACGGAAATCTTTTTGCAAAATTTTGGCGATCTGCTGGTTGATATGATAATGAGTAAGTGTTCAATCAGCATAAATATCAATAAAAACCATTAATTACATTAAAGTTCCGTTTAATTGGAAAATGATCAGCCAAATCATGTATTATTTGCCAATCTTGTGCAAAAATCATACTTCAAGATTTGACTTGAGAAAAGCCTTGAACAGTTATGAAAAGCAAAGATAGTCAACAATACAACAATTGTCGCTATCGACTAGGAGTTGAGATGATACACTAAATACTGTATTGAGTTGAGGAAAGCCTTTGAGCATGGAACTAAAAAGCTCATAACTCGTTTTTTATTCGACTTAGAAATTTGGAACAGATGCCATCTTCATCAGAAAAATGAGAGCTTTCGATGGAGATAGAATGTTAATATGTGCAAGTATTTTTTCATCCCAATATTAGAGAATTTATACAAAAATTGTGTTTTATTGCCCCCCTAAGGGGGTTTTGCCCCCCATAACGGGACGAAAACTACCCTATGTGTTATTCTGATGCATAAGCTATATTATTGTAAAGTTTCATCAAAATCCGTTCAGTAGTTTTTGCGTGAAAGAGTAACAAACATCCATACATCCATACAGACAAATTTTCGCATATATAATAGTAGTAAGATGAAAAGTAGTAAATAGAAACAATTGCAGTTTCAAAAATGTTATCAGCCAAATTCATTTGCGAGCGCAACCCTTAATTTTTCACGCAACGGACAATTACGTTTTTTAAATTAAAATGCAAAAAGTAAAACTTTGTATGACATACCCTGAAAAGCTCGTTACACTTTAAACCCTTCTCAGTTGTTCCCGTCAAAACCACGGACGGAACTTTCGTCTCCTATTTCTCGTGCACGTCATATTTCCGGGTTAGAGAGTACAAATTTCAAGCTGAAAAAAGATCCAAAAACCAATTGGTAAATAGTACAAGCACCTTAATTTATATAATTACCTTGAATAAATAAATAAGCACTTTTATGACCGTTTTCTTGAAAATAATAAAAAATCTTTAAGAGGCTAAACAATGTGTTTAAAAAAGTCGTGTTTCCGGACCCTGAAATAAAAATTTTATTATTCATTAATTTTGTTAATTAAATTTTTCCGTTAGTTAACACTTTTTCTTCTGCGATGAGGTAAATAAACTAATAATGAAAAAAAAAACCGCTAAAAAAACTACTTAAATTGCTTAGAGTTTAATGGAGGTGAATGCATTTTTTTACGAAAAAAAAAACTCTACTTGAAAAGTGATGCATGTATTTACCAGTTTTTAGAAGAGAGTGAAGTCTTTACGTCAGTTTTTTAGCAAACATTTTCCTATAGCTTATGAAAGAAGTTAAATTTTCTTTGACGTGCCAGGCTTTCTAAGCTTTATAGAATAGAGGAAATTTTTATATCCGCAGTTGAAAAATGTTTAAGAAACACTGTTTTACCAAACATACCGAATCAATGAAATTTCACGTATGTGTTACACACATTTTCGCTTTGCACCTCACCATTTTTTTTTAAGCAACGGTCAGATTTTCGTCCGGGAAACATTTTGAAGATTGCGTTGAAGAAGGAGAAAAAAAGTTTATTTGCTGCAATTTCTGTTCGCTAAGGTTTTAAAATCTACCAGCACTTATATAGGATGATATGGAAGTTTAAAAAAAATCTGAAACTGAAATAAAAAAAGCGGTTGCAAATATCGAATCAAAAAAATAATAATCTCATTGAAAGGACTTAAACTTTAAATATTTTTTATTGAAAATTTTAATTTCATACATGATGGAAAATTACTTACTCAGTTCTGAAGAAAATATTAGGGCTAAAATACTAAGATTAGAAAAAAATATTTATCGCACGAAAAGTATGATGAGGTTTTACTGTTTTCGATAAATTAATAGCATATTATGCTAGAAAAATTAAGATTGCGAGTAAGAGAAGTAAACACGCAATACACGTTTTTTATCTTACTAAATGGGGATGTTACCTTCAGTCAAAAGCACTACTTTTAGTCATTGAAATTGGTAGAATAAGCAAATAAATAAATAAATAAATAAATAAATAAAAACATAACATGGACCCAGAAAATTCTTTTGTCCTTCAGTCAAAAGCACTACTTTTAGGCAAATTAAAATTATTAAAATTGGTAGAATAAGCAAAAAAAAAAAAAAAAAAAACATGAACCCAGAAAAATACTTTCATATTTTCCCATTATTTAATTCTTAATATTTTTTTAAAACGTCTGATTTTTAAACCAATTTTTTCATCGAGTGATGTCACAAGTGTTGGAAACCATCTTGAGTTCGGAGCGCGTGGTTGTCTTTTCTGACAAGATATCGCGTTCAAATGAATTTTTCACAGCGAGCAATTTATTAGCGGAACGAGAATTGTTAGTTAAATAAAATATTCATTTAACGAAGTTTGCCAGTGTCCTGAAACTTAAGATTATTTTTTGAGAGAGAAAATAAGTAAAACTGAGGAAAAAAAAACTAACTTAAAACATGTTTTCAACCTTGCTCTTTCAGATTTTTTTTTTTTTTTTGAAAAATGCGAAGCAATCCAATTATGAACTCAAATCAACTTCTAACTCCGTTTGATTAAAATTTTTACTTACAAACAAATCAGTTGTTTGCCAAACTCCATATACTTTGTAAATATATTCCAGGGAGCAAGAATTTTTTCCTTCAATAAAGTTATAAATTTTTATATTTCTCAAGTAAAATTTTGAATTCTGTTCAATATTTGCTGCAGCAAGCGAATAAAGGTAAACTTTATAAAATCTATGCTGCATAGCAAATCGAAATACAAAAAAGTGCTTTTGGTACTAGACTTTTAAGAGTTATGTGGTCAAATACGTCAATACACTAGGGCTCGATGTTTAAAAATTTTATTTTGGAAGTATTGCGTGTTATCAGCATACAATATTATGTAGTGATGCAGAAAAATAAATGAAAATAATAAAAATATGTATACATTGTAAGTAACATTTATTTGAAAAGATTTTGAACCCTATTCAAAATCATCTTCTCAAAGGAAAATGTGTGATTTGGCATTTACTGGTCAAATAGCTTTCACGTTATTTATTCACAAATGTATAAAATCTTTTTAATTAAGTAAAAAAATAGAAATTGAACAAATTTACAGTGCCAAAAATTTGCCTTTTTTCAGTTTGCAGAAACGTTACATTGAAGTTTTGAATAACAGATTGCTTCTTACCAGGCAGATTTCAAATAGTGAACTGATATAAAATTTTAAATTTATGCAACAGTGAAACATGTTTTTGTCGCTTAAATCATTTGCTCTCACCCCCTCCGTTAATGAAAAACGAGCTGATGTGTGCATCACGACTTCCTTTTACTCCAATTTAATGTCATTTCCCCATTATTCGCTATTTTAATGTGATTCAATATTTATTCTCTAAATATCACCAACAATGGCCAAATTGAAACCAAAAAAAAAAAAAAAAACTCCGCCAAATTTGTCGCCAAGTTGGCGACAAATTCTTTATTACTTCCTTTTTTGTAAAAGGAAGTAATAAAGACTTAAAATTAAGCATTTTAGAAAAGTCGCCGAAGTTGGCGAGAAATAGAGGTTTCTGGAAACTGCTCAAATTGTCGATATCATTGAATGTTATGAACCTATAGCTTAAGTGTTCATTTCTAGCTAAGTTTATTTTTTAAAAATGTCTCCAGCATTCAAGACCTTATCTTAATTTTTCAATTTCTCACCCTCATCGGAAGAGGGGAAAACCTCTAAACAAAGATCGAGATAAATTCTTTTTTTTGCGTTGTATTTTATTGTAAACCTAAGATGAAACCAATGTTAGAAATTCAATTTGAAAATCAAATTTTACAATAGTTGCGATTTCAAAACTAAGATTACTTAAAAATACTATTTAAAAAAATGAAAAGAATTAATTAGCTCCCCTTTAATTTTTAACAAATAGATGTTGATAGCCATAACTTGAGAGAGAGAAAAAACTTTTTTGCAAAGTCAAAAAACCTTTCTTGAAAGGAAGGAGTCAACTGCAAGTGAAAGCCATCTGGTGGATGACACTCCAGTTAATTTCAGAGTTCATAAAAAATATAAATGCAGAGAAATTTCCCCAATTCTTCAAAATCTTTAGTTAAATTCATCTATAAAATTTAAGCGTAAATAGGGCACTATATTACAAAGAAAGGTCGAGTAATGTACGTCTTGAGCAAATTTTACCCAAAATGCGGCGGTATACAGTTTTGTACGAATTGCTTTTACTATACCCACATTTCTTGTTCGCTCAATTTTTAATTTTAATTTTATTGACTGCTTTTGAATTAACCCTAACATGAAGATTTTAAAGATTAACTGAAATTATTGAGTGCTGTAACCAAGACCGGGGCACGTTTACGCGGATTTTTTTCAACGAATTTTCTAATTTTATGTTTTAACTTAGGAAATTTTAGGGACATTGTGGTTTTATGAAGCAGTTAATGAAGTCTAAATTTGTATATTCAGTTGTGACTCAGCTTGCGTTTTTAATCATAAAAAAATGTTTTTTAATACCAAGTCGATTGGGTACACGTGCCCCGAACACGGGGCAAGTTTACGCATCGAGTGGTGCATGTTTACGAATATTAAAATAATACCAAGGAGCAAGTGAAACAGATATTTTACTAAATTTAAATGTGCTATTTCTCTCAAAACTCTTTAAAAATAAGAACATCACAAATAATTAGTTAAAAAATTTTATAAGCTAAACTAAAATCATAGGGCTTACTGTTAATTAAAAACAGAAACTATTTAGTCATCTTCTTCATCACTGTTAGATTTTGATAACAAAAATAAAGTAATTATTTTCGCATACTTGTCATGGGACTGCGTTTTGACATCTAAGACATTGAACCCTGTTTTATCTTTTTTCGATTGGTTGCGAACTTTCAAACAGCAGATGCAAGCATAATTTTCTACTTCATAAACATAATCGTTACCTAATTTCCTTTCTGCAGAGTGTACCAACTTTTTCCCTGCCGTAGGTTTTGGTTTCATGCTTTTTTTTTTTTTTTTTTTGATGCCTTCTATTTCTGCCTCAATAGAAAATTTAAAATTTTAAAGTAATTTCTTATTTTTGATTTGTTCTGGCTATTATGTTTTTTTTTTATATTTATAGCTTCTAACTTCTTTTTTCTGAGATTTTCTTTAATCGGAGTATCAGTTAAGATTTGGAGTATCCTCTTTTTTTTTTTTAATTTTCTGGTTCTTAAGCTTTGGTCCTACTTTTTCAAATGGTCTCTGTAATGCCGGCATTACATGTTTACGTATGTTTGACCTTATTATCGAAATCCCTTCATTATGGTTACCTGTCTCGTGGAAGAGGTAAGGCATTCTTGATCGATTGTATTTGAATTTAAAAATGTGCCTTTCATTATTGCTTGAATTCCTAAATGACTTTTAGTGGGCTGAGTACCATTTGAATTAACATATCTAGATTTAATGCCTGAAAATAAAAGCCTAATAATAGTAGTAATGTCCTCGTTTCCATTCTACTGAACTTAGTACGATCACGGATGTACGTTCATGGATCATATGATTTACCAAAAATAACCAAATAACATCTTCACAGTCTCAGTTGGGGTATTCCACATGTTACAATTTGGAATTCCTACTGGGAGACTAACTTGGATCACCGATAAGCCTTTTCATTATTTTGACATCTAGCGTAGCTTTGTTAGTGTTTTAAACGTAATGTCTTACCATTTTTAAAATAAAGAAAATGTATTACAGGCTGAATAGTGTATAACGTTAAAGCTGAACAGGCATGAAGACAACACTGTATAATTGTAAGCTATTAGATACGAATCTGTTACTTAATTAAAAATGAATGGTGATTTTCAAAACTAAATAACCTGAAAATACTTTAAAGGTTTAAGACAGTACAGAGAGAAAAAAGCGTCCGGGGGCCATTTAGAAGTAAGACAGAACGTACGTAAATGTGCCCGATGAAAATGCATAAACGTGCCCCGTCGGCAAGTTAGGATTTATTTTTTACGTGAAACAAAATTCAATAACTTCTATCCGTCCATACAAATACAAGTCTTAAAAAAGAATAAAATTCTGCTAATTTTTATATATTTATTTGTTTTTAACGGATAATTATTTATTCACATCAAGCTTCAAAACGTTCAACGCAAAATTTACTTAACTTGGTAGAAAACAGATTTTCCTATTCGCATGCTAAACCGAAGCTCGACAGATGCTCAAAAACTGTTGAGAATATTGGCTAAGAAGCAGCATCAATCTGGTAGGACTGCAAT